>NW_027273870.1:17535000-17755000 GCF_046630095.1 Trachinotus anak | reverse complement strand
TATGATAAGCAGACTGACATGCTAAAGCAAGACAATATGCAGCCAATATGCAAGATTAATTAAATGGCTACTGTGAAATCAAACTCTGACAACAGAAAATGAATTATTTGCAAATATTTTACTACATTAACCTGTTAATAAGTTTCCAACTCAGGTAAACAATAATGATGAAATATTGAATATTTTGCTACGGCAGCGTGCTATTTACAATTTGGAATAAATCCAGCAAAGGCACTCTATGTATTATATCCAATACATCATAATTGGACTAATGCTTTTGTGTGTTTTAGACCTTATTTTCGATAGGTTAGACTTTGCACTAGATTAACAGGGTTACACTTTAAAACCAATCCCCTATAAGTGTGACAAATAAAAGGGGTTTAGGATGTCTTTAAACAGATCTGCCTCATGTGTTTTAACATTTCTGACCACCTTAATCCATTAAGTGTCAACTTCAGCCGCATTCATTCAATCATTCTCATAATCAAAATGGTTGCTCTGAACCCCTGCTGCGGGGCTTAGTGATGGTGTGCTGAGAATGAAAAGGCACATTAAAATGGGTTGGAGCATGCAATCCCCCAAAAAGGCATTTGCTGCGCTCTGCATGCACCAAGGACATGCAACAGTAAGGTCAGGATCACACATCAGCAGAATACCGAACAAGTCAGCCTCCTGGGCTGGGATTCCTGGATCCAGCTCATCTTTCCCTGTGCAATGGTAAAATGTCTGATCATTCTAGATACACTGTCCCTGAAAGCTTGCTGAAAACTACCAACATGCGGCACGGAGTCGGAAGAAAAAGCAATGTATAAGGTATATGCCCAAATAATCCCCAGTTTGGTCAGCCTATTGTCAAAAAGAAATAACATTCACCAAAGACCAACCAAAGTTAAATAAATAAATAAATAAATAAAATGAATTAAATACAGTCATAAATACTGTAACAAGTACTGTAGTCTCTACTGTCTTCTTTTCAGAAAGCAGCACAGGCAGGGGCTCTGGATGCGTCCTTATATTGCTGCTAGGCAACCACAAAGTCAGCTCCTGTCCACTACTTTGCTATTTCATAAATTAATGTTATTCTAATTGAGGGGGGAAAAAAACACAGAATTTCAGTCACGACACTGCAAGTCTGATTAATGATTCTGATTTTCCCTTGTGATGAAACAGTCCACAGAAACAACCAATACTACCTTTTTTCCTTCTCCCTCATTACACCCGTAGCTCTGTTGCAGAAGAAGCAAAAACCAAAAGAAAGCCCTAACTGTGCTGTCATTTGATTAAACAGCAGACAGCAGAGAAAAAGCTGTGATGGCGTAGGCCTTTTTTTCTGCATGTAGTTGAACACCTTTCAACTCGGGGTGCTCAGGGCATTTCTAAAAAACATGCAAGGTGTGCTGGGTGGATAAAAGCGAGGTGCCCTGGGTGCACAAGCAGCATACAAAACCCCTCAGATCCAGTGAACACAATTACAAAAGGAGCGTTCACTGCCAAAAATGTGTCCGGTGTGATCACCTGCTTTGCCTGCTCACTGCAAAAAGTCTTTAATTTCAGTGACTCCCTAAATGTTTACCTTTTTGTTTCCTTCAGATCAGTGGGGTTTATCCTCAATTTGGCTTTTATGGCAAATTTGAAATCTTAAGTGTGATAGCCACACATGTACCACTCTACTACATTTGTTGGCATTGCAAAGAAAATGGTATTGCTGATTACATTTCAGCATGATTCTTCAGAGCCAGTCAGTCAGCTAGTCAAATGAGAAATGTGGAATTTCATATGCGCAAACCCTTCAGGGAAGTGTTGTTTCCTACTCCATTGAAAGCATCTGGGACTAGAGTGAGGGAGTGGGCATAAGAGTTGTTGTTTTAAAACTGGCACTAATGAAACCCATGGGTCTGTGATGACAATGGAAGGATTTTTGATGAGAAAGTATTTGGTCCAGTCTGTGCTTTGTGTATGGCCTTGCATGTGTGTCCGTGTGTGCAGTTGTATGTGCAAGTAAGACAGAAGAAAGAGACAGTTGGTGAAAACACACACACATGTTGTGTGTGTTGTATGTATATATATATACATACAACACACACAACAACAGAATTTTAAGAACTATTGAAAGCTGCCATATGGCCCTTGTTAGTGTTTTGGTCTTTTGAATGTAGCACGTCTGCAAAAGTATGAATATATTTTTATATGTAATTATAATTTTACAGAAAAATGGCAAGAAACTTGTACATAAGCACTTAGTACATTCCCTCAAAGGGAAATATACCCACAGGATGTTAAAAAGAAATACACCCAGTTTTAGTTATTAATTTATTGAGCTTAATTCACTTAACAACTGACAGTGACCACTGAATATTTACTTTGACAAATACTTCATTTTGAATGAGAATGCGCTATAGGGCATGATATCATCTATACCATCTACATGATGTCTGTAATAAATGTTCTGCAGGAGCTGAAAATAAATGTCAAGAGTTATGCTTTTAGTGTCAAGTCCTATATAATTCTACCAGGAGTGCAAATTAAGATCAATTTTCAAAAATGAATCCAACCAAAGATGTGGGGCAACTACAACTTCCCAGTTGAATTCACAACTTAATAACTAAACCTAGAGATGCAATGAGGAGAACATATTTCACCTGAGGTACAAATCTCATTTAAGTCAGATGCAAACAAAAGGTCTGCACCCACGTTGTACCAGTTTCAGCTACTGACAAAGGTGAATGATAATGTATACTACAATTTCAAAACCTTACTGTCAGTATCCAGGTTGTAGAACACATCTAATGTCTAGTAAAATGCATCTTCATTAAAAAAAAGCTGCACAAAACAAATTCTCTCTATGCAACCTTTGGACATTTATAATTAAGTGGTTTGGGGGCAATTGATTGTCTTTTAAGAATGTAAATAAATATATTGTGTCTATATCTGTGCTAAATGAAATTCCTTCATGATATTTACTAACTTCTTGGTTTCTTCTAGCAATCTTGTATAGCTGACACCATTTTACATATATACATCTATTTACTTATGTTATGTTGCTTAATTTATGTTCTAAAAAAATATACAAAACAAACAAAAAAAACAAACAAACAAAAAACAACAATTATTGAAGTAAATGGTAAAAATGATTAATTGTAACCTTGACAAGTGAAGGAACAATAGACACTGAAAGCCAGTTAAAGGTTGGGAGGACAGAGTGTGAACAATGCCAAAATCCAATACAACCAGATGGTTCCCGGAACAAGCATCGCCTAGAGCAACCTACCCCCCCTCCCAATGCAATTTACTGTACATTCAAGCATGGACCCACACCAAACATCCCCCTTCCTCTATTCTCAAAACGTGTTTAAGAATTACACTAAAGACATCCACAGTGTGTTTTGTACAACTGCATTGATGCTGTTAAATCGGTCTTGTTGCAAATAGGTGATATATAACTATAACTAGTTTTTTTACAGCAAAAAATTCCGTGGCATTCTCACTTTTGAGATACATAAAGATGCACGTTGAGTTGCTCTCTCAGGTCAAGTCGTGTTGTATTGTATTTTGTATGGGTATTTATATATTCACTCAGATTCCATACAATTGAAAGATTAAAAAAAAAAAAAAAATCTTGTCTTTCCAGCACTGTTTGCAGTAAAAGGTGAGGTCAGTGAGGATGGAAAAGATGCATCTAAATATCTTGAACAAATGGTTTTATTTCCTTGGATGAAGAAAAGCACAAAGTAATCAGTGAACAACCTCTCTTGCCCCTTTTTCACAAGCCCACGCACCAACACATCCCACACTCGGAGATATACTGAGAGGAGAAGATGGGCTTGTTTTTGGCCACAGTGTAGGAGACTCATCAATCAATCATGAATTAATGGTTAGGCCATCTCATTGAAACACATGCACCCCTGCAGTCACACACACAGCCACACTCACACAGCCTTCTAGCCTCGGTGACACACATGACTCAAAATCAAATCACAAAAGCCATTTCATTAAACTGAGCTGTAATTCAATAGCTGTAATCATTTACTAAATGATTGTTGGGGGGGATGGGGGACGCTCTTTCAGACACTGTTGCTATGCTATATATCCTATAATTCTACACTTTGCAGCATTAAAGGGACCAATAAATATTGTATCTGAACATTAAACCACAACAACAAAAGCAACTTATAGTCACAAAATGAGCTTAGAGGGTTTTTGTCTTTTGGGGGCAGTTTAAACCATAGTGTGACTTTGTCCATTAAACAAGAAAACAAGCAGCAGGCCATGTGACAAATCTGCTTTATGGGGTACACTGGCATGCATGGTTTGGTCTATACCAGCCATAAGGGTCTTTGTAGGGGGTGGTGAGAAGGGATATGCTCTCCAGTCATTGTTGTTTGAGAGGACACTGAGCCTCTTGATCCCTGGGTAATCTCCAGCTATCTGTCTGAGTTATCACCTCTCCTGATTTAGGTCATCCTGGCTGCTTTCGTTTTTTTTTTTAGGTTGTCCACCATCCCCCACATAGCACACGCACACAAAATCCCACATTTAGTGAGGCAAGAAGATAAACATGCAGCCTGGCTGCATGGAAAGCATACAGATTAATACATTGTTCTCTACAATGAAAAAAATAAAAAATAAAAAATCTGATGGGGATAAATGAGTCACAAATTTTACTTAGTGACAGATACAAGACTGCATACATTTTAATAACCCACTGATTTTCTATTACACTTCAGTGAAGTCATTTTTAGCACAACATTTTTAATAGTCAGTTGTCCTGCAAATTTCCCAGAAATTCTTTGCCCCACCATGGTCCATACTGCCTGACAGAATTCTGATTTATTGTCTATAAACAGTATAAGTCATATGTTGAGTATTATTAGATAGAGTGATGTTCTTCCTGCTGCACACTGTTACTGCATTAGTCTGGTAAAAGGGTATCAGGGTTATGGCCTTATTTAAAAGGGCAATGTGATCATTTAAGTGCAATTATGTGGACTACTTCAGAGTATAAACAATATTAACTTATCTTATAACAATTACTATGCAAGAAAAGTTGAATTAAAGACACAGTAATGAATCAATGATCATTAGTGTTGGGAAATCACTTGTTCTCTATTTGAAATCTTCTAACATCCTTATCTTTTATATACAGGTGAGTAAAATAGATTTTTCATCCTACTAGAATATATAAATATACTAGACTATACTATACTATACTAGAATATACTATACTACTATACTAGAATATATAAATATATAAATACTAATATTAAATTGCATATAGCCTTGTGTTAGCAATTGCTGCTCACAGCAAATTGTTATTGTTTAATCTGCATTCAATGGTTTAAACCAATAGGACAAATTCAACACAAGCAGATTATCATTGTGTTGCATTAATTTTCAATGTGTACTGCAGACACAAAGTGTTATTTACATAACACATAACACAAGGAGTTCTGTGATAGATATGTGGATCAATTTGCTGAAGTGGAGGTTTAAGGAAAGCTACAGTAGTCAAATGAATTTATCCTTGTGCGATGCACTGACCCTCTTTGATTTGAATGATATAGTCTTTCTATGCAACCAGGGGAAAATGGGAAACCTCGACTTAACATCTTCCCCTTCAAGAAAACAGAACCGTCTTGTGGTGGGAGAATGTTTTGATCTGTCTGCTGATACATTTTCTTGCCACGCCACATAGCACATTAGCCAGAAATATCTTGATAGGCATCACTTTGCAGGATTGTGCTGAGCCAACATCACATCAGTAGTATACTTTTATCTATTCGTGTGCTGAGCCTGATCTTCAGATCCAACTACAGCTCACTGTTACTCACCCAACTCCCCCAACCCCACCCTTAGCTATGTAGCTCTCCTGCTCCATATCATCTCCTTATAGCCAACGCTTCTCAGCCCTGTGACTAACAGTTCACTCCCCAGCCCCTGAGGAAGACTAATATCCTGTACTTGGTTGGTGTAATGAAAAAACGTAGGCCCGGGAGAAAGGATGGAAAAGTCTGGATAAAGGACTGGCTGCTTATGGGCCTGAAGTGGGTGTGGTATCAGCTCATATTTGCTGTTTAATTTCAAGCATTTACATTAAATAAATAAAATCTACAGCATTGCAAATTATTTCATTCTAATCTTATGCCCCTTTTTGTACACAAAATGCAAATAATATGTTGACTATGACAATGCTGTAATAACTAATCTAATTTAGAAGAAAGTTTGAGACTTGTAATACAAAAAATGTAATACATCATGTTTCAACAGTAATATCCACTTAAAATGCTTGGTACAAGTATCTGGTTTGTAAAACAAAGAGGTGAAGACGTTGTTGCAATATTTGCAGTAAATAAGTGGTAAATTAAACAAGTTGATTGCTAGTGTTGTAGAAAAAAATATGAGTTCATAAGTATATAAGTACAATCTTATATATCAAGTAATTTTTCCCTTCAAACACCAAACTACTCATTGAATTAAGATTGGAAGTGATATAAGAATCCAGTTATTTATTCTGAGGAGACATAAATTCATATTGCAGTTTTGACTGGAACTGTCCACACACTGTATCAGTGTGTGTATATATCATGCCTGACTTGAGAACAAAACCAGCAATAGTTTGAGACAGTGAGAGTAAATGCATCCATTCAAAAAGGAGAGAATTACTGACCCACTAGGTCAACCACAGTCTGTCGCCCCAGGACTTATTCCAAAAGCTACCCATTGGGCTAAGTCCCCATGATCTTGACCCCTGCATAGATGTCACAGAGGATGGGTGAAACCAGCATATTTCCTGCTTCTTTCTAATATATAATACATCACTTGCTATTATGCGGTCAACATCCCAGTCTCGTTGCAACACTGGACCATTGTATGAGGAAAAGAGGCAGCATCGGTCATGGTTAAAAGAACGATTCATCATCTAGGCCACGGGTGCTCTTGACAGCGTTTCCCATGGCGCCAAGGGCCTGTGTAGTGCCCTTCTCACATGCATATGTTCACAGAAGACTAGACAACATCAACATACTTCTCATGCTTTCTCATAACAATTGATAGGGGAAGAGCTCATTTAACACCAGCTTTATCTCTTCTTACCATACCTAGTGAAAAGTAGAAACCATGAAATTGCACCTTCTGCAATTTGGCATCTTATATATTGCCTTTCACCATGAATGTGAGCTCATTTTTCATAAATATCTGTATGTACATAGTCATATACTGTATATCAGTGCGGAGCTAGTACGGTGCTGTCATAACATATACATGTTTACTGAAGCTGTGTACTAGCTCATTTAAATCAGGGCTTAAAACATTACTATTTGCTGCAGCTTACCAATAAATTACATATGTAACATCTTTTTAATCTTGTGCCATGTTTGCATTTGCTTGTTTTTAATGTCTGTTATTTCTGCAGCTCCACTTCTAAAATGGTGTTTCTTACCTTATTTTACACAATCTTGACATGACTTATTTAATATTTTTATTTATTTAATTAATTCAAATGCTATTTTTAATCATCTTAATGTTGAATTTTAATGGATTTCCATGCCTCTGTAACACACTTTGAATTGTGTTGGAATTGTGCTATATAAATAAACTTGCCTTGCCTTACCCTCTCAAGCCACTGTAATATAAAGCTATCATGAGTAGACGATGGATTTTTCACCTTGCTGAACTTGTATGTTTCCACGTAAGAACAATGTGACCATAAGAAGGTTATGGTTACCCCTCAAGTCATGCAAGCCAAGTGAGCTAATTAGTCTAGATTTCCTGAAAGTATGAATGACAGTGTGAGGAAAGACTCCACTCCACACCAATTAGGAGAAAGTAAAGAAAATGAGTTCGCGGTACGTCACTAACACAAACAAAGATATTCACACAGACATGCATCTCTCCCCAGCTCAGTGCAGGTGGCAGTAGGGAAGCACTGACCAAAACTGTTTATGTTATGTGAACCCCCATCAAACTTTTATAAGCATAATTTCTGCAAAAGGTAACAGTTCCTGACAGTCCCACCCACACATTGGGCCTCAAGGACCTGCCAAAGAAGGGCAAAACTGAAGCCCAGGAACTCTCTCTTCTCAGCACATGCCTCATGTTTACAGAGTCACCTACAGCAGTTAGTGCGTAGAAACAGGGATTAAAAAAAAAAAAAAAAAAAAAAAAAAGACTAATAAAACAAAGACACAGATCCCTCATATTCATTCCTCACAACCAGTGCAACAGTTAGACTGTCTGCAGTGCAGTGAATGTTATCCACTTTGAGCTTGAATTTATACAATAAATCTGTTAAGATGCATCAGTCATTGCTGTCAGTGCTGCTTGAGGTGGAACAAGGTGCAGGCCCTAGTTTCTTTACTGGCTTTGAAAACAAAGCTGTCTATAATATGCTGCACTGCATCGCACCCGCTGATCATTTCTTACTTTTTTCAAAGGTAAGTCAGCAGATGACATGATGATTTTCTCAGTGCAGAGGCTCACCTGTGGTGCAGCGTGCACATGTGGGGTAGGCGGGTTGTCGGCTGTCAGCTGAGTAAGTTTCATCGACATCTTATGTTTACTGGGGAGCAAAACAATCTTATACTGTATCTATTGCCTACAGCACATTTTCAGACCCGATTGGACATTTAAGAGCATTTAACAAACAATACACTACAATTTTGCCAGCAAATAAGTTTAATATGTATACATGTGTCAATTATAGACCTACAGAGTAAAATTTGTAAATGTATCATATAATATAGGGAGGCATTCTGTGATTGATCAGTGAAGACTGGTACTGAGAGGAGAGGACAGGAGGATGTTCATTATAAAAGACTCAGTTGATGGTCCTAAGATGTGCTGATCAGACAAATAAAAGATCATCAAATATTTAAAGCAACTGGGTAAATGTCAGTCAAACTCTGCTTTTTTCACCCGTGCTGCCTGGTAGTTTGTGTTTCTGTCTAGCCCTACACACATTCAAGATTATGTTGTTGACCACAGTGGAACTCCAGATACACCTGGCTAGTCTGTGTAATACTGCATAGAAAAACACTGAGCAATGAGCTGACAGAACTACCAGAGAAAGCTCAGAATCTCAGTTTCACAGTGAAAAACCTCGGAAGATTAATATTTGGATCCATCATACTTCCATATGCCCATAGAGTAAGCGACAACAAAAATAAACCACCATTGGATTTGAAATGCAACAAGTGCATAGCAACTGTTGTTAGGGGAGAATGATTAATACTGACAACTGTGATGTGTCTGTGTGTGTAGTGGCTAATGGAGATCCAAATAAATAAATAAATGTCATTCTTGTTGGCAATTTTACTATGTGTGACAGAGATATAAATATGGTTGTTCGATCACCTTATCTTTAAAGTTTCTCCATAATCACTCAGTGAGGCATTCAAGGGAACAGATTTTTAGTTCAAAGGTGGCGAATAAAATGGAATTAAACAAGAATTCACTACTGTTATGAGGAGTAGCATTGAATATTTTAATATTTTGGAGTGCTGGCTTCATCATCAGTAACAAAACGGCTAACACATGAGGTAAAGTATAGTGGCTTCTGCAGGCTCACTTTTGCAGCAGCTTTCTGCAAAAATGTTTAATGACAGGAACCAGTTGGTGAGGCATATTAGATCAGATCAAGTGATCCTAATGATGTAAAACCTGATCCCTAGTCAGGACATAAATACACTAAGACATAGATGTGTAATGATGTAATTTTCAATGTAAATATCATGTGTTTTGTTTTTTCCTGGCCCACAGCTTGCATTTCCACTGAAACAAGAACAAAGCTTAACATCAGTCTTTTATTGTCTTTTGTGTGAGGGTGGGGGCACATGTGTTTGCAAGTATCTCCTCTTAAAAAGGACAATGTGAAGAGCCAAATTATGTTAGTCTGACCTTCAAGTAAATGCAGTAGTTAGCATGCAGAAGAAATGCTTTTACTGGAGAGGGGTAATATCTCCCAGCTTACTTATGAATGATTGATGGAGAGGCCAGTGGAGCCTCTAACCTAATCCCCATAGATTCATGGCTATTTCTCTGATAACATGACCTGCTGTGGCACGGAGAGTTCTGTCTGTCTAGACTTGGATCAAGGTGTAAAGTTAGAGCACTCTGGAGCCACCTCTCTAATGGCAACGTCTACAAGTGAACAAAGCTCACTGACAGTATTTATGTGCAACAATAAAATGAGCTGAAGAAGGGCTATGAGTCATGGCCTCGGATCAGTGCTACCTATGAAGATGGGAAAGAGAACAAAGTGAAAGAAAGAATGCTAATGACCTTAGCCAACATCACATCGAGACATAAATACAAAAATAAATTTTTGGAAAAAAAACCAAAAACAAATTGAAAGTGTGAGGCTAGGGAACAAAGGGAAAAAACTGACATTAACAAATGATAATTGTTGTATCACGCTCCTTTGAGGATCACTGTGCAGGCAACATGGATCCTGAGACAGATGGAGGCCCATCTGAGCAAACCCACAAACCAAAAGGGCCATCAATCAAAGTCTGTGCATTTTTATGGGGATGGGCTGTGATGTTAGTGTTAGCATCTCCCTGCCTGTCATCGGGAAAACAATCCTCACAAACTCAAAAAGTCACAAAACACACTTCACAAACACGGAAGCTGTCAAAGCAACCATAATGTTTGAGGGAAGGTTGGACGACTGGAGAGTGGAAGACCACTTCAACTCTGTAACCTCTGCAGACCACGATCAAGCTGCACATCCACCCTTGTCTCGAAGAATATTGCAATACAAGTCTCCCATACATTGTAGTGTGACTTTTACATCTTTGCAAGGACACCACCATTAGGCACACATCAGCTTTTCCAATCTAACACAATTCTAGATAGTTGTTCAAGTTTTGTGCCTCACTGCCTGGGGGGTTGAGTGTTTGGCACTGCTCTCCAGTTGACTAATTAAAGTCTAAACAAGTGCATAAATAAATACAGATGGGCACTGCAATTCATGGGCAGCTTCAGATCTAAACGGAATTCTGGACGTGCAGCATGGACAGGCATTCATATCTTACATCCTTGCTCTTCAGACTGAAAGAATGTGTGTGTGTGTGTGTGTGTGTGTGTGTGTGTGTTTGTATCCATGTGTGCATGCGTGTACTTGTGAGAGAGAAAGAAAAAGAGAAAACAGAAAGAATAAATGAGAGAGAAAGAGGAAAAGAGAGACAGACACAGAGGGAGGGGAGAACAAACTAGCATCCTAACTGTTACGGGGACTTCCGGCTGCATCATGCATGAGTAAGACGAGTGCTCAGAGTGCTTACAAATAGAATACTGTTGTCCCCTATTTAGCCTCCAAAGAGGTACTTGACAAGGCTTTCCTTTGTCCTTTGTCCTCCTTACTCTTTGCCTTAGTCACTGAAGCTTTGGCAGAAACAATTTGATCAGAGGAATATATGCACGTGTTTCACTCTAAAACTAGATAACGTTGAATACGCAGATGATGTCCTGATGTATTTTGCAAAACCACCAGTATCCCAATGACCCTACATACAATACATTTCAGCATTTTTTCAGGCTATAAAATAAACTGCAATAAAAGTCAACTTATTCCGTCAGGACATTTTGACTACTCTCAACTCTCACAGATTCACACTAAAATATCTATTGAAGAATTTACTTTGTATTTGGAAACAGGTGAAAACATCCTCTTGTGCGGAGACTATTTCTCTCTTACTCCTCTGGGCAAGTAACCCTTCTTTTCAACCTTCAATGATGGACAGCAGCTTTAATACTGGAGGGAAATGGTTATCTGTTCCATTGGGAATCTGTAGTTAGATGGGGCATTTGTAACCTTTGAAAAAAATCAGGAAAAAAATGGAAGTTTTTAGGTTTCTGCCAATAAGCAACTATGTGCAATCACACTTGCATACATTTCCAATGGAAAGACCTTCATGGCTTGACAAATGCCTGAGAAACAATGGAAGTGATAAATCCACCTCTTCCTATATGACACACTACAGTCTTTTCACATACCCACAGCAAAAGGGGAGGAGGAGGAACTAGGATTTAAAATTTCTGATGGGATTTGGGAAAACACTCGAGAGGAAATCCATTATTGTTCCATTAATTCCAGACATTGCCTCACTCAATTTAAACTTCTCCATAGCCTCCATTCTTCTAAAACTAAATTACACAATATATTTACATATGTTTCTCCAGTTTGTGATAAATGCAATGCTGCTGATGTATCCCTAGCCCATAGTTATGTATTCAGCTGCAACTTAAATGGTTTATTGGCAGGAAATTGTCAAAGCCACCACAGAAGTCATCCAACTACACATCCAGATGCCCTTCTCATACTATGTGGGATGTCAGATCAATCACTCTCACTGTCAAAGCACCAATAGCAGTTTCTTTCACATTGATTATTAACAGCAAAAAAGCTTAAACTAATATTCCGGAAGAAAAGACAGGTCCCTTTCCTTACAGAGGACTCACAAACACCCTATACCTGGAAGAAATACAATTGTTTTAAGGGACAAAAGATCCCACTTCAACAAGATCTGGGGCCCCTTTATCCTGAAAGAAAGAGTTGATGCTTTGTAAGGGGTGGCCAGGCCTAGTGAGGTCTTTTCCTTTCCTCCAGCCCTTTCTTTCCTTTTTGACATGTAAGAAAGATGAGGCAGTTTGGGGAGGGATATCCAACCGGGTGGGATGGGTGAGGGGGGGTTGAGTAGAAGCCTGGGGCAGGTTTAGGAGGTCAGAGTGTACTTTGTTTGTGGTATTTATTTTGCTTTTTTAAGTGTGCATTTCAGTTTTGTTTTCCCTTTCATCTATGTATTATTGAAACTGTTATACTGTTTGCACCCTCTGTCAAATGATTGTCCAATAAAACTTATTTGACCAAGGAAAAAAAAAAAAGAAAAATTCTGCTAACCAGCCAAGTTGCAGGTATATATATACAGGTATTTTTGCAGAACATTCTGATGTGACAGTGAAGTTGACCTTTGACCATTTGGATATTAAATGTCATCACTTAATTTTATCCTTCAAGACATTTGAGTTATATTGTGTTATGATTAGTGTATGAATTTGTGAGTTATGGCCAGAAATGTGTTTTGTGAGGTCAGTGACCTTGACCTCTGTACTCTGCCCACCAAAATCAAATAAGTGCATCTTTGAGTCCAAGTGAATGTTTGTGCCAAATCTAAACAAAGTCCCTCAAGGTGGTCTTGATATATCACATTCAAGAGGCCAAAACTCTGTTTTGTGAGGTCACTGTAACCTTGAACTAGCATCCCACAGCGCACAAGGATGATTTACACAGCCATAGTTAGCCTGAGTTGTACAGCATTTCAGGTCTGAGGCAATAAACCATGGTCCCCTCTGAGAGACCTGCAAATATCCTGCAAATGTATTGCACCTTAGGAAATGTTATCCATTGTTTTAATTTATTAAGACTTCTGTGAAGTCCTTGCTCCCTTTCAATCAAGTTATGTAACAAGTAATTTGCATCTGAATCAAAAATATCTTTCTGACTTGGAATAAAATCTGCCTGCAGAGATATGGACAAAATGATGACAGACTATGACACCATTAGAGGCTGAACAGTGCAAATTAAAGGAAAAGTTTGAGATTTTGGAAAACACACATGTTCACTTTTTTGCTGAGATGAAGAGATTGATACCATGATGATTATCTTAGCTTAACATAAAAAGTAAAATGAGTAATACATCTAAAGTTATAAATCTAAATCTTCAAGCTATTTCACATATATGATTCAAGTAAATTTAATTGTGCAAAATCAGAACTGTTGAGAATGTGACACACTGTAGTTTATAGTACAAAAGTGATTAACCAAAAGAAAGCCTGGGCTTTAAATATTATCAGTTTTATGTCAGGCTATTGAACATGATGCAACAGATGTTCACATAATCATGATCCAATGGGCATGATTTGTATATCCTATTACCGAAACTCTGCAACCTCTGTTTCCATTATCAAAACAGCAGCCCATCTCTGAGTTAGTGTGACCTGGAAGCCTGTTGACACCAAAGTGTCTATACCTTCTTTGACCCATCTCTATGAAAGACAAGATATGACACAAGCTAATGCCTGACGCCTGTAATAATGAGCTCATTAAACTATATGGGGCCTTGTTTCCAGCAAGAGCCACTAACCAGCCTCTGCAACATGTACAAGTCCATAAACTTTTATTGGTTCCCACCCATTGAATCCCCAGCCATTAATTGTCTGGGTGGGTGATGTGTTTCATGACTAAGTGCAATCTAAACTTATTCAAATAGAATATAAAGAATATAAAACATGTCTGATGAGTGACAACACAAGTTAAGAGAGTCCATAGGATACCAAATTGTATGTATTATAAATTAAAGATCCAATACCATTGCATTTCTCATCTCACACACCTGTTTTATTACATGAAAACATCTAATATTCTCTATTCTGTTGGCATTATTTTACTCACATCCTTTGATAGATCAACACAATCAATTAAGTTTTACTTGAAATCTTGATCTGTAAAGCAGAGCCTGTTTTGCCTGTATGTTGTGAATTTACTGTAATGTATGGATAGAACAACAAAGCCAAGCTGGCAGAAAGAAAAAGAAAATAAAAAATCAATGCAGATCTATAGGATCTGCACCTAGTGCTGAGGGCTCTTTGATCAATGGCCATGAACACCCTTTACATGTTGCACCATGTTTGATTATTTTGGTCCTTGAAGACGTAGGGCTTCATTTACAGTATAAACACACGCACACACACCTCAGCCATTAGTCATTATATACCCTTCTTACTTTCCAGGCGAGATCAAACTATATGAAGAGCTCAACCATTTTTATTTTTTTATTTTTTTTTACATTGAACTCTTATAGTCATTGTATTTTTATTAGACATTGTTTTTATAGTAAATATGTTTCCAACTTTATACATGAGGCTCAGTTGTCATAAGGAGCACTACTCACCCTGTGAAAACAGTTGTATGCCTTTTGTGGCTCTGGAGGGAGCTTTCTTAAATTACTATTTGACTTGAGAACTGAAATTTACAATATAATAGCCTGTGTTAAGAAATGGAGGTGTACAGTTTGAAAGGTATGGATATTTACCAGGCAGGTAGGGTCTATCAGGAAGTGCTATCCAGTTGCATTTTGGGAAATGTGAGACTGAGTTTTTAATGTACTTGACCCATGCTAGATAAACAAAAAATATCTTGCCTTCTGCTTTAAGCCAGACAAATACTTGACACACTTTTGCCTGATTTTAGCCAAGAATTGGCCCCCAACTCATTTTAAAAATGGGCCGAAATTGGTCGTCATTTGATGTGCAGTTTGGGGGGTCATACATCTGATTATTTGCCTGAACAATCAGCAATAATTTCTGACATCACATGCCAAAAATTCTGGTCAGTTGTCTTGCAGTTCCACAGTCAGATTTCTCTCATGGCTGACATATTGTCTTCACTTTAATGCCACCTGTGACTCCCTATCTTTCTTTTTCTTCCATTCCTTAGTAAAATTAATAAAATTAAGTGCCTTTCTCTCTTTTGGTCAACATTGTTAAGAATGTAGCCATCTTGTTTGAGTAAGCTTCATCGAAATTCTCTGTAGACAAAACTGACTGTTCAGTTTACAGGTTCTGTGTAAGCTCCACGTAGTGGCTGAACAACTCATTAGTGAGAGCATGAACATAAATGTCACTGGTTTTTGTTGTGCGAATATGAGTTAACACCATGTACAACATTAATAAAAACACAGTGTCTGCACAGCTTTATCTCAGCTCACTACTCCTTTTAAAATCAGTTTGATCAATTTAGCAGTAAATCTCTATTATAATTATTATTTCCTGTATGCTTATTTATCTGTCAATTAGCAAAATATCTAAGCCTACTTAACAGATGCCAGTGAAATTTGGTAGAAAATTGGACCATAAGGTCCAAGGAAAACCTAAAGCAGCAGTCGCACAGATGCTTAGCATTGTTGTGATTGGTGTTTCCATCATATTAAAGTGTCCAGCAACAAGACAATGAACCCCAAATTGCTTTTCAAATGTGTTTTAAGTTGGTTTGAATACTTTGATAATTGGATAAATTTGCACCATGCATATTTTAAATCGCAATCACAGACATGATTTTAGGTACTCTCAAAAAATTATGGCCTCCATCAGCCACTCAGCATGACTGTCTATCACTATGTGCATTTTCATTGAGATTCAGAGTTTCTAAAAATTTTAAATAACCAATAAAATTAGAAGGATTATGTGGCCTTGGTGGAGATATGCCTTCAATTTTCACTACATTTATTTTAGGTTTGTGCCGCATTGGAGAATTAATTCCAAGTATCATATCTTTGTCCTTTTGCAGCCTTTCATTTGCATCCACTGGCTTGAATACAGAATCATACTTGTTTACATTTTAGCCTTGAAGCATGGGAATGATTTGTATGTGTGGAGTGAACACATCATTCACTTTTGTCTCTTATAGTGATTTATGGCCTATAGCCTTTTGTGGCTGACGAAAGATAGACAGCTCACTGGCTTGCTCCCAACATGCCCCCAGTACACATCTCTAACACAACTGATACTGTAGTCTCCAAACTTTTGAGTTAACATGTAAACAAACACAAAGTCTGCCAATCTCCATGTTAAGCTTTGAAAACCCCAACAAATGTGAATCAAAGTGCCAACAATAAGTAACAACAGACTGCCATAAACAGAAGTCTCAAGAGAAGTCTAACATGGGGTTATATTTGCACTGATAGCCAACAGGAGTCCACATAATACTTCAGCACATTCCATATGTGCCTGTGTGTGGGAAGCATAAATTGTTTTGTCACTAGTTCACCATAGGGCTAACAGACACCCACTCGCACCCATATACAGGTAAACACATTCAAACTGTGAGGAACTGTGGAAACTAAACAGCCGCAGGTGAGATATAGATTCAGTGTGTGCATATACAGTATAAACTCATCTGCCGGTTACTAAAAATACCCTGATGTACAGAGTAGGTTTGATGTATAATCATGTAGAGGCAACATACCAAACGGTATGATCTGAGGAGTTCTTCATGTGGAAAAAGTGGAAAATAACAAGTGGAAAAAATACACCAGTGATCCGAAGTAACTTCACTTAATTCCAGTACCATATTGCCCTTTGGATGATTTATCTCAATAAATACCAGATAAGGTCAGGTCTTTACTGTAAAAACACTGCAGGAAGCACTTGAAATATGCTGATTGCTTGATTATGCATATCTCAACTGTACTACTAGGAAAACAAGCAGACTCACACAAGGAGACAGAGATGCTAAATTACTTCTTAAGATGGATATTGTTTTTACATTTGACACAATACTTTGATTTTTTTTTTTTTTTTTTTTTACCTGTAAGTTAACAGAACCTATAGGCCCCATCTCATTTATTTTAAGCAAACAGAGCTACCAGTTTGATTCCGCTCTCAGGCTACTGCCAATCAAATCTGATCAACCCCACACATCCATTATACACCCACACAGTCCTTTAAGAAGAAGTGTTTCAGTGCCCTCTCTGGTTGAAAAATCCAAGTCTGTTTCACCAGTGACCACAGCCAGCATCTGAAGTGGAGTCCTGGTTTACACCTGTACATCACTGCAGCATGATGTTTATCAACTCACAAAAATCCATAAAACGAAATTTTGTGTTGGAGCCTGTAGCTTAACCGGCAGCGCTGCCACCAATGTATAAAGTGACACCAGACTCTCAAACAGACCTTTGCTACGCTTATTTTATGATATATGTACATATATGCATAAGGCATACATCATATACATACTGCATGCATCAGTGATCCATGTTTCTGATACAAATGAGGCACACACGTGCACTGATAAATCATATCAAGAATATTTCTCACACAAAGATTCCCTTATACTATGTTTAAACATGTATGCAGACATGTATCACAAAGGTTAATCACATGCATATATACAGTACATCTCTGTCACTGAAACAATGAGAGCCTGCAATCCAAAAAAATAAATAAATAAATAAAAAATCAGCACCAAACAGTCCTCACCCAGCCACCTAGAAGGACCAGTAACACTCAAAAGAATTAAGGATGCTATTCTGAGCAATTATGAAATTTAGTGGTCACATTGTCAGAATGATTTGGCCAGAGAGGAATGATTCAATTAATGCATCATGGGTCATTAGCCATTTTCTCCTTTGGCCAGCGTAGAAGGCAGTCCTGAAGGTACCAAATGACCAGTAAAGTGGAGCGTAATGCAATTTGATTTTAGAGTTATTAGATGATGAGAAAGAGAGAAGGGGAAAGAGATAGAAAGACAGACAGACAGACTAGAAGAGACAGAGAGGAAAATAGAGAGAGACAAATTGTTTTCCTAATTATGTTTTTTGCCTTCCCTGTTCCCTTGCTGCCGTGTTTGTGATTTCATTCTCTGTGCGTATTTGTCCATGGCGAGGAGGGGCACAAGTGGAGGGATAAGTGTCTCATCATATCAACTGCTGTATTTCTTTGAACAAAGTCGCCATTGAATCACAGATAAATAATGCCAAAAAGGAAGATAAACTGGACTGTCAACTCAGCTCAGATGTACTGACAGGAACTAAAATACCACAAGTCCCTACAATAAATAAGGCAGGCAGGAACACTGCACCTGCCTACGCTGACACGCAGACATTCCCATGTGCAGAGACACACACAGACACACTATCTCTCTCACTCTATATGTATCTATCTAACAATGCTTACAATGACAAGGACAGCACAAGTGCAGCTAAAACAGAAATTATTCAAAGCAAATACCCAGCATTGCCTCTTGTCACTTTACAATAAATTACATCCTTTATCTTGCATCTTTTTCACTGCGAGTGAGGGAATATCTATGGTGATGGCAGCCATGCCACTCCCTGGTGAGAGTTCATTAAACTCTGATTACCCTTGCACCAACTGTTCCTCTCACCACCAGGGCAGACACACAAAACCTCACTTCTCTGAGATTCCTGTTTTGTGGTTAACCACATTTGTTACATTCTAGTAAACGTCTGAGTTGAAGAGTTGTGCTGCTTTACTTAAAAATCTATTTCTCTGTGTGAAATCCTGGGAAAGCTTCTCGTAAAGATTTCAACAGCAGTGCAATACAATATACATAAAAAGAACTAGATTTACAGCCTCGCAGCTGCAGGCCTTGGCCAACCAGTCAAGTTGTAGGTTACATCCATATCTGTCCGGACTTAAATAATATATGCAGTGAAGATTTCCAAGGAATTTAATGAAAGGTGTATTTGCAGAACATTATGATGTCACAGTAAAGCTGACCTTTGACCTTTTGGATATAAAATGTCTTCACTTTATAATCATATCCACTAAGACATTTGTGTGAAGTTGTGTCCTAATTAGCGTAGGAATTCTTCAGTTATGGCAGAAAACACGTTTTCAAATTCCTATCAGTTCATCCTTGAGTTCAAGTGGATGTTTGTGCCAGAAATAATCAAATTCCCTCCCAGCATTTCTGATATATCACATTGACAAGGGACGGATGTGGTCGAAGTTACAGTGACCTTGACCTCTAACATTTAATCATGGAAATGAAATCACTTTCTGCTCGAGTCCAACTGAATGTTTGTGCCAAATTTGAAGAAATTTCCTCAAGGCAGTCTTACGATATTGCAGACAAGCAACCAAAAAACATAATGCCTCCAGTCACAGAGGTCACTGACAGGACCCTCTGAGTAAGGGGGCTTTCAGATTGTACATGTTGCACTCACTTACATTCACGTGGTCCGTACAATATATCCAATTTGTACTGCAATGAATATTCATTTAGCATGTGCATGGATCATCTTTTCCACATATACCGTTTCATAATTGATGGAATAAACTCTGCTACACTTAATTCCAAGCCGGCTGGCCTTGCAGAGAAAGAGTCATCATCACTTTAAATGCCTTAAAATAGCACCTTTGAGCAGACATTTCAGCTGTTCATTGGGCAGTGAACAGCAAGTGAGAAATTGGCAAGCTTCAATACAAATGATGTCTTTAAAAGTGTGATTAAATTTGGAAAAACATGAGGCTCCAGTGAATATGTTTTTCCTAAATTTGATCAACAATTAATTCTGGTAGAACAAACTGAGAGCAGAAGGTGAATTATAGTTTTTATTTACTTTATGGATACCTTTAGTGGAGTCCCCGAGTGTCAGGTGGAGGGTAGATGAAAGAAAATACACATTCATTTTTGGCAATAAGGTTTTTAGTTTGCCACGATGAGTATGTGAAGGATAATTAAAGCCAAGCTGGGCTCAGGCTTCAGCTCACATGGGACAGTTAAGCGAATGCTTGAATTTTTAGGCCCAGTGAAACTTCTAATTTAGCTCCTCAGTCTAATGGCACTCTACATCTCCATCTCCAGAGTCCTCTGAGGGGCCCTGCTGGAGCAACTATGATTAAAAGTAATCTTTCGTCAGGGTAGAGCGAAAACTATCACAAAAGCCTGCTTAATTACAGAGGGACTGCAGACACATGGCCAATTTCAAGCTATAGGCTCCCTACTTATAGACCTACACACCACCACAAGGTTTATTGATGTCTGTGGCTAGAAAGGCAGCAATGACCAGTGATGACTACCCCCCTCCTCTGCCCGACAAACACATATCTCTGCCTCTTGCCCCTGGAGCATGCCAGCCTAGCAGCTGGCAGGGAGCTGATGGATGGCAGACGACCAGCAGCTGAAGCGGTGCTGCTCTTCTTTCTTCAGTCCCTGAAATCTGCCTCAGTTGTTTCTCTATCTCCACTTAGTCACTGCTTGCCTCTGTACTGTAAATGTTTGTACTTCTAATCTAATATTTTATATCTGACCATTCTTATGGATCCAAGCCCAGTCAAGGATTTAACAAACATTTAATGTGTGTTGTTGCATCAAAGGATTTTTCTATTCCAACTGCTGTACCCCCGCACTCCTCACACCAGCAGCCCATCCATTCTCCTGTTAAACAGTCTGCCCCCTTAGCCTTCCCAGTTGGCAAGTATTCTCAATTTCCTTATTCCTTCCTGTTTTCTCTGTGGGGCCTCCATTCCTGCTGATGCCTGTGGTCCTAGCCTGTTGTGCAGCCCCCTCACAGCTAGATGCAGCTCAGCCATCACACACATCAAATCAGAGTAAGGAGCAATCGATAGCGTGCGGTCTAATGCTTATCAAAGCAACACACATCCATCTGTGCACGAGCTACTGCACAACACTGCAGTGGTTAATGTACACAGTGAGTGCTGCTTCTGCCTGGCTGTGGAAATGAGAGGGAGAGAGATTGTTTGAAATGCAGAAATATGCTTATTTTTAATTATGCATTTAGTTGGAGCAGGGAATGCATAATGTTGGCTGCGTTCATGAAGGGAAAGTATAATGACAAGTCAAAATGTATTTCCTGCCCCCACATAGAAGAACGGATTTGTATACAGAGGCTAATTCACATCAAGATTATTCCCCCTTCGTTTCTCTTGAAACAGCAGCACTTTCATCTTTTGTAGGGAGTAATTTACATTAGGATTACATACTTGTTTCTTTGATGTTATGTATCAGTAAGGATCAGTGTTTATGCTGGTCTATTATCACTCTTGTAGCTGTGGACACTAATGTTGCCATTATTCTACTACTACCATGTCTCAACATTAACCATTTTGGTAATGTAACCAAATATTATCAAAGATAATATCGCCATCTTATTAATTATCACATCTCTTTAAATAAAATTACAAAAAAAGAAGACCAATACCTGGTTGCACTGCCTAGGACAAACCATCATATTCTCTAAGCTCTCCTCTGTGAATTGTTGAGTTTGGTCAGATGAGCCAAAATGTACTGTGGACATGAGAAACTGTGAGCACACGTGGATTTTTAAGTGCTCCAACAGGAACTTTGTATTCTGCTAGCTTGCTTACTCACACAGTAGCCTCCGAACCAAGTCTTATCAAGCTGGAGCAGTTCTCTGGGCTTTTAGAGAGAGATTTAACCACATTTAAAGCTACAGAAACACAAAAAGACATCTCTCCTTCCTGTATTGTTTTTGCATGCAGAACAGGCATGTAAATACAGCGATTCAGCAAATGAACGTTACTTCCCATTACCTTCTGTAACACATGAGTAATGATGCAGCAGTGCTTCTTTGAGTAACACAATCAAGCTAAGAAAAACAGCAGCCATGGTGGTGGTGATGGTGGGTTGCAGCAGGACACAAACCCCTGGGTCCCTGTCAAGTATTATTACTTGCTGCAGCACGCTGTCTACTGGCAGACAAACAAATAACCATATGAGAGCTGTTAAATCCGCTCTCCTGCATGGATTTCTCATGCTCTCTTTATGCTCCTGCAGACTCCTCTGGTAAGAGTTAACAACAACTGTGTTGTCCGTGCAGGGGGAATGCATCTGTGAGCAAGAAGAGAATCTCTTGTATCTGAGTGTTTGTGTGTGTGTGTGTGTGTGTGTGTGTGTGTGTGTGTGTGTGTGTGAGAGTGTGTGAGTGTGTGTGTGTATGTATATGATTCTATGTACACAAGCACACATCTGTCCATACATTGTTTGTTAATAGAAATGCCCACGGCTCACTTATAGTGGCAAATAGACTCTGTTGCAAGATGCAGAGAGAGAGAGAGAGAGAGAGAGACAGCACATGACCCTCATGGTGTGGAGCGCTTTCTCAACAGCAGACAAAAAGCAATCATTATTTTAGCACTAGGGCGGATTAGCAAGGCTTACCAGGAATTTTATCACTCTCCCATAATGTGCTGCATGGTATTAGCATAATGCGAAAAATGATTAGACACCCTTTATCTCTGAATCACATAGGGTAACTATGCAATTATTAATAGGAGCCATCCCAAGCACGCCATGCTATATGTGGAGCTTACCATGCCATATGCTAAAAAAAAAGATGTTTGTTGCAACCCAGGACAGAAGCTGGTCGAAAACAACTGACTCAGAAATCATTTGAAGAGCCACCTACACTCACCCACGCTGTCCCCATTACTGAACAGATTTTGGTGCTATGGTAGTTTTTGCAGCAGTTAATGATGGGATATATAGGACAACTTTTAAATTCAGAAAAGACATAAAACCATATATTTTTTTATTTATATTTTAGTGACAGCCAGATGTATAACCTTGAAAAATCACAGGAACCTTCACAATCCAGCATTACAACAAAAACAACGAGGAAGCCAGTGAGACAGATTTGAATTTTCTTGTTTACTTCCACCTTATAGTACCGTCTTGGTTGTTACTGTATATAAGTAGTGTGTAGAGGGATGGGGATTAATCTCTGATACCTCTGATAAGAACCAGAGAACTTATTCAAGAACTGGATAGATGTTGAGTTCCAAAAAAATCATACATTTTGATATTACTGGGACATGACAGGTGAGTCTGTAACTCATTCATGGTCCATACTACAGTAAAGCTGACACCCTGCCGAACAATCTGTTAACGGCAATAGGTCAAGAATAAGTGGTCAAACAGATCAATGAACAATGAGACCGACAGTCCAGATTTTAACCCAACAGTCAAATCATTATATTTGGTGAAGAACTAAAAGCTAAAAACTGGTTCTTTTCTCATGAACGATGGATATACCGTGTAAAAATATAACAGCAGCAGAAAAATGAAGCCAGTTGAAAATTGAAGACAGTTTCAGAGAAGATTTGAGTTAAGGTTCAAATAGTTTACAGTTTGGCTGTGTGCAAACTTTTTCATGACATTGCTACATAAATGGATTTGGCTTGAGATTGTAAGGGAAATGTGTCAATTTAAAATGAGAATGGCTATGAGCACAATGGGCACTCGTTGAAAAACAGAATTGAGAACAAAAGCAATTACATTTGTTGTGGAAAAGTAGTACAGTATCTCGCCTAAAGTACATATTCCTCTGTTTACCTCTTTCTCAGTTCATTTATTCTTTAATGGCTTATTTACAGCATGTTGTTTGTCATTCAAGCAATGCAATACTCACACTAACAGTATACAATCTAAAAATAAAAAAAAAAGAATAAAAATAAAAAGGACAAAACAAAGTCAAGATTGTAAAAACACTGCAGCTCTGTATACAACATTTATCATTTTACAGTACTTCCATTCCTCTAGGTCAATGAAGTACCGTGCAACCTGAAGTATGCAGCTATAATCGTGCCCCCTCTCCTCTAATTAGATAATTGCCCTTGACATGATTTAGATGTGAGGTCTTAGTATTTTTTTTTTTTTTTTTGCTCAATTGGGGCCAGATGTGGTCCTTAAATTTTAGATAAATGTTGTAGCGTGCTCCTTAGAAAAAAAGATGCCTCAGAGAGGACAAATGACCTCGAAATGCTACTTGAGATAAATCATCAGGAAACTAAAGGGTTCCCTGAGAACAGCATATGTACACAAGAGTGCACTGGATCCTAAACAGCTGGTTTATAAGCCCATGAAAACTGACGTCCCCCCTTCTTTGTTCTGGGTTTGGTCCACACAGGACTTTGTGCTGGCTTGTTTTTATTAGTATGTAACCTGCTTTGAGCCTGGGAACTGCTGACTCTTTGTGGCAGGATTTTTTTTTTTTGTTGCTTTTTTTCCCTCTCTAGATGACATGTACGGAGTGTACGTTTTTTTTTTTTTGTGATGACACGAAAAAATAAACAAAGAGCAATGGAATCAACGGAAAGGTGCTTTCTTTTTCTCTCAACTTCACAACTCCAAGACCTGCCATCTACCAGGCTTTTAAGTAGGGCTTTTACATCCCAACCATGCACCCGTTCTCACTCATTCTCAATTTTTTTTCAAGATTCTAGCTGACAGTGCGGGTGTGTACAATTCTCCAACCTTGCTTTGCTGCAATCTTATAAAGAAAGATTTGGAACAGTGAGGTTCCATGTGTCAAGTGAGGAGTCATGAAGAAAAAAACAAACAAAAAAAAAAAAAAAAAAGAAAAAAAAAGTGGGGTGACACTGCCTAAAATCATTGTGGCAGCTTCAAATGTGTGTTTGTGACCGTGAAATGAAGCATAGAAAAGAAATCAAAACACATGCTGGATGCTATTCTCACCAAATAAATATAACAAACACCATGAAAGGCATTTTCGCTTGACTAGGAAAATATCTGAAGTGATAAGATCCAGTGACGGAGCACAACTTCATTAGCATGCCTTTCAATGATGGCAAGACGACAGGTCACAAGAAATTGTTGGGGTTTTTTTTCACCCTTCTTTTTCTCCCTGTTCTATGTGCTGTGAATGCTGATCATGCTGTCTTTCAGTGATTCCCTGAGCTTAGCTTTCATCAGTTGTAGGCTTGTCTGTCTGACCTGTTCGAATAAAGGTGAGCAGCATCACATAGGGCTCAAGGCCATTTCCACAAAAAAGAAATGATTAAAGAGGCAGGGAGGAAAAGAGATCCACCAGCAAGCAGTCTGCCAAATCAGCCCTCACTTTCTGTCTCTGTCTCCACCTCTTGCTCACTCATTTACTACACCATCTTGTTAATACTTTTCTTTCTGCATCGTTCTGTCCACTGGCTGGATCTACAGTATTCCTTACTTCCTTATTTCTGCACCTCCTCTGACTCAACCCTTCTAACCTCCTTCTGTATTTTTCCTCCACTGCTCAGACAGAAACATATTCTTTAATTCTCATAACGTTTTTGTGATTATGAAGCTCACCGTCTTTCCACTGATTCTCAAAAGGATGGACAATGGGAGTTTTCAAATTTTGCCTTAGCAGAAACAAGTCCAGTGTGTGTGTGTATATATTTTGTTCTACTACCGTATGTCAGTGCTGGCATATGTGTGCATCCTGTCATATCAGGAAAAACAAACTAAATCCATTCTTATGGTTCAAGAGAAAATATAGGTCAGATAAAAATGGTATATTTGCTAGCAGCAACATAAAGTCATATGGCGTGACTCATAAGGCCATGATAATATTATTACAAACACGGTGCAGCGGACGTCAGGGCTTTAAGTAAACTACAGCAGTGCATAGGGATCTGCATGGGTTAGTCTGGGTCTTAGGCTTATTACAAGCAAGGTCAATAGCTTGCTATGGTGCATCGATGAATACCACCCTGGACTAAATATTGATTTTCAATATTTTCTACACTAAAGCCTGAACTGTGTGCAGTGCATATCAGAGGAGTCATGTCATGAAGTGTGCTGTTGACAGAGTTAAACCCCTGAAATGGGAAAAGTGCAGTGGTGTTCATTTCAACACAGCAACAACTGTCGACTGGCATCAAATATTATTTATATTTAGAAATAAAATGTATCTTTAAATATATTATTTATTTATATTTATATTAAGTTTTTCTGATTAAGTTTTACTTTCATCTTAGTAAATGAATAACTGTCCAATTTCAGGACATGGGAACTTGTCTTGCAACCTGCCCAAGAGGGATTAAGAGCGGTAGAGGAGCTCCAATTGTAGCGATGATATAGAGCAATAGTGTTCTAAGCAGATGTTGCAATGATCTGAAATAACATATCAGATGAAGTGTCAAATGAGATCAGCTGGCTGAAGAAGGTCTGGGCTGAGAGCTGAAATTGGATATGATCACATTCTGAGATATTTTTTCCCTATCTTAACATCTCTCTCTCTCTATATATATATATATATATATATGTGTGTGTGTGTGTGTGTGTGTGTGGGTTTCATGCTTGATAGATTGATACTATTACTTCTGTTCCAAACAATTTAATGTATAAATCTTGAGAAAATATATAACAGCAAGACATGAAATGATTTAAAATGTATGATTAATTTTTAGCATTCCTGCAGTTCAAGTGATTCACGAGGAAACATTAAATTTATCTTAAGACAGACTACAATGAGTCATACATAATTTTGCACATTTCTTACTTTCACATGGAATTTGAAAAAAGCCTGTTGCTAGCTTCCTCACATGTTTTCTAAAATTAGCCAGGGGTAAAAGACAGTGACAGAAATCTAATTACATCCAACAGAATTTGCCTATCAACACAAAGTGGCTACAGAAAACACAAACACTGCCATGGGTGATGACTGGAGATAGCCAGGGACTGCACAAAAGTTTCAAATAAAATAGATCTATAGGCGCTGTGTCTAGGGACAGTGAGATGGTAAATCTTGTTATTCCAAAACAACAATTCCAAGTATATACATAACATACGTAAGAGATGTCCCCTGGTTGCTCTTATTATCACTGCAGCAAGTGAAGATGAAAGGCAGGAGAAAAAATAAAAAAAGGGAAAACCTCTATGACAACTGTGCAAGTTAGCATTTCAGATTTGGAGCAAAAAAAAAAAAAAACTACAACAAACATGCACATCAAAGCATAGAAAAAAAAAAAAAAAAGAAGAGTTTTGAGGACTAGTCCCAGTTGGATCTAACATTGTATGGTATCACAAAATCAGGAAAAAAAGCCTATTCAGAGGACCCCACATGATCAGTGCTGTAAGAGCAGGATGAGAAAGACAAAAGATGCAGTAAAGGAAAGAGTTTGAGAGAGAAATGAGGATGGGGCTATTCTAGACAGACACGGACAGAAGACTGAGATGAATGAGGCAAAGCTCTACAGACCATGGTTGAGTATGGATCAGCTGATTGATTAATGTCACTTTTGGGGTATCAGAGAATATGGATGAGTGCAGGCTCTGAGGTCATTTGGTAGTCAAATGTAATGTGATTACCATGACACACCAATATATGACTGCAATTAAAGCAGAAGTATTGGTATAGTCAGGAAAGGGACGAGAGTCAATTTCAATCAAGATCGGAGTCTAAACTATGCAGGCCTGTCTAGCATGTGTAACTTTGACAAATTGTGTGATAGTGTTCACAGACACAAGTGTAGAGATGTGACAACAGTTCATTTAAGAGTTGCTAATGAGGAATGACATTCGAGATAGTGAGACTATTTTCTATAGGTGCCAATGTCAAAACCGGTAAAACTTCCAACATCAAAAGACAACACATGAAAGGTTGGATGACTGAGGAAGCCTGAACTGTGTGTGCACTCACACAAGGCCGCGGGCAACTCTTAAATACTGGAGATAAAACTGACCTTAGATGAGCACTGTGGAGTTGAGGTATAAACAACAACAACAGTTAGCTTAGTCAGCACTCAGCAGACCTTGGGACAGTACTGGTCTGGGTGTTATGGAAGAAAAGGAAAAACAGAGAAAGATCGTCCAATTCAGGACCACTGGAGCACGGAAGAGGCCATATAGACAGCTTACATATGGGCCCAATGGCCATATGGTCATTTGCATGCCCAAGACAGTGTGTTTGTGTGTGTGTGTGTGTGTGTGTGTGTGTGTGTGTGTGTGTGTGTGTGTGTGTGTGTGTGTGTGTGAGAGAGAGAGAGACAGAGAGAGAGAGCTGGAGCTTGGCTAGGTTATACATGGCAAACACAGCAATGCAAAATATACACTGATTATTATTGGAAACACACCCTCTACATAATAATGGGCAAGCTGTATTGGATTCAGTTTATTGATCCTGTGGTTGATGGCTGTTTGAATAGGTGAGGTTAAAGAATTAAAAAAAAAACCTTTTATTTCAGGTAACTAAAAGTAAAATACACTGGTGTGTTATTTGTGATGTTTGTGACAGGATATGTGGCTTTGGCCAACTCTGCATAGGAAGAGAAGAGAAAGGCACTTTGTTATCATTTATGTCTGTTTTCAGGAATTAGTTCTTTAAGTCCTAGCTACATGCTCATGTGTCTTGGTGTATCCTCTTACTTAGACTTACAACTGCACAGACATAGACAAATATGTTAGTAATTAAATACTTTTATTTGCATGTATTAATAATCTTTGTAATATGTTGACATGGCTATATACAGTATGAACAGCCAGTATAGAAACTGTATTAATCCAGCAATAGGCCAACATTAACTGCAGCCTGACTGTTGCCAGACTGCTCTAACATGACCAAAAAAAAAAAAAAAAAAAGTTGTAAGGGGCGGTGGGTGTGGGGTATTGGCTTTCACGGTGGGTCTTGAAATGGAGCTATCATGGTAGAAGAATCAGTTTTCCAGAATCCCGAGTTTTTGTTCTGCAACTGTCTCTCCAGAGGGAAACTGACAATTTCCCTGACCTTGCCCAAAGCTTCTGAAGATGGTTGTCAAAGGTGTGTTAAAGTTTTTCTTTCTAAATCCTGTTCTCATACTGTAACTTGGTGTCTGTCTCCCTGTCCTTTTTTTCTCCTACACAATACCTACTCTTCATACTTCTTTTGATTTAAAAGGGTGAAATATATATTTTTACAAAGATTTTAAGTGTAATGAGTTAGATTTTCTGGTTGCATGGTGGGCTAATAACTTTAAGCTTTCTTTATTGTACAATATAAAATATATTATCACTCATTTCTGTCCCCATGTCATTGTTTTATTGATTTGGAGAAGGAGAGACAGGCAGAAATAGTAAGTGTGTGTGTGTGTGTCCAAATGCTGTGTCTAATCCCATACTGTGTCTAGCCTCAGTGGCCCCTCTTCTTTTCTAGGCCTAAATGGAACAGGTGAGGAGCCAAAGCCCCTTGGGGCCGGCCTCACACCTCACTGGTGCCCACACTTAAATTGGCTTCTTCTCCTGCTGTTCCACACCAGTAATTACCCTCCCCAGCCCCTGCCAGGAACAGGAGAAATGAACATAGATAAATAAACAAATAAATAGAATGCCTGGGGAGCAGAGTCACAGTACTTTGCACCCACTTGTTCAAACTAAGTATATGGCTATGAAAATTGTTTGGGATGTTGGGGGCATCACAGCTTTTTCTAAGAACACGCACACACATATGCAGACATACACACATGCACATTGGGTTCCACAGTCCACACAGTTGTTTTTTTTTTTTGTTTTTTTTTCTTCTCAAAACATTGTGTAGTCATATAACAGAAAAAATATAATGTTTTGACAAGATGCACAGATTTTGGAAATGAGCACGGAAGCCTTTGTTTCTTTGCAGCTGTCAGGAGAGCTATATGTGAGACACCTGCTGTGCCCGATGCCAGAACAATCTAAGTCAGAATCACATGATGGTTCGTGTGGGTCCCTATGCTTTAGGCTGTCAACACACCCCTCTCTCTTCCAGCCTATCCATTTTCTCCCTTCAGAGTGTGCCATTAACTTAGACGGGCTGTGTTTAAAGGGCTTTGCCTACACTGCTGACACCCTGCCAAAGGCTGCAAGATTACCTTTGTCACCTGTCTGTCTGTGACAGACCTGATGGCGTGCATGACAAAGTCGGGAAAGAAAACGGTAACAAAAAGCCAGAGTGAGGGAGAAAACTGATAGCTTCAATTGTTACCATTAGGCAAAAAGTGGTCAGAACCATTCTAGTCATTTATGATCAGATTACATCAGCGTGTTGTGTAGTTCCAGCGAGTGTGGTTATATGGATTACATAATATGAACATCTTTTAAAATGACCGTGTTATGGGTTGTACGTATTAAGATTTTGTCTTATTGCACTGATACAAATTCAGATGTGTCTCTACAGCCTTTTGGGGGCAATGAGAGACCTCTTGTCATTATTTTAATACTGCAGCCAGAAACAGAGAGGAAGATGGCAATTACTGAGTTTCAAAAACAACTCATGTACACAAACCCTAACTAGACCCACGATACCCCAAGACATGTAAACAAACTGCACAGCTGGATGTAAATTATTTCAGCTCTCTCATCTTAAAATTTTGTTTAAATCTCTTGCCTGAAACAATAATAAGAAGCCAGATAATCGTGTTTTAATCTGCCTTGTGCCCTGATATCAGCAGATAATGATATTTATATTCATGGGTGTGTTGCATAGACAAAACCCTCCTAAATCAGGGTTTGCACCCAAGACTCAAGCCAATAATTCAGTGAGCTTGAGAGAGCTTGAAGGGAGAATTTGGCACTGTTGCAGGCCATGGTGGCATGGAAGGGGGGTGCTATGCCAATTTGAACCACCCAAGCTCCACAATCTGCCTATCCAGATTGCTCTTTGGACCTTCAGTTGGGAAATATATCAGGTGGTGGTGGAAGATTGTGGTTTACTGTGTCCTAAGACATGTACAAAAAGTTGATTTGGCTCATTTTCCAAGTGCGTCTAAAAACGAATGCCACTGAGGATTCACTGAGAAAAAAAAAAAAAAAAAGATGATTTGAAATATGACACTGTAAACAAAAACTATCACAAAATGTATTACAATTTCCATCATTAAACAATACCTTAATAACAGCGTGAAAGGTGGACAAATGGACAATGGATTGAACAAAGCTTGTATCATTAGCAAAATGCGGATGCATAACAACAGTGAGAGTACAAATCAAGGACTGTTACTGTGGCTTATGGTGATGCTCAGCCCAAAATTCTGTATATCAAGCACTCACGCCACTGACGTCTTTAGATGTTGGTATTTGGTTGAATGTAGGTTGTGACGTCGGGTGACCAAAATTCAAGGGCAGAACAACGTCTAATGGCAATGTATATTTGACGTAGAATACTTACGACAGTATTGTCAAGGTGTCAAGGTAATCTTGACACGAAAACATCAACATTCTAGTGGTGAGCAAAACCCAGCCTCTACTAGACATCAGCTAAACATCACAATCTCAGTTAGTGAATGTTAGGTTTTGACGTCAACCCGATTTTCATTTCCAACCAGAATTTAATGTCAGTCCGACTTTAGAGTGGTTGGAGTCCAACGTCTTTCTGACGTTATATTGACATCCAGTACCAGGAGGGTATGTTTATATACAAGTAATTTACAACATCAGATACTATATATTATATATTTTAAGGAAATGTAAGGCTGACTAGATTAGGTGTTTTATCAACATAATGAGCAAATGCTGTTATGTTTATTGACAACACAATTTGTTTTCCACCAATACATCGTAGTACAATATCCACTACTAGTAGCAGTATCATTAACCATTTCTATGGTTCTGTTAAGGTGTCTACTGCACTCTGGTTAAGGTTAGGAAAAGATGATGGTCTTGGTCTTAGATAGATAAAGACTGGTTCATGGTTTCAGGGTTGACAGTACACATAAACAGATACTGACTGAGGGCTACATTTAATCTCCCAGGAAAACAAAAATAAAAGCAACAGACAATGGGCAATGGATATATAACTTAACAAATATCACTGTCTTCATGAACTACTTTGTAGTCATCATCATGCATGGACAGATGAGATCTATATACCACAAGATAGAATGCCCTAAGGCTACTGGAATGAGAGGACCTGTGCAAATTAGCAACATCCCTGCTGTTAAATACCTTTTTTTGTATTGATGCCAGAAACATCTTTCATGACTTGTTAGTGTAGAAAAGGTGCATATTTCTAGCCTTGAAAGTTTCATCAACCAATCAGCAAGGCTGTGTAAGGCTGGAAGGCACCCAGAAAGTCAGGCTAAGAAGAAGCAGAGCTCATACCATCCTTAAAAAGACAGCGATTGTTGACCATCATTGGACGCCAGTTCCAAATCCTACAAACACATTTCTGCCCCCAACATGACCAAGGTACTGATGTGTTTACTGTGCGTACTGGGTGTAATATCTAGTAATATGGCTTTCTTAGCAAGCAAGCATCAGATCACACACTGCAGAATACCTTAACAATGAAAAAAGAGTCATTAAACTGTAGTTACCAAATCACTGTTGTGAAGCAGACCCCATAAGCTTTGAGCTATTTGACATTAGAATATCATTCTTCACTTTTGAAGAGAGTTTGAATTGCTAATTTGCCAGTATTTGACTTCTCCATTAACAATGTAGCTATCTCCAATTATTAATCATCCAGTGAGTAGTGCTCTGTACTGTATATTCATGTTGCATATATATATATATATATATATATATATATATATATATATATATATATATATATATATATATATATATATATATATATATATATATATATATAAGGTAGCTGCTTTAAAGACACATCAAGATGACTGACATGTTTGAATGTGTGTGGCATAAAATTAAGAGTTGCAAGCAACCCAGCACACCCCGACAGCCACCTCTATGAGTGCCATGGTTTTAAGTAATGTTAGCCTCACAATTAAGCTAGCACACAAAGTAGCATACTACCTAACATTAGTAAGCCAGCATTAATTGATAATGCTGCTATAGATAATTGGTTCAGTGATTTATGAGGAATTTATGGCAGAACTATTGCATATACAGCCAGCAGAAAGGTAATACTGTGTTTGATAAGATACTTAAACAGTTCTCAGTTATGTTCATCACCTGATGTCAACACTGCACAACACAAGCAAATGTAACCTGTCCCACGTTGGAATGGACAGCAAATATCATGTTTCTATTTGTCAGCTCTGCAGTCCTTGTAGTGGATGAAAAAAAATCCATCAAATTTGATTACTCAAGGACTTGCAGTCTTACAATAATGGATCATTTTAGGGCAAAAGCAAAGAACAAAAGAATAAGGAAATAATCAAATAGACCAGGGCTTGAATTTCTTTTGATGTTATTTATGATTTCCAAGTGTTTTGGTTCAAATGCAGCAAAGAACCCAATGTAAAAAATTATAAACAAAAAAATACCAATTAATGAAGAATAAATGCTGTGCCTCTGTGTTATTAAGTCCCTGTCAGTTCAGCTGAGGCTAATATGTCTCATTTAGCAGCACACTCTTACCTAAGACACTTTTCATTTTGTAAACAATCTCAGGAGCATGTGGTGACTAGCCTGTTGCCTGGGTTACAGTCAAGCCCGCCAGGCTCATTAGTGATGCCAAGGTTGTCCACAGGTTGGCCAGCAGTTTTCAGAGTATCCTCATCCCTCAGGGATGGCCAGAAGGCACACTGGAGTGGATCCAGGGCCAGACCAAACCGTCTCTTCACCTTAACAAGGGGGTGCCCTTCTGTTCTTTAGGCGACATCATCCACCAGCAAGGAGCCTGCCCTAAAAAAACTATCCTCCTCTAACCTTCTACACTTTCGAGAATGTCACTCATTCATTCCCTTTTCTTATATCCCTAATTATTGCCTCTCTGCCAGCAAGTGAGCCCTTTTGGTCATCTCCTCTGTGCCTTTGTTTCAGTTGGAAGCCATTAATTCTAAGAACACCTTCTCCTGCTAATCACTCACATCGTAAAGCACTCCACTCAGAAAGTCACTTTGGGGGGTCTTGGAAGTCACAATGGATTCTCCCCATGAAGAGCAAAATGGCCACATTCATTTTGAGAGAGGGACTGAATGAGTTAAGTCACACCTCCCCATTGCAGCCCAAGAACACATTCTACCACCCCTGCTCATCCCCTCCTACTCATGGTTACATCCACCCTTCGTCTTGCAGTAAATGATTTTGCTTGATCCCCAAGATGTATGGCTTGTGGTGGGAGGGCAAACCATTTAGACCGTATTTCATAGATTTCAGCTGCCAGGGGGAAAAGAATGGATTGGTGGACTTGGTCTATTATTTCACCAAGGATGGAGTGGGTTTGTGTGTTTCAAGGTAGATTTAAGTATTATCTCTTTGTACTGTTTCATTAAATGGGGAAATGATAATATGATATTAATTGCACTGCCTAGAAGATTGTGATAGATATTTCACAAATGACATGGATAAAGGGTATTCTGTGTGACATTTCCAGACAAAATGAAAGACTATTTAATTGAATGAACTATATTGTCTTTCATGGAGAATATTTTGTCCTTCCTTAGGAAACTATTTCTAACTTTAATAATATTTGCACTTACAGCACCAATCAATGTAATGTGTTATAATATGAACAAGACTTGGCCCTGAAACCTCAACTTTGTGAGGTTATTGTCTATGTCAGCCGACTCCCAGACTTGTCCAGAACTGCCTGTACAATTGCACTCTCCCCCTCTCTTTTCTCATTGCAGCACAGAGGCAGACAAGGTCCTCCATCACCCTGACTTAGGTAGGACGGCTGGATCTATGGGCTGTAACAGGGCTAGTGGTTGGGGGGGGGGGGTGCTTGAGAGCCCGGCCAGACACATCTCCCTTTAGATCCTTTAGATCAATCACATTTCCCCTTTCTGTCCTTGAACCTCCCTACCTCCTTCTGTTGCTTTCTTTCTCTCTCTCCTTTGTCCTATTTAAAGAGAAGGGGTATGTGATGGGAAAGTTTAGCAGTATAAGAGAGCACCTGCAACGCTCTGAGCTTTAGCTGCCTGGAAGTGCTTATTTTTATGTCAGTACCCTAGACTGGATTGGAAAACGACAAAATCTCTCCGAAGGTTTCTTTGTCTGTCTTTCCGTGCACTTATTTGTGTTTTGTGCATATTGTCTAGGTGTGTTCACCCCTCACCTTCACTGGCTACAATTATTGTTTTCCTTTGGTTGGTTTTAAGAAAATTCTGAAAATTGTTTCTGTTTGTTTTTTCTTTTTTTCAAAATCTGTTGCTGCATCAATTTCACCTGACTTGGCAGCAATCAAGAAGGTGGTTTTATTTGTGTTGTGTGCATACATGTGCCCATCTGCACGAAAGCAAGTGTGTCTGCTGTCAAGGGTTGCATGAGAAGCTCTCAGTGATCACTGTTGTGTTGACACACTTCACTCTGACACTGCCACTCCAATACCAAGGAGCCATAATGCATGGCCATCTGCCTCAAAGCACCCATCCATCCACAGGCACTCAACACTACCTGAACCCTCAGATCATTTACAGAGACCCGATGTGTGAGTGGCAGGGTTTACAATGCCCATGATAGTGCAGCAGCAGTGAAATATAATACATACACAAACCAAGTCAAACACTGACATTTTTGACTCTCTTTAGCATGTTAACATGAAGTGCATTATGCAGTGTGTATGTTCAGTGTTACATATAACTGGTATTTCTATTTGCAAATTTTTTTGATCCACCATTTGAATCACTGAATATGGGATTTGTTGTTGTTGTTTTTTTGGCAGGTAATGTTAGAAAGAGTTGGTTCCTTGTAACAAATGTAAACAATGCCTCAGTATGTCTCAAAATATTGAATATAAAGACAGTTTTTTTGAGATAAGTAACTATCAGGAGTAACTGTCTGCAATGTTGCCTTGAGTAGCAAAGTCACAAAACCAAAAGCGTGTCTGTCTACTTCCACCTTCCACCTGGACAGCACAGCTGCTTTGAAAGGAGCTATTATACCAAGGGGAACTGTATTTGCCATAACAGTAGACCTGAACATGAATATTTCTGTCTGACATGGTCTGCAGAATAATGATTCCTTTCAGATTTCCTTGGAGGACATTTCCACTATGTAAGCTTTTATACAATTTGTGTATTTGCCAAACTGCAGATTAAAGAAACAAAATACAGACAGATAGATAGATAGATAGATAGATAGATAGATAGATAGATAGATAGATAGATAGATAGATAGATAGATAGATAGATACTACTGTTGAAAAATACACTTGACTTACCTATGGAAGGAGCATTGGAGAGTCATCAGGATGCACAGCATAACATAAGGAGAGAGAATGAGAAATGATTACTATGCATGCTATGTATTACCTAAAAAAACTATTATCTCTGGTAATGGACCACTTGATGCACCAAACAACAAATTCTGTCACACTGACATATGGTTTGAGAATTCCAACTGCTCCCTTTTGCTAATGTTAATGCAGACAAGACTAAGGTGTGGGGCAATGCTATAGTATTAATTATAGCTTTAGTATTAAATAGAGAGCCTGAATATTCACTGTGGACAAATCCCATATTACCATGAAGACAACATGGCAATCTACACACATGAGTGTGCATGAGTGTACACTGATGTATGTGTACTTCCACCATCAGATGTCACAGAGGAATTAGACAAACAAGCTTGGGAGTTCAGACATTTGGAATTAGAAAGTGTCAATGAAAAATGAGCTGGATTTCAACATGAAAAAGCCTGAGTGTATGCTAAAGCACTGTGTTTCTATGTCTTGCTTGCTTTGAGTCACATTGATTGGGCATGGTAATCCAGGTCAGAGCCCTGAACTGGCAGTCACAGAAGCTACCCAAGCAGTGAGCCGGCCAGGTTGAAATTGATCCTCGCGGTCTCCTGAATCAAATAGAGTCCAAATCCTCTGTGCCATCCAGCATGCTGATACAATCTTCTGTTTGACCCCAGTGCAAAGTGAGACAGTGAAAGAAAGAAAGCAAGAAAGAAAGAAAGAAAGAAAGAAAGAAAGAAAGAAAGAAAGAAAGAAAGAATAACTTGTAGACACCATGTAGCACCATTGTTATCTGCAGCATTGGTTGACCACCGGGGGAGGCAAATTAACCTAAAAATGTTAAATGATTTAGAGCCATCAAATTTCCCACTTTAACTTAACTTTGCATGATTGCTATCGGATTGTTAACCTCTATTTCCCTACTCAGGGAAAGAAAAGCTTAAAACTTGCAACAGTCTGACCAGAAGGCCACAAAAGACATGAAGTAACAAATCACACACTGCGGAGAAAAAAGAAAATAACAAACATACATGAAAGCAGTTTTGTTTTAAGGCAGACTGTTTGTTTCAATCCCCTAATTTGCTGTACCCTTTTACACACAAGTCAATGTTGCACAGCAATTTACGCTTTGGTTTGGGTGTGGAGGAAAAACACCCAATAACTGAGCTGGAAAGAGAATTTGTACGTTTAGGGATTTTGACATAATCATTTTACAAAATATCTATTTGAAAGTAATGGTGATTGTTGTTTCTGTTAGTAGTTTAGTTGGAAGACATCAGTGCAAGTGAAAATCATTATACTATCATTATATTACACCCATCATATGTGTCTTTTAAGGTCGTGTTACACTCACATTTGTGCAAAACTGCAGAGTTGGGAGTTCATTCTCAGTGGGTTTGGCAGGACTTGCCAGCCTTTCATATAATGATGAAAATGATTTGCTTTAATGTTCATATCAAAAGTATTTCTTAATGTAATTGAGCTTTTAAATACCCAAAAATCAGGAGTCAGCGATTGATGTCTTAATGGACCGTAGAGACCTTTACTTTGTGATCTTACTGAATTTTAATGTCTACTTCTTTAAAGTTTTCTCTCAGACAGAATTACTCTCTCAACCCAAACCTCGACCTAAACGTGAACTTCAAAGAATCAATGACTATGTTTACTTTCCCTCTCAATGAAGCCTAATCATAACCACTGAGCATTACAGACTATGTTCAGAATAATATAACCTCATCTAAACCAGCAGCAAAAAAAAAAAAACTGTCAGCTTCCTGCAATGGCATCAAAACAGTGTGACTCTGGAAATTTCTGAATTAACTGAGAACCCCATCAGAAATCTTGATTTGCCTTCACTGATTTAAAAAAAATGCATTTAGGTAATATAAATGCTATTCCAATTAGTGAATTATGAATGTCCTGTGTATATAGATTTGCAAAAGTCTAAAATTCTCCAGTCCTAAATAACATGGACTCCAGAGAAACTGCCTACTAATTATTGGCCAGTAAATTGCCGGGCATGATGTTCGTGCTCCGATCTCGAATGAGGCCACAGACACCACATCTTTGATGAGAGTGCTGATGTGCTTGGTGTGGGAGAGCACACTAGCTGCCTCCTCCTGGGGCCTTGGGGTTCCTTTTTCTTTGCTGCAACCTTGCTTTTAAGTGAAAAGTTTCAAGTCAAATGTTTTTTACTGTGCCTTGTTCTCTGCAGGATCTATCAGCCTTCACTTGCTTCCTGATCTCCATCCATGTTATTTTATTCCGTGGCTGTACAGACGCTACTTCTGCTGCAAAGTAATGTGCAGGTTTTTTTTCTTTTATTTCTCCATTGGCGTGGAAATTCATCAACATAGGCACACACGAGGGGGTGAAAACCACAAGTGAAGTCTTGAGTATGGGTTTTAAATCAGAACTTTTATGAGAAAATCACAAATTTGTGTAAGACTAGGGCATTAAAGATACTGTGCTGGAAGCAGGAAAACAACTGGGATGGCAGAACTAATATCTCACATTCTCATCAACAATTTATAGAGTCCAATTCACCTAATTTTCAAAGATGAAGTTACAGACCTGTTTAAATTTAGGAAAAGAAGAAGGCTTTATCTTCCTGGGAACTCTCAAAGAAAAATGCACATCCAACAAATAAACCCACAAATTAGCAACACTGTAGGCTCTACAGGTATCGGACTTAACTCTAATTGTACTGATCTAATCTTCTTTCCAAACAATTGGTATAAAAGAAGCGGCAGACATGATTGCTGACTATTCATAGTTTCACGTTAGAAAAACAGCTTCCCATTATCAGACTTTATAAGCCTGCTCTACAATAGCAGTACAATTCTCTCTTTCACTACACAAACCAACTGATCACATACTCAAATTTGCAATGGCACTGTTAAGAAAAAAAAGCCTTGCACCTTCTAGCTGTAAGAGAATAGTTTCATGTAGGTGATTGCTTTGCTTGCCTTGATGTAGTTGCACTTTAAGGGGTAAAACATGGGGTCTGAGTTTGTGTTGGACCTACCCTCAGACCCTCCACCATCCCCTCCTCCAAACTCACTTACATGGAAATTGTTTAAAAATACAGGCGAAAAACTAAGCAGCACACACCGATGTCTTATAATCTCTCTGAAGGCCTTTGTTCTGGACCAAGAGAAGGTCACATCTAATGAGGCCATGTTCACCATGGCGACAACAGAGTAATCCCATCAGTGTGCATCAGCCTGTCTTATTGTGTTTATCTGCAGGGTTTTCAGCTGTGGAACACTCCACATTGATTGCTGTCTGTGAGCAAATCCTGGTGTCACAGCAAGTAAAAGTGAAGCAGTGCAATTTCACCTTCATGGTTCAGGAGCAAAACTATGAAAAAATGAAGAAACATCAAACTAGTCAGTAATGGCACGAAAATATCACAGTCTAAACTTTCATTTATGTTTCCCCTCAGGCAAAATGATACCTGAAGGATGATGCTTTTCAATTACAACAGGCAAATAAAAATGCATGTGATTGTGTTTTTTATTATTTCCTTGAGTGATCAGGAATTACTTTATCATTTATATATATATATATATATATATATATATATATATATATATATATATATATATATATATATTTTTTTTTTTTTTTTTTTTTTTTTTTTTTTTTTGGTTCTATCAAGCAATGTGCTGATAATAAGAAGTGGAATGGAACTGCAGCAGAAGTACAGGGTCAACTGGCCTTCTTGTTATGAAAACATAGCTATAATTTGATGACATAAAGAAGGCATGCAGTAGATTCAGTGCATTTTAGAAGATGTTGATGACATCAATCATTCTCTGACTCCAGCAATCATATCCTGTCATATCTGATGACTGAGCAAATGACACAGCACAAAATCGTCCTTTCTTAAATGTCATCTAAATATTGAAATGCAAAGAAATAGGACATTCTCAAAGGTCTTTCTTGCCATGTCTTGCCCTTGTTTATTCACGTCCAAATGAGGCCTCAAACTCTCTGAATTAAACAACAGTATTTAATAAACAAACTCATCAGCATGCACCCAAAGTGTGTACATGTTCCATCCTATTAATTAAATATTTAGTCCCCTCATCTATACGCCTGAACGCTCCCGTCTTAATTGCAATGAACACAAGCGTGAAGTCAAGGAGAGGAAAAGAAAAGAGTGTGACATTCATTTTCGATTTTCAAAAAATAAACACATAAAAGTGAGGTTTGTGAAATTTGTTGCCAAGGCAGGATTGGAGCCACGTCCATAACTCTGTTTCTTTCTCTCGAACAATGTGAGGAAAACATTAGCAGCCATAAAAGCACAGCTACGGTCTAAAAGATAAGAGAAAACTAAAGCATCAGACAACATGGGCTGAATACAATAATGCAGACTGTACACACAAAAGAACTGTCTGTCTTTCTTCTCCCATACCGAGAAATTTATGATTGGGTTTTCTCTTAAACACTTAGCAAAGCCTTAATAATACCTATTTTTTTTAAAAGTGCATACATTTAAACTAAATAATAAACTATGTTCATCACTGGAAGATGGGAAGCTTATGATTAAGTGCATTTCTCATATGTCGCATTGGGCTCATAAGAATATTTTGAGTGAGACAGGGAGAGAAAGATGAAGGAACTGACAAATATTGAATGGTAAAGCAATGGAATAAGTTTAGGATTGTATGAATGTTAACTTTTTTGACAGTTCTGACTGATTGATAAGGATTCCACAGTTCTGTCATCTTACCAGAACTGGTTAGTCTTTGTATGAGGGTATGATGACATAGAGGGTTTGTATGAGGGTATGATGGCATTGTCTGACACCTAAAGTCTCTTTTTGTACATACAAAGTGTTAAAGACATTCAGGTTGGAGTTTGCACATAGGTAAAACCAAGGCAGACCATTTGTAGACTCATATATCAGAATCACCAGCCTGATTGAGAGACTACATTCAAATGTTCAATTAGAGGGAAATCAGTGTATGCATTGTTTGAATGACAAAAGTTGTTTCCCTCTTCATGCTCTGGAATGTTATTCCTGACAAAGCTTGTCATGACCATAGCATTCGCAATTTGAACTTCACTTCATTGGCGGCATTATTATTTTGAACAGTGCTTGTTCTTTTCTAGCACAGCGAAATAAAAAAACACTTTCAGCACCTGCATCAATGGAACAGCAAACTTTAAATAGAAAAGGAGTGCTTATTGATAATTTTCCTTTTTGACAGAGGTTTAACAGTTATTTTCACAACACCAGACAGTTTATACTGGTGTCAATACAGCGATTTTCCAAAATCAAGCAACAATGACTTGGATTTATCATTCTCTTTTGTTACGGCTTTCACATTTTTCAAAGATATGTATAGTCAGTGGCCAGAAAATATGAACAACCGCCAAATATAATACAATTCTACTTCTGGGAAAGTAATAATATTAAAAAAAAAAAAAAAAAAAACAAGAAAAAAGAAAAAAGAAAAACAAGGTGTGAGATTGAGTTGTTGACTGTTAACATTATGACTCTGAGGCTATAGTTTCAGGATTAATTTTTAATTAATTAAAAACTATTACAACACATATTGTTATGTCAACAGTGTTTGACTCTGACAGCTGATAGAAAGTACCTGTTTATTATCAGTGTTTCTATTCAAATTATTTATGTTTTATGCTTAACCATTTTGTCTTTAATTGGGTCAGGGCCTTCTTACTGTTAAGGCCTCTGCTGACATATCATGGGTCCACATATATACTTATAGCCCAGGATCTGTTGGCTCCTCCAGGTGAAGCAGTGGTAAAAGCATGCATTTTGTATTGCCAATATACTGTGCAATAGTCCATTGGTCTACCAGTGGCCTGGCACTTTAAGGGATCTCCCCATCACATCCAACATGACAATAAAAGCAGTGTTGTTGAGTTGCACTTGGCTTGCAGAGGTGAGTTAAAAATACAAAGCAGCTCTCATGCTAAAAGAAGGCAAGTGGATAAAAGTGTCTCCATCACAGTGAAATTTGAAGTCAGGTGGGGCAGCCTATTCATCTTGGCTTTCACTGATGAATCCCAAGATTTGTGGCAGCAACAGGCACAACCATTATTCTTCCTTCATTCTCCAGTTAACATGATGTATTACAGAGGCAAGGGCCGGTAACTGAGCCCAGTGTGTTTTATTAAGAATGAAACACAGAGTTTTACTTTGTCTGTGAATTATAGTAAAGATGGCATCTGTGGAATCAAAGAACTGTTCGTTGAGTCTATAATACAGGACAATTGTGGTTAATGTACAGTAGTTTTACTTGCACAAAAAGCTCTGTATAGACACAGCTACATAACTTGAGTTTGTTAATAGAGTTGGTTCAAATATGCAAGCTCGAATTATCAATTCACCTTCAATGTCTTGAATGCAAAAATGCTTTCTTCTACAGTCATTTTAGTAGTAGAAGAAGTTTTACTTTGATATTTCTTCTGATGTGTATTTATTTAAGTTCTGCAGTAAACATGCAAAAGTCTTTTCCTAAAGCCTGTTCTTGGATACCTCCCACAGATCAGGTTTGGACTTTGCCTCTGGAACTCTCTCATTAGCCACTTGTGATTTGGTGTTATTTCTACATCAATTGTTGAACCAATACTCCCACAGAGGTTCTGCCATTGAGCGTGTTATGCATTACAAACCCCTAAAGTAGAGCAGTTCCTCAATGACAGGGCATGTTGACATGAAATATTGTGCATACTCACAGTAAGTTCCTGCTATCTTGTGTCAACCACTGTAAAAATGTATTTCTAATGAAATGTCATTCATGGCCTATGCAGCAAATGCTATTATTTGGTAGTGATGATAGAAGAAGCACATTTGTATATCCGATATTTTAGCTGCAAGCAAACTCTCAGTGAAAGTATTTTCAATCAGGAATTGAAAATGAGAAAAAAATAATAACAAAAATCCTGTTATATGTCAGAATTATCCGTCAATAATGAAAAATATGAAACGATGACTTTTGCACCAAGAATAAACAAGACTTGTACTCTGTTGACTGAACATTAATGTTTCTGATTCGCAAGAGAAAACAGTGCCATACACTCCCTGTGTGTCTGCCGCATACACACACTTTGTAAGAGATGATAGAGAAGCTGAAGGGAGAAGAAATCCTGAAGATCAACAAACATAACATAGTACATAACCAGCCTGATCTCAAAGAAGAGAAAAAACATACAAGCTAAGGGTGATATATCCACACTGACATTTAAAGGACAGTATTTGAAAAATAAAATTTATAAAACCTGATTTGTTATTGACGGAGCAGGAGACTTGTTTGAGAACTGTAACTGCCATTACTCAAGCTTGACTTATGATGAAAAAAAGAGGAAGAAGATTATTTATTTCCCCAGGTTTTGAGGATTTTTGCCCTGGGGGATGTATCCAAGAGAACTATAAAAACAAAAGTCACACTGTTAGGATACAGTCTTAAAATACGTACATTTAAAGACAACGTGTATATGTAGTAGACTCAGATGTCAGTTTGGGCCTCAATATAACATAGCAGCAGATATGCTATTACACACCAATTTACACTGAAAGAGGGTGAGTGGTTATTTCCCACTATACCCTGAAGAAACATACCATCATCATAGTCTAAAGACAACTGCTACACGTTTATGGAAATGACTGTTAAGATTTATGTATCTAAGCACTGTACTTGACACAATGTACACAATGTTTTCCTCAGGGCCGCACAAAGATGTCCCACCTGTCTCACCTTAAACAACGTCATTTGTCAGAAGTTGTCCTCATACTCACAATTATTTTCCTTTGTGCGCGTTAATAAGAAAACGGTTACTGGTCAGCGACTTTGATGGCCTGATACAGCCTGGTGATACAAAAGTTGACAATGCTCATTATAATAATTTGCTCTTTTAAGACAAGGATCTCATGGCATCTCTGCAGGCCAGCTGGATTAATAACTCCAATTACAAGCCTGCTCTTCATGTGACATGGGAAAAAAAAAAAACAGTTACTACTAAGCAGAAAGTACCATGGGCTTTACTTCTCTCCTTGTAGAAAATAACAAGTTAATGCTAAACACAACACAACATTATGGCACAGGTATAGCACTAGGGAATCGAGAGATAAATAAGAGATACATTTATATATATTTACAGTGAATGCCATAATTCCAAGTTATGCGAAATTGTTGCTTGACCTACAGAATCAAAACTCTACTCTCTAGCTTTATACTCCTATGCAGCCACTTTCAGCCATTTTTTTTTTTCTTTTAGTTATTCAAACTCTAAAACCACAGTAAAGTATAAAACCATGGGCAGCCAATTTCAGCATGGATGCTAACACTAACTAACTAGGGTGCTGACTGGCAGAGAGCTGAATATTGAACGATGAATGGCTGCATCTGTGAACAAGACAACCTGAACCTAGCCATGGCTGAAACCTGCAATAATACCACACTTTCATTGAATTCAAAATGAAAAAGGATACAGTGGTGTGCCCAAGTTGTTCTGTTCCTGCTCTGTGCCTTAAGTAGGTATGTCCAATGCACAAGCAAGATAAAGTAATGCTCATGCTATGTTTAGTTTTAATGTTTTTACTTGAAGCGCAACCGCCACCATAGAATACAATATTCAGCAACAGTTATGAATCAAACTAGTTTGAGAGCGCATATCTCTCTGACTTCATTTAGACCACACCCGCTGTCTGTCTCTACAGGATAATTTAAGCTAAGGTGCTGAGATTTGTATGAAGATTACTTCATTCTGCAAGTTTTGAGTCCTAATTTGTACTATTTGTCACTGATATGTGGAGCTCCATCTGTAGGAAACAATATTCTACACGTCTACCAAATGAAGTAAACATGTCTACATATCTAACGAGACTAGGTCAAAACCTTGTATGTGATTGGACTGCCTATGGTCAAATCCTGATTTTATAACTGCCACGTCCTCTGCTAAATGATGTGATATGTAGAATTGGTCGTAGCAGTTAGTACGAAGTCTCTTTACTGATGACTTTTCTCTCTCCCTCCCTTTCTCCTGCTCTCTCTATTCAGTGTGTCTTATGTTTAGTTATTCCTCTGCCTCCTTTATTAATAATGAGACATGTAATGAAAGTAGTTTATTTGCTGTAATGGAGGCGAGGCTCAGAGTATTTTGTATAACGATCCTCTGCTGCTTCCCTACAGTTCCCAAGCAGCCGGGTAATCCAGAACGGCTTGGTTGACTGCAGCTCGAAACTCCGCTGAGCAGTGGTGGAAATATTGTCACTCAGTCAGTCAGTCAGTCAGTCAGTGAGTAAGTCAGGGACATTCACAATTATAGGGCTGGCCCCACTGTTGTGGTTCAGACAAAAATGACCTCAAACAAATTTAAAAGCAATTTAAACAAAGCTTTTATGGCTTTTCCTATGACAGAGACTTTTTAAGGTAGTCTAAAAACCATGTCAAGAAAAGGTAGTAGGAACAAGCTCAATCTTTAGCCTCAACCTGTAAGTCTCTGACTCACCTTCCTTACAATTTGATCCAGTTCCTCTGTTTCTTCTAACAAGGTGTGAAAACTCACAAAAGTACATGTAAGATACCTGTAACAATTTTACCCATTTTGAACTCACCTTAATTTTAGGTGAACAAAAAGAAATCCCCCACAGGGACTAGCAATTACATATAGAGAGTTAGTCAACCAAAATCAGGTACTAATGAGAAGAAGCAAAGATTTGTAAGCTCTAAGTCAGCACTCTCTGTCACGGCTCCCTGAAGCATGTGTGCATGCATTTGGAATGTAACCTCTGGTTAGTGGGAGACCTCAACTGCTCTTTACAATTTCAAACTAAGAGGTGTGATACATATTTTTAATTACAGATCACTTCCAGAGGAAATTATGCACTGCGGAAAATGCTCCCTTGAATGCCTTGTAAATAAATAAAGGCAGGCTCTCTAATTAAAGAAGAAGTGGCTCTCATGCAATAGGCATGGTGCTTTTCTGGTTCCCCGAGCCTTTAAGGTAAAAGTGCGCCTTGAAGTTAAAAGTCTTTTATAAAAATGTGTTTTGAAAACTGTGAACACAGACATGTATTAATAAATGCCCACTTAAAGTGCAACAAAAAGTCAGCATCACCCTCAGGTCATTTGCACAGCACTTGGCTTTTAAGTCTGAGTTTAATTATAGATTGGGCAAAAAGGTGGTCGCAGCAGGAATAAGAATAAAGGAGGAGACCCAGTATTTATCGTGGTTTCCTTTCAGACAACCTACCTACACTAGCTGCTTTGCATCAAGTTATTGGAAAAAAAAAAAAAAAAAAAAAAAAATTATGCATGTAACATCAAGGCGGTAAAGCACAACTGGCACTACAAAAGTTTTGTAACTCTGCTTTTGAGTGACTGCACTTAAAGACAGAAACACAGAATCACATCCCAGTTTCCAGTTTAAGGATAGATGGGAATATACAGATGAGTAAGACTATTAATCTCATTTATGAAACATAGATTTGACACAGAAAAATATTTTATGGAATGCATAAACATTTTCTAGTAATGGTTGTAAGGTCAGGATTACTTGCAAAGTGTTGCACATGTCCTCAGGTTTTATGCCATGACATTACTAACAAAAATATAGAACATAAAATATTCTAGTACTACGTTTTATATTTACATTTTCAGATGACTACAGTCTGGTGTGTAAACGCATCTGCACAAGTTCAAAAAGGTTTCACATCTTCTCACACTTATCCTGGGTCTTTATCAATCTTCTTCACAAACGAGAGGGAAAAGGAGAAAGACTGGATGATGGGAATTTCTGGTGAGTCCAGTCAGAGGCTGGGCTGCCACATGAACATGAGAAGGACCATTCTCACACACACGGTTAGTTCACTTACAGCTAATGTCTTCGCAGTTGGTATTTTGGCTTTTTGGAGCGAATCAATACAAACTACATGAACAGTCCAGTGGTCAAATGCACAAAAATTATGTGAGGCTGAAATTTTCTTGCTTTGTTTACTGAAATCTGACCTATAGGTGTTATATTTAATATCACATCACACAGCACATAGAAGGCAAGAATGTTGCACACATTTCAGCAACTGTTTTACATCAATGAATATCCCACTCTTCTTGTTACCATCCATATGTTCGACTAAATATGAACTGCAATTGCATACCTTTCCCGCATTTACCACAATGTACAAGTGAACCTGTATTTCTGAATATTCCTCTTTTCCACTGTCTAAACAATCTCAAAAAATAATATTATGGCAAGTTGACCACCTGGGGTTAAAAATTAATTAAAGTCTTCCCTACCCCTTAAGTCAAAGTAAATATAGTAATAATTATCATGATAACTTAAAAAAAAAACCTGCAAGTGAACTGCTTATAAATTAAGACTAGTGCATAACTGTCAATTGCCCCGAGACCATGCGCAGACTCTCTTTGTTCTCACAACAAGTGGTGACACTACGGCACTGACTGCAGAGAAACAGAAAGACAAGACGACAGACACAGTAGATACACAGACCGCTATAGAGGAATCTGGTTCACTGCACAGCTTGTATGAAACCCTGAAAGGCTCATAATTGAAATTTATATTGTTCATCTATTTATGTTATTGCACCTATTACAGACACCTGATAGAAGACAAATCTTTGAGGCATCTTCTAGCTTGTGGAAAAGGTTGTGGTATGAAGGCCAGTGTTCCCATTTTTGTTTCATGGCTTTGCTTTCGTGCTGACTCAGAACATGCCAAATTTACAGTGGTGGCTTTTTTTTAAAGAAAGGAATTAAGGGAGAAGGTTGTAGAGGTAGTTCCTGAGAATTATGATCCATATCTTGACTGCGGTTCATAGCTGACATGGTCACAGAGGTCTATTGTACTCTGGTCATTACCCTATGCATCTGCATTAATTTATTTATTTATTCATTCATTCACTTGTTTGTTTCAGTAATAACACTTCAGTCTCATAATTTGTTTTGATATCTTTTGTGGATGTGGAAGCACAATTTGCATAAGCCAGCTATTCTGGGTTGTATAAAATCCATTGAAGTTACAAGGATTGCACTGAATAAGCTTGCATTTGGCATAAAAAACCAATTTGGTCTGAACCGACTTTGCAAAGGGAAGGCTCTCTGCCTGAATGGCCAGACTGATCAGATGGGGCCATAAGAGACCACGAGGACTCCATTTGGTTTGACTAATCCATTATATATGCAATGCAAATCAACAGCACAAAGACAGTGGCTTAATCTGTTTTTATAATGCACAAGTTCATCAGGAGACTGACTGTCTGTCATTGGGAAAAAAAGGTCAGAAATCTAAAATAATGGAAACAAAACACAGACAAAAAGTGATTTTAATTAGAGCCTGACTGAAAGCAATAAGCATCTTTGAATGTGTTATTATGGCATAATGTTTATTAATGTGTTTATTCCCCGGCTCAAACACCACATCATGCACGCTGATTATTATATCAAAGAGGGACAGGCAGCTGGAACCCAGTTTAGACATTATTCCTCTTCTACAGCACAGACTAGTGGAGAGGAGGTGTTAGTTATGATCAAAAGATTATATATATATATACACATAGCAGATTTAAACACACTGTCATTTAAATGCAATGAAAAAATTTTGTATGCAACTTAAAAGCACAAGTGAAGGGCAAGTGGCAGAATAACAATACTGTTAAAAGTGATGGCGTACTAGTTATTTGTAAACTCAACATACTGCAATGGCCTGTAATGAAAAATACAGGTGTTCATGGCGGTTCATTCACAGTTTTAGGTGAGGATTTGAAGTTCAAGTTCTTTTTGAATGGCGTAGTGCTCCATCACACTTGCCCAGAAAGTGAAGCTGAATCCGGCATTCTGCCAGCACTGAACCAGATGACTGACTCCAATCTAATGGAAGCATCGCTTTCAAAACAAACTCAATATGCACCACCCCTGTGGGACCCCCTGCATACAAAAAAGAAATGGCTGCCTCAAATCTACAGGGATACTATTCAGGGCCCCCTTCGATTGAATCTATAGCATGATAGGCTTTGGCAGGCTGTATATTTCTTTACTTTAGACTTGGCCCCGGCATGGGAGATTGATATCCACTGAATATAATAGAAGGAGGATAAGATATTCAAAATCCCTGTAAGGATTGTGATGGAGTGTCTAAACAATGAGCTACCAAATGGGATTCATGGCAATCTCACAACTCTGACTCATCAATTCACAGCATTGACTCTGAATGATCGTTCATGAGTAGAATATCAGATGACTCCCAGTATGTATCACTTGTAAGAAACATTAACCACCAACACACTAATGCTGATCAATTAATCTTATTTTCATCGTCAACAGGATATGAACGTGTGCAAAAAAAAAAAAAAAAAAAAGACTGAAAAGCAATGAATGAGAAAAACAAGCAATGCAATCACACAGGCTTTTCAAGGTGCAACATCTGAGCTAAATGAACCGTATAAAACTATGTTTAATATTCTCGACCGCATTTTGGTGTCCTTATGGTCAGGCTACAGCTCTCCTCTCCGACACACACACACCACACGCACACACCACACGCACACACCACAGCACATTTTACTAAGGACAGCACAGAAGCGGAAGTGGAGACCAGTGAGAAGTGAACAATTTACTTGAAATGACAACAACTACACTCATAGCTCTGTAAGTATAACCAACGCCTTTCCAAGTAAAAAGCCAGTAAGCGTCCTTCATCACGCCTCCTGTTTCTGCTTATTACAGGTAGAAACACCATATTTTCCACTGCTCCCATCCACTGCGCTTTGTTTTGCACAACCACAGTGCACAACAGAGAGTTGATATGAACAAGCTAAAAGGAAAGCCTTCTGTAAGTAGACTGAAGCTTCATTTGCCACTGATCTTCAAATCTGTCAGACTTTTGAATACTTAAAGCTACAAGCTAGGACAGCAGCCACCCCCTCTCCAGCAGCATTACCTGCAAGTGATGAATCCACATCAGCAGCACAGGGAGGAGGGCAGAGGCGATGACCGATATTGACTGATGTCTGTGTTCGTCACTCAACTTCACTCAGTGTTTTCATGTCAGGAATGTTATTAAGTTTACTGACATTTTATATTTGTTTCCAGAAAGATATTATTCAGTTTATATACACTATAAATATATATATATTTATAGTGACTCTGCTGCTGTGTAGAAACTATTTTTGTTTATTGTAATCCTGTTCTAAATTTAATTCTCTTTAAAAATGATAATAAGAGCTACTATGTATATCAATAAAGAACTGGATAAGGTGCACTGTAGTGATGAGAAAAGATAATCGTAACATGATACAGCTACACCCTGATGAGAGAACCCCCACTGTCTCACCGCTGCTTACCCCCACATAAACCCTCGAGAATGCACACTCAGCATGCCAACATCTGAATCCCCGGCTAGCTTCCAGCTACCCTCACATTAAATGGTGCCAATAGCTAGCATGATGGTGCAGTAAGACATAGGAACTGTAAAAGCACACTTCAGTGTTTGTTTATCATATCGTCACTGCATTATTGAACAGTGTGCTTATCAAACAACAAAGCATTGATCATAAAGCCTGACAGCTGCACTTCTCATTAAAGTGAGCCACCTTACCTGAAACCACCTTACCGTTTTATTATCTCTTCTCTGCACATAAGCTTCTACCATGTTATTGAAGTCCAGAGTTCTGAATAGAGCTGACTAACCTTTGTCCTTAGTTTGTTCTTTATATGTCTTCTATCGCACAGTTTGTAACTCTCCAGTGCACATTTTCAATTTAACTGGATTAAGACAAAATGAGCCTTTAGGGAACATTGTGTAAATAGGCCAGGTGATTCCTTTGTTGCTGGGGTGCTGTCACAAACATTAATATCAGCTCCAGAATCTCAGTCCCTATTAGTTTCTACTCGGAGTAGGTTTGAGGAGTTGCAGAGCTTGTCTGCAGGGTGATGTCTACATGATGACACAGGTTGCTGTTGTGTGTAGCCCAACTAACTACATGTGTAACCGAGACAGTAACAGCAAATGGCCTGCTAGTATAATTTGCATATTTAATATGGTGATGTACATTGTTTAAACGAATCCTTCTCAATTGGAACAACAGACATGTTTAGTTGCTGTTTAACATAATGGTTAAAATGATAATGTGCTTGGAAATTAGTAAAATGAACATAAAGTTAATTACATAACATTAATATCTGCATGTTAAAATACAGCCTATCAGCCTAAAGCCTGAGTGAAGAATGTAGCTTAGATGGCAGAAACAGGGTCTGCTTGGAACAGACTGAATAAAGGAAAACTTCACTGTGTGAGCACAAATGAGTATTACCCAATATTGTGTGTAATTGTTCAGATTTTACTTTCAAAACAGAAGCAATAGTCAAGATCCACACGAAAGCTGTGTAGCATCCTTTTAAGACAGTTCCTTATGGACTATGTAAATCTTTCTAACTGCAACACTGAAACATCTATTTGTGGGAGTCAGCCATTATGTGTGGGGTGCTTTGTCCTTGTAGGTTTAAACTCATACTCCTCTGTTCACAGCTTAAGGATAGTTACGTGTAGGGAGGAGGATTTTTATGTAGTCTGGAAATATGGTACAGAGGAGGAGAAAATGACAGCAAGTAGCAGTGACTGAAGACAAGTTTCCACCTGGGCTGGTCCAGTGGAGTGATGCTGTCATGCCATCATTGTTTTAACACAGGCCCACCCTACAGTTTTGCTGGTTTTGTCAGGGTTATTGATGGGACACATGACCATGCTGTGAATGCTGTGTAAGATTTAGGGGTTTTCTCTGAAATCCTCCATCAGAGCTCACTACTTTTGAAAACGTCTGGGGATGTGTGTAGGAAAAGGAACCTCACAAGAAGCAAAAATACTTTTTTTTTTTTGTTTGTTTTTGTGAAATTCTCAGAGTTATCAGTTAGCTTTTGTCCATTTTTATTTTGCATTTTATCGGCAGCTAAACAAGGATCATTACAAGAAAACCCTTTGTATCTCCTGGGATCCCAAAAGATGATGAGCTCAGTTTCAAGGCTGAGCCTTCAAGCCCTCTTGAAGAGATGGAGCTTCAACCCTTTAAGAAATGGAGCTTTTAAATTTAGAGGTTACTCCATTTCTCAATTCTTCCTTATTTTCTTGTGAAGTGTGAATCTTCTCAAGAAAATATGCCAAGATCAGCCTGCTGCAGAAATGCAACAACATTTGGGTCATGTTGGTTAAGTCTCCCATGTGTTAAAATGTTGTGTGATTACAACATCTTTCAAATTATTCTGAAGGCAAAATTTTTTTTTGTAGAAATATGTGACAACTCAAGTGGAAATTGGTGCAGAGTATTAGTCGCTTCCAGTACTATAACATCTCTGAGAGAAGAATTTATATTGAAGAAGCTGTGTCATATATTTTTGTTAAATGCCGTAAGAGTCTGGTCATAATGATGGCTTACAAACATCACGAAGAGATTCTAAAACAGGTAAAAACAGGTTTTAGGATCATCTTTTCAATAAAATGTTACCACTCACAAACTTTTTTTTTTCTTTTTACCCATGCATGACACATGACCCGTTCACTCAATAATAAAAGAATGAATAAATGACTCATACAGCATATGGGCACACTGCCTTTATGGACAGAGAGATAGATGAATAGACTGATAAAAGAGAGAGCTGAAAAATACACTTACCTGTTAAGGGGACAACAGAGTTCACATCAAGCAGCACATGTGGGAAAGAGGAAACACACACACACACACACACACACACACACACACACACACACACACACACACACACACACACACACACAAACAGAAAAAAAAAATAAAACTTTAGCAATCACGATTGCAAATGACTTGAATGTTGTCAGCACTGTTAATCACATATGACCCAAGGTAGGTGAATTCATGATATATAAATGTGGGCTGTGTGTGGAAGGTCCTGTTTTCTTTAGTCAGTGATATTTCTATTACCAGCATACGTTTCGTTTCTTTTTTCTTTTTTTCTTTTTTTTTTTAAAAAGCACAGAAACTTTATCTAAATCATAACCAAAGTTTAAATTGCCTAACCTTAGCAGTCCACCTTAATAGAAGTGGTTTCAATTACTCAGACATATGCTGCAATCTGATGCCCAGGATCAGTAACAAGACAGATCAAAACATTTCTCTTTTAAAGGATCTGGGTGAAATATAATGAGCCTGATTCTTTTACAGTGTTTGCACAATATAAATCAAGAAATATCTTCTTTTAGAAAGATAACAAGTGAAAACATGTTGCTTAGAAAGTTCTGCATCATCACACAAAGGAGGACTTCACTGCTGAGAAATACCAAGATGACCCTTATGTATGACTCTTGAAATGTAAGCAGAGAATTTCCACTCTACTTTTGGCAACTAAGGCAACATGTGGCAAATTGACAGATTTACTGACTTTGTATATCTCTGCAACTGTGCATTGTTCTGGTTTTAAGAGCATAAAAATCAATGACACAATATGAAATTAAATGGCACAAGATTATAAAGACATACCATTTGAAGTCTTTTAAAGATCAGAGCTTGATATGCCTACATTTGCTGGAACAAGATGCCTTCTATGGTTTTATATTATGACTCACAACTTATTCACTGTAAATGAGAATACATTTAGAGGTGTAAGCAGGTCGCATCTTCCAACAGCATTACTGTGACTTCAGTCTCAGATTTTGCAATATACCTGATATGTCTTAGAGGAAGAAATGGAGGAGGAGGAGGGGGTTGTGTGTGTGTGGGTGTGTGTGTGTGTGGGGGGGGTTATGATGGAAAGAAAAAAGGGGCACACTGCTGCATTAAGCCACCAACAATACAAAACATCCTCCTTTTTTGTTCCATAGTGTCTTTGCCTCTCCAGCTCTTGTCTGGGGATGAATGAATAGTTCACACATCTGTTTCCTTTAATGCCCTGTTATTCATGCTTGATAATGACAGGTATTCACATCTTTAGCAGGAGGGGATTAAAACTTTCCTCCACTGTGCAAGTTGCCGACAACTCCCTCCACTGAAATCACGCAGAGGAAGGTACAATTTCAATATGTCCAACCATTTGAGTGTGAACAAGAGACAGGTGGGACAAAACCTGTGGCCTTTTTAGTGCAATGCTTTTAGGAGAACTACGCTCTGCTCTGCCCTGCGGAATATCAAGTATATTTCAGCTTGCCTAGTTATATAACTGGATTACCAAGTAAAATAGTTTATTGTCTAATTCTATAAAACTGTCCAATCAATCAATCAATTAATCAATCAATCAATTGGTCAGTCAATCAATGCTTGCATTCATTAATCTCCCCCATTGTTCATTTCTGAAAGTGGGGAACTTTTTCAGCAGCAGGGTGCTGATTAAGAAATAAGCCGTGATTTGTCAAGCAGACAGTGCAGTTAGACAGCCTAATAAAGAGTACTGATTTTAGAAGCAATGACCTGACCTGGAATAAGAAAATGAGAGCATAATCAAGGATGACAAAAAGAATTGCCACAAAGTGCACGAATAATGACAAAAGAGCACAGAGATAAATCAAATTGGCCCCAAGAAAAGATTCAGATTTGGCCTTGTTCACACCTGGCATTAACATGCGTCTCAGGTGATACGATCACAAGTGGACAGCTCCAAGTACAGGTGTGAACGCACCCAAGATGCACTGAAGGACCGTCGACCCAACTGATGTTCTCTGCCACAGCCTAATTTGTCAGTTTCATAATGAACCGAAAATATTTTTACACTTTTCACAGTGTTTCCCATACATTGATTTATTTGTGGCAGCCAGCCACAACATTGACCATCATATATTGATTTTTTTTTTTTTTTTTTTTAAATAAAACCTTATTTCATAGTGGAGCTGTGTGCAGCACATTGATTCACTCAGCCCCTTCTTGTCCCTCTCTCTCTCTCTCTCTCTCTCTCTCTCTCTCTCTCTTTCTCTTCCTCAACAAACGCATTGACAACGGACCCGTCTGCCATAGTTGGACTGGCTAAAAACAAAAACGCGTTTGGTCTTTGCAAACAGAAATGATGAGTGTGTTTACTTGCATATAAAGCAGGGAAGTGAGATCCGAACACAACTGGTCACTTGAGATGCATGTTGAGACGCATTCTGATGCCAGGTGTGAACTGATGTACTTAGACCTGTCGACTTGGGATCAGATCACCCGAGACACATGTTACTGCTAGGTCTGAGCAGGACCGTTCTCAGTGTGTAATGGGTATGTGTGTGTGACGGTGTTTCTGTCGGTGTAAGTGTGTATGAGAGAGAGCGTGAGAGTAAGTACACCGGGGGCTACAACTGTCTGTCAATAGCTAGGGTTAGACATAGGTTTAGCAGTCAGAATCACAGACCTGTATTATACCAACACAGTATTGGGGCAAGCTTTCATTTTCCACTATAAGCTCTTGTCTGACTGTCCAGTGGGGCTAATAAACATTTACCAGTCAGCACTAACCCTTTCATACCACAATAACACGCCTCATGATTCCACAACTGGTGAAACATAGTCGCATGTAAAAAAAACAAAACAAAAAAACATTTCACATTACTTCATTATTATATGTTCACATAGATACCACTTTTTCTTCAATCTGTTGCAAGATGACATATTGTTCTTGATTGTGAATGAATATGTAAAGTGAATGAAAGTTTTTACATCAAAAAACATCCATTGAATGAATAAATGCTTTAATGTCGCTGAGCTCACAGGCTCCCGCTAAACGACCAGCGCTCCTCTGATTCTACAGGGGAAAATCATGGGACTGTTCATGGGACCAGAGGAGTTAACATGAAATGATCAAGATCCCTGAGTAGACAGTTACAGTACTGTACAGAGTACAGTTTGTCCCTTCTGATTTTGTTTAAATTGTTATTCTTACCTTAGGACACTGGGCATCAGTGTTTTCACAGCATTTCTAGAGCATTAAGCAGCCCATGCATCAATTAACATAATAATTGGATGGGAAGAGGAAAGATGTGAGACACTGTTCAAAAGCTAAAGAACCATTTTGGCCAGGCCTCTGCATCTCCAAATGAGGGTGGATCATTTGTAACAGAGCCAGATCATCTGGTTATGATCCAGTTATCATCACATTGCTTCAGTGAGCACAATTGAGATGGCTGTGTTTATCAGTGTTATAGCTCTTGCACTACATTTGCACTGCGCAGTCATGGCAGCACCCTCCCCTCTCCATCACAGCTTTTCTCAGTCTCCCCTCTGTGTTGCATTTAGAAGACAACAAAGAAGACTTAAATGAACGGAATATGGGATGGAATAGGATAAACTAAGCAAATCTCAGCAAGGAAATTTTACATATCGTCTTAATACCCTTCCTCTCTTTTTCTACACTCACATTTTCCTGTCAAACATCCATCACTTCAGGGTTGGCTTTAAGATCAATATGGAGAATCAATAAGTCTCATATTGGAGCTGCTTCTCTGTCATCGGCTTGTTTCTCAGTGTTGTTTATTTCTGACTGCACAAACACTGAAAGTGTGCAGGGTCTCCATATGCTTCAGCAATGAGACATCGGTCATCATGGTTTCAGTTCTAATGTTGCCTGTGCATGTACGACAGGCCTTATCATTCCCCAGTTATTTGGAAAACTGCACGTCTTATTCCAGCATTTTCCCACTTAATTTCTCTGACAAATTAAATATTCTTAACTGCCAGAGAGTTAAAAACATCTATTATGTATGCTTGTATCTGAATCAATGTTTGACTTATATTGCAATGGAGGTCTGAGACTCCCCCATCCCCTCCCCTCACACAAACCATCAGACACAAATGCTCATAAAAAATACACCCATAAAAACAAATTCTGAGTTCAGCTATGCAAAGGAATTGCAACTTCTGTACTCAGCCAAAGGAGCCTAAGCAGAGTTAAAGCTCTACTGCCTGTGTGCGATGACAGTTCTGCCAGAAAGAGGAGACATGACAGCCAGAACACAGACTTTATGAAGGCTATGTTAATTCCTCTCCCACTTTGCTCCTGCACAGCTGCTCCTGACATTTAAGCTTCTGGCTTAGATGTCACACAACAGCATGTGAAATCTAGCAGGTAGGTCTGAGACGAACAATAGCACCATCTAAAGGAACTTACAAGATAAAAGCAATAACTATAAACATGCAAACAAATCTCCTCTGTTCACTTAAACTTGGTTACATCAGCCTTGACTGAAAATGGCTGTCACATTGACTGTGGAGTTTTAGATGAGAGGCATCTGTTCTGAGAGAAGAATCAATTACTGATTTATTGGTATGGGTGCAGATTTATACTTTTAGGCCTGCGCTGTAGAAGTCTTAGCACAAAAAGTTAGTGCCAGGTATAAATATTATTTTTTTCACTATGATTATCCACTTTGTGTTAGCTCATCATCAGTTACTATGGTAAAAAAAAAAAGGTTAGAACTAGTTATATAAAAACAATATTGTGAGGGGCTTTGAATAAAAATGCCTAAAACTAATATATTTAACGTTAATGTTACATGTCATTCCAAATACCATTAGCCACAGATGATGGGTGAAGTCGATGCATTTTTTAAAGAAACATTACAATATTTTTTAGAGAAATTGAATACTTCGATATGCATTAAATTTTTAATGGTCCTAAGTGGGAGCATGACATCAGTCTCTCATCTCATCCTAGACCTATTTCACAACGCACATCATAACTTTGATTTATTGTTTCAGCTGTGTCCATATTTCATGATAAATCACTTTTTGAAGGTGTCTCTGGAGAGCCCTTGGTTAGGATGTCAGATGCTATATGGACATCCACTGTAATAGAAAGGATGCAATTTATGGATGCACATCCTGACGACAAACAACCCATGGGTCTTCCACATTACAACCTTATGACTGTGTATTATTTCAGAGGAATGCGTATGTGTGATGTTAAGAGAGGGGGGAAAAAAAAGCAGCTGGAAGTTTGTCCAAGCAGATGTCAGCTGGTCAGAGGTGAGTTGGGGCGGGGGGGGAGGGGGGTTGTGAGCAGAGGGCGATTATTTACTCCTGGCTGTTTACCCGTGACAGAGTGATTCAAGCAGAGGGGTTAATAACTTGGCGTGACCTCAGATCAGCAGTGACAGACCATTCTCATTCTCTCTTACTTCACCAGTCCCCACTTAACTGTCCTTTCAAAAAAGATAAAAAATACTGATTAGATCACGACTTGGCAACTCAAGTGGTTTTCTTATAAAAATGAGGCCAGAACATCACAGTTTTGAACCGATAACCAACATCATGTCCATGTGTCTTCATTATATTATTGCCTATAATTAAGTTAAAGTTATAATTTTCATTCATCCATTTTTTATGCTCAATCTGTTTTTGTCCCTCAAGATGGAAACAGCAGATGGATAATGTGAAGCATTATACACATCAAATAGTCCTAAATTGAAGGCAGAAAGCCTAATGGTGGCTTTGACACTTCAAAAGGTTGTCTCTCTATATATAATATATTGTACAATATTGGTCTTTGAATAGTTTTTTGGTTTTTTTTTTTCTTTTATGTAAATTACATTTAGAAGTAAGGGCGTCATTTTATATTCAACATCTATATTTATTTATTGACAACAGAAGCTCTCTTTGAATGAAGTGAGTACCAGCCCTTGCCTGAACCTGTCACCTAAAGAGAGAGTTTTATTACAGGTAATTTAGTCTTAATGCTGCTAAGCTACAGAGTTCCTCGTTTTTCATCTATAGAGCAGTTAGTCAAGCCCAAACTGTCCACTGACCCTACAGTTTAAGCGCCAATAGTTGCTTGCTGACTCATGTTATGTGAAGGGGTAGGAACTGCTGTTTCCACATGTGCTTTTCCTCATTCTCTATTCCCATTTCAAATTCTTCCATAAATTATATCCTCAGTGCTACTTAGCAAAGAAACATGGAGCTCTCCTGCATAATGTAATGACCCTATAGCTTTATACCATGACCACCAGTTTTAACTTTGTTTTTGAGGAATTCTGTTTTCTCTGTTATTTTAACATGGCAGATGCTCTGAATATTACAACAGCCATGAGCTTCAGCCGCCACTATGATTAAGGAGAAGCCAGTCAGAGATGCGAACCAGAGGGGTAACACACTTGCACTGCAGATTCCAAAATTAATTTAACTGACAATGCAATCTTTAGCCTCTGCCCGTCATTAGCAGCACGCATAAAAGAAGTTTAAGCTCTTACCAAAAGGCACCTTAGGAGATGTAGTTAACTGCTACACTGAAGTTTGTAAGTTCATATACACAGGCTTGTACCTTTAACATTCTATCACACAAATAGATAGTTGCAGAAGTGCTGTAGTACAAGTTGCAGAGGCACTTTAACTGTGATTCAAAACACTATGGGAAAAGAACCAGGGGCACTTTAAATAGCTCCTCACACTATTCTTCTGTTTCCAACAGCTTGACAGGAGAGTTTATGACGACGTGACTGCAAAACGGAATGAAGAAATGTCTATTACCAGAGCTGTCATTCAGCTGACAGCTTTGGAAGTCATCAGACAGGTGAAGTCACTGGTTAATACAGATTTCTTTTGAGGCTGTAGGTTACTGCGTGATTAACTCATGACTGAAAATGTCTTTATTACTGATTTTTTTAAGAAACCAACTGTATCCTAAAATATTAGTGAAGACAAAAACAAGGGATTCCTTTTTTTCCCTCCATATTAGTGCTCCATTGAAGAACTAAGGCATCACAGTATCGTTCTGCCCTGTATTTCATTCACACAGTGTGCAAGCACACACACACACACACACACACACACACACACACACGAGTGCCCCAGTGTCTTCCTTGCTGTGAAGGGGATTAAGTCTGACCCGCAGCAGATACTCATACAGCTGTTTCTGTTTTTCTGTTCATTACAAAAAAGAACAAACTCACCATCTTCCTGACACTTTCAATGGCACTAATCTCCATCATGAGTTTGTAGCATATTATTTTACAATAATGCATCCTTACTATATACACTGATGTATTAGTAAATTCATAAATATATATATATATATATATATATATATATATATATATATATATGTGTGTGTGTGTGTGTGTGTGTGTGTGTGTGTGTGTGTGTGTGTTGGAAATTTCTAATTCCTAATTCAATTGTTTTGAGATGTAATTGCACCTGCAAGTACATGCCAACTGTAAGACCAAATATTGGCTCAAAATTCACAATTTTAATGGCTTTACTTGGCAGTGGTACACAAACATAGATCGATATAAGAAAATTCCTTTTATTTGTGTTAAGTTTTACTCTGATTTAAATCATTCAATTAGTACACATCAAAATACAATTATTAATGTGGTCCAGGAAGTCTGTGCTGGGCTTGATGGGTCACTGTCACAGAGTTAAAGACAACCTGAAAAATACTTTGTAATGTTTTTTCTGTTCTTTAAATTGTATAAAGTTTTTTTTTTTTTTTTTTCTGTGAGGGATGGAAGATACAAGCATATCAGATAGCCTGCTTTTGGCTGCATATTTGTGATGCTGAATGATCCATGCCTACATGTGTATTTTCCTAGAAAAGCTTCTCTGGCCTCTCTTCTGCACCCATTTCCTCTCCCCTCCTCTCCTCTCTCCTCCTCTCCTCTCCGTGAGCTATTTTTTGTCATGCACCACTGTGACTGACATAGCCGGTAAAAGGTCTGAGATGAGCAATGCAACAGAGAGGGTAATGATACATAACCTTACCCTCTGATTTTGCACATATCAGGCAGCATATCTACACATGATGCACAAAAGTGGCAAGTACACTTGGGGCACATGTCATGGTCCCTGCATACTGGACCTGGTAGCATTTTGTAAAACCTTGGCAGAAGTTTTTTCTGAACCAGGCTGAAATGCTTTGACCATACCATTGAACTTTTAGGAATCAATGACCTTCTTTTTAGTACTACCAGGTACACACCACAATGGGAGAGAAACCCCAAGTCAATTTGTTCTTAAAAACGGTTTCCATCATAAAAATTAGCTAACTCTTTACAAGATGATTTATTTTGTACTGTGTCTGAACAGTTGATATGACAGACAGACCGACAGACAGACAGACAGACAGAGCCTGTGGAAGTTTTATCTCTTGCCAGTTTATAAACTGAAAGAATACTGCAATTCTATTTGCTTACTTGCATGCACCAGTAATTACAGTGGGGTAGTAAAACATGACGGATTCATTATTTCAGCACGTTCCCTATCTGCCCTCTGTATGTATCATTAATTTTGCCAACTTAGAACTTACTACAGACCCAAATGTGTCTGCTTGCCTCTTCCTCTTGCTGATTTCCCATTCATACCAGAGTTTGTAATGAGTGCTGAAATTTTCATGGATGCATTGCAAATCAAAAAATGAGACTTGTTGGTGAAACAAAGCCTTGTCTAATGAATTCCCCTGGATGTACAAGGACCCAAGAGGGGAAAAGTTCAGCTGTCTTTTGCCTTTACTAATCTCTACTAGAGAAGCTCTCCTTAACCAGTAGATAAGCAAATGATGCACGAGTGCTAAAATATTAAACGTTCCCCATTTTTTAGATCTGCTTATTTTTAAGCATCATTTATCTCCTTTAAAAGATTCAAATATATTTCTCTAAATGCCCACGGGAAGCCTCCACATTCTGCTTTAATGAGTGTCGTATTCATTGATAGAAAACTGTTTAACTGTGCATCCTTTCCACAATTAAGAGGGTGAGACTTATTCATTCCACCCCAGAGCAAATAAGCGCAATTTTAATTTATTTCACTTCACAATTGCTTGCATTTGATGCCTCATATTGCTAATGAAGCTAACACTGTGATTAATGAGCTGAGCAAAAGAGACTTTTGATGATGTTTGCATGTATGACTGTGTTTAAGGGCCACGTGTGGACACAGGCTATCTCTGAAAAGGCTACAGCCCAGAGGTGAGTAATCACCCACAGGGAGTTTCGATGAGAGCGGCCCACTTAAAGCCATTAATTAGACTTCTTCTCTCACTGCACTAACCCCAAGGTAGGTCACAAGAACTGCAGCTTCTCCCTAACCCACTGTCTCTTCCTTTCCCTTTGCTCTTTCTTTCACCCCCTCTTCTCCTTGTCGTGCTCCGCTGGCCTCCTATCTCGCCCACTCTCTCTCCTGTCTCACTTTGCCTGTTTACCCATGGCCCTCATTTGGCTGCAGGCTCTCTGGGTTGCCCAAGACTCTGGTCTATTCTCAGTGACAAGTCCTAGTGGCTATTACAGCAAAACAGAGCAGTGAGCTCCAGGCTCACAGTCTCACAAATCAAAGAAAAAAAAAATGTTGTTTAGGATAAAAATAATTCACTTAAGTCTGATGATATGAACATTTGTGAACATTTTATTATGGATATTTGACAAAGCAGACACTAATGGAGCAATAAAACAACTATCTTAAATCTTTTTTTAAGAATTACATCATTGACTTTATTCCTCCTATGTAAATTTCTAGTGAGAATTAAGATTATATAAACTGTAACTGCCAAAAAAAATATGTTTATATGCAGCTATTCTGATTTGAAGAATACTTCTTGGGCAACACTTAAACTGCCTGTATAACAGTTTTTTCACACTATCAGACAGTATGCTTACGTTCATATCTACCCCGTATAATCCATTAACCACCAATGTTTTCCTAATGTTTATTCCTAAAGTATGCAGGCTGTGGCAGCTTAAGTGTGGCCACATATGTGACTTTGTGCATATCGTAAGTAATTTGTAATTTTTCACTGAGATTTGTTGGATAAAAACAGATTGGTTAAGGTTTGGGAAAGATCATGATTATAATTATATCATAAAAATATCAATACAGACAACGCACGATGAAAGTAAACACTTTCCACATACTCATCCAACACCACGATCTTCAAACCTTTGCTACTTGCTGTTCGATGTGGATGTCACACTAATTCCAGAGTAAGGAATTATAAACCCAGGACGATTGCTAACCATTGAGTGCTAAACACTGAGCCATGGTGCCTCCCTGATAATAGTTCTGTGGATCTCAAATGCAGTCTTTGTTGCATTTTTTTTTTTTTTGTTTTTTTTTACATGTTGTTTCTTTCATGTAATGCCATGTACATGTGAAGGTGAAAGAAAGAAAGACAAAAGATACATGCACATATACAATCATCTTTGTGAGCTTTCCTTTATATTCTGCTAATCTATTTTTCAAGGTAAAAGGTTCATATGTAAAATATAGAACTATCATATGTAAATACACACACAGCGCTGGCTTGTCTCCCTTATACGGTTCATTTAATCCTATCTACTCCATATGCACTGTAACTCAGGCGCTGCATACCTGCGGGGCAGAATAATTTACGTCCGGCTATATATGCCTGAGCAGTGGCATGTTCATATCACTGAAACAGCTTGTTGCACGGGTACAGAGAGAATGACGAGGAGAGGGCATGATAACAGTATTAAGTGAGGAAACTGGATTTATATGCAATGTAAACCAAGAGAGCTCTTTTTGGGATTTTTGTAATGATTGTAATGTGTGACTTTTCTGTAGGTGTGTTCTGAGTAAAATGCCCACCATTTGCAAGGCTCACATTAAAGTGTTCACTAAGGCTTGTGAAAAAGCTCTGTAAAGGCATGGACAGGGAGGCATTTAGTCTACCGTGTCTCACATTTTACTAAAAGATAAGAACTGTACACTGGCTGAAAACATCCTTTGCTGGAATATTTGTTTGAACCATAACTTTTTAAGATGATATTAAGTCTATACATATGGGTGGAGGTGCCTGTCGACATGGTTAATTTGAATGTTGTCTCGAGTTTTCGACAGAATTTGAAGATTTTACCTTTTTCGCCTTGTTATGTTTGTAGTGCCTGGAAACATCACTGTTGACTAGGCTACAGTTTATATGAAAAGGTTTAAAAGTTGTGTTGCTCTGCCCATCAACATCAAATTGGACTATTACTGCAAGTGAGCTAGTTTGTCCTTTTGGAAAACACATAACCCTCCACACTATTACACTTGATTATGGAGATATCTGGAGCATTCATCCTGCTGCTTTTGTACACTTCAACCATTTGATTTAGTGCTATTTGATTCATCCCTCGAGGCAGCTATAGCACTCAATATTGTGACTTATATGAAAAAAAAAATGAATGTAATCTCTGGAATCTAGAACTCTCCAGGTTGTCAAGCCTATTCATCATCCTTATTTGAATTCAAGGCTGCAAACATGATTACAGATGACAGCGTGTTAGTTTTAATGGTTCCTTGTACCATCCTTGAACTGGAATAAACTGGCTTTCCACTGTGTATAATTTCCATCTGAAGTGAATGGCAATCTAGAGTCAAAAAGATATTCCTCCCAGTTTCTTAAATATATATTTCTTTTAATATACCATGTCATAAACCATGTTGTGTGTTCACGACTGTGTGTCTGTGGCTATTGCTTGTGTGACTGCATCGTCTAAGGTGCCCTTCTACATAATGTAAGTAATTTGTTCTAAGGTCTCTCTTGCAAAAAATCATCTTAATCTCACTGAGACTTGATGAATAAAAAGAGCTGAACAAAGTGTCGCTACATTGTGAAGCTTCTTTTACAGGAATTATGACAAAAGCTGGAATGAAAAATGGTACTTAGACACTGAACTAGCTGTCCAAATTTAAAACTCTGTGACCACACATGTCAGATGTCAGGGCCTTTTTAGTCATGCCTTGTGGGGTAAACAATCTTCCAGTGCTCCCATATGCCCATTTGGATTACAAATTCTTTAGGCTTCTGGCAAATCAAACACCAGGTCTGCATTCTAGTCTGTCTTGACTTGTTCACTGCTTACAGTGTATCCTGCTGTCTCTACTGTGAACAGATTGTGAGGGGTTAGGAAATCAGTGACAGCACTGCTAACACACATTGAGATAATCTGCATCACATATCTGAAAGACAACTGTATCATGCAATTCAATCTGTTAAATAACCATCATCATCCATTCACAGATGGGTTTAGTTTTTCTTTGTCAAGATGATCTTCATAAATGTATATCTTTGAGTCAAATTATATACTTTATGTAAAGCCAAACCATTTCAACCAAAACCAGAACAAAACAAAACATATACTGCACATTTCAGTTGTATTACTTTGCTTTTCTTGCCATGACAGCGATGTTAAAAGATGTAACAAATCATACATTTTATATCCATGCTGTGTTAAACAACACACACACAAGTACTCTCCTGGGAAAAAAACACCTGCTCTACATCCTGCGCTGATCCATCCCAACTACATGAGGGGAAAATGGACAAAATGATTATGAGAGGAGTACATGGAAAAATGTTCAATTTCCTGGAGGTGCAAAAAATGGCTATCACATGCTGCGAGGAAAGGACAACAGAACCTGATACAGAGACTTTTCTTTTATTATTATTTTGGTAATTATCTTTTTGATGAGTTTCTCTGTATTCCATATTGTGCAGTCTCTCCTTTTACTGATGTTAGATGTATCACTGCAGCATCACTGCTGCCCCATGACAAGGCATTTTCAGCTTAGAAGTAGAGTTTCTCCCATTGGAAAACACTTTTATGAACTTGTTATTTCAAGTTATTTCTACATTCCATCCAGTTCCATTTATAAGCCATTTAAAGGTGCAAATAATGACATCAAATATCCAACACATTTGTGTAAAGAGAACCATGCATGTAATGTAATTGTTTTTCAAGTTGACTCTACAGGAACCTCATTCCAATCTTATGCACTGCCTGTAGGTGTTTGTGGATGAGCAGTTCAAGGCACACGTCTATGGTTTTGTCATTTATTTTTCTGTGTAATAAAGTCATTTGCTTGCAAATTAGTGTTCTTGTTCACCACCAAAAATAATAATAATAATAATAATTGCATTAATGTCTACTTGACACACATACAGTATAGTCTTACATGCAATATGTAGAAAAAAAACTGTACAATACATTGACCAAATTCAAAAACCCCTCAGTGATGGCTGTTATCCAGTCAGCTATTATGAAGAGCTTTTTCTGCATGTAGCACATGGCCAAAACTGAACAACTATAAAAATAACTCATCAGACTGTGCCTCTTAAGGTTCAATGAATTGCTACATTTCTAATGTTTGCTTGATAAGAAATTCCTCAGAGGAAAATATCTGGGGATAAATGTGACATATAGGAGAACATTGGACATGATTACACATTCAGGGGTAGATCTCTGAATACACTATTGATTGTGTGAAAATTGCAATGGTTTGTGAAAACTGAAGTTTACTGAATAATGTAAGCAGAGGGTGTGTTGATTTATAAAAAACTGCAAATTCTTGCAATATTTGTGATAAAGTGTGGTTTGAAAAAATCTTATGGTTGCAAATTTGAAAATTCCTGGAGGGATTGTTTCAATTTCAGCACCAGCCTGGAGAGTTCTCTTGGCCTACTTTAGGCCAAGCTAACTGCAGTTCTGAGCTGTGCCTCAGACTGCTTCTTGAGTTTCACTGTGCTGCGAGCCAAGGCTGTTGTAAGGTTAAACTATTTGACAGCTCCAGTTTCACTGCAAACAACACATGTCCTCGGGCTGATTTTCACATACTTAGTGGTGTGAATTTTCACATGCTTCATTTATGTTGATCACACATGATTACACTCGGTTATGTGGTGTCTCCATGGCTAAGCACAAAGGGGAGCGATTAGGGGTAGTTCAGGGAAGTGGGAGAGATGAAACGAAGGATGAAGGTGAGCAAAAGTGTGAATATCTAAATATATGCATATTAATGGTCTCTGCATGTGGTTTGCCTTAGTCTTTGTGTGCATAGGTGTGTTCACGATGAATGTCCAATCTAAAGAAGAGAGTGCCTATCATTCAACAATAACAGTTTTTACCTACATGTGTAAGTATAACTCGAAATATGTCTGTGCAAGTAAAAATAGAATCATGTTAGACATGATTTTGTGTCTGGGTTATGCAAGCACTAACCACACACTTTATCAGGAACACCATGCTAACACTCGGTAGAGGCTCCCTTTGCTCTCAAAACAGCCTCAATCCTTCATGGCATAGATTCCACAAGATGTTGGAAATGTTCCTTTGAGATTCTGCTCCAATGTTGACATGATTGCATCACAATCATTTTTTGCAGAATTGTCAGCTACACATTCATGCTGCCAAGCTGCCATTCTACGTTATCCCTGGACTCAGCTCTGTTGACTGAGGAGTCCACTGAACTCACTGTTATGTTCATGAAATCAGTTTGAGACGACTTTTGCTTTGTGACATGGTTCATTATCATCCTGGAAGTAGCCACTAGAAGCTGGTAAATTGTGGCCATAAAAAAATGTGAGAAATCCAGGTTTATCAAACCTGGCTATAGTTTTTCCAGTCTTTAACTGTCCAGTTTTGGCGAGTCTGTGCCCACTGCAGCCTCAGATTTCTGTTCTTGGCAGACGGGAGTGGAACCCAACGTTGTCTCCTGCTGTTGGAACTCATCTGCCTCAGGGTTGGACGCGTTGTTCATTCTGAGACGCTTTTCTGCTCACCACGGTTGTAAAGAGTGGTCATTGACTTACTGTAGCCTCTCTGTCAGGTCCAACCAGTCTGGCCATTCTCCTCTGACTTCTCTCATCACAAAGGTGTTTGTCTGCAGAACTGCTGCTCACTGAATGTTTTTTTTTTTGTTTGTTTTTCGCACCATTCAGAGTAAACTCTAGACACCGTTGTGTGTGAAAATCCCAGGAGATCAGCAGTTTCAGAATTACTCAAACCAGTCCGTCTGGCACCAACAATCATGTTACTGAGATCACATTTTTCCCCATTCTAAATCTCCTGACCTGTATCTGCAGGATTTTATGCATAGCACTGCTGCCACTTGATTGGCTGATTGAAATATCACATGAACACCTCAGTGTAAACATGTTTCAAATGAAGTGCTTGTTGAGTGTATGTAAACAATGCAGTGAAATAAAGCTCTATAACTGTTGCTGCACCTAAGTTCACCAAACAGTAAAAGAAATATTTGAACCCAAATTTAAAGTTACTTCTGATCTATGTTTGTTACTGTGTGTTCTGTCTGTTTATCCATCTCTGAGAGTTTGGTGGTTAAAAAAAATGAGTTTACCCAAATGATTATGGTGAGTTGAATAACTACAAACTGTCTCATAAATGTTCAGTAGACAGGGATGTGATACAGCTGCATGATAAAAACTTTTAGGCCTTTTTTTCAAACTCACTCAGCTGCCTCACTCCAAGCTGGAGCACAGCTGTGCCTTAGCACGCTAAACTGATGTTAGTAACTGTGTCTTATTTTTTTATATTAGCACAGGATCATATTCAGAAATGAGACAGTTTAGATCAGTAACGGTTGCAGGAACCCCCTCTAACCACAAGGCTCTGCATAGTCCTATACAACCACATTTTTGCATATTGTTTTCACTGTACATCAGGGTTGTGTGTGTATTTGTAGATTTGTAGTCCAAACAATGAGAAAAGAGGAAAAATAATAAGCTACGGTCACAGGTCAAAATCGACTACGGGCAGCATTAACACACACTAAAAGATTAGCACAGGAAGAAGACTCCAGTCCTAGCCCCATTTTACAAATCCTCTCATGAAAATTAGGTCAACACCATTTCAGTATTCTCTGAGGATAGAAACACACTTGAAAAACAGCTTGTAACTATGCTTCATATGAGATAAGCAAAGTGCCGGGAACGAAAAAGAAATCGTCGAAGCTTCTTCGGACCTCACATAGTTTTGAGAAATGAATAACACACCCCCCACGATTTACACACAGAAATGAAATTTAATTAAAACTACACCCAAGGTGAAGCAGTTTTGGCTTTACAGACTGTGCCTATCAGACCCAATCAGGCCAATAAGTGCAGTTTTGTAATGCCAGAACACAGCGCCAAATTGTATCCTGGATGAAGGGCAGGGGTCTGCAACTTGGTTCGGCCATGCGCCAACATGGTTCGCTGGGGGGCCAACAGTTTTTTTGCATGCAACAGAGACACATGGCTATGTATTGATGGTTTGTTTGTTTAGATATTTATATATTCTTACTAATTTGAGAATAAAATGAATCAATGAAAATGTTTTGTTGACTTTTGATTTCTTGCCATTGAAGCTTCAATCCAAGTCCTGGCCTGTGTAATTGCCCAGAATGGTCCTAGCCACTCCAGTATACCTAGACTTAAAAGCTATGACAGATGGAGAGAGATAGAACATTATCTCTTTGAACGATTCATTAGGCCCCCCATTAGGCTGGGCTGCAGTTAAAGCCAACGCCTTGTGATAAAATACATCTTGTATTTCTGAAAATTGAAAAAGAAATGTGAATAATGCAAACTTCATTTCAGCAGCATGTACCATAGAAGTTTTGAAGTGACCAAAGAAAAGTCAAAAGCTCACAACTTTTTGTTTTGTTGATTTCTATGTGTCTACTGGTTGGGCAACATAAGATCAAGTTGTTTCCTCTGATTATTCAGCATTATCCTGTAATAGTGTGCATTTCCACTGGCCATTTCATTTGTGCTTACTGGTAGCAGCCCTGAGGCCTTATTTCAGCTGACTATACACACAGTTTTGTGTGTAAGCACTCCTTCCCACATGGAGAGTCAAATTAATCAATTTCTTCTTGTTTTTCCACATGTGTATACATTCTGAACCACTGTGCTCACACCACTATTACATGTTCCTCTGTTTTTTGTGTGCTTGTTTTTACAGTATATTTCTTTTCTTTTTTTTGGTTTCTGTGAACATGATTTAGCTGTACCTCAACCCAGGCCAGGACTGGTTATCTGGCACACAGGGCATTTTCCTGGTGGGTCGACGCCCCTTGGGGCTGCTAAAATTTAATGTATTTATTAAAAAAAAAAAAAAATTGCCAATGACAGGCCTGTAAAGCAGGTACAGCAGCCCAATGGTTCATTTTATATCATGACACTGGGCTGGCCTAATCACAATCACTATCACAATCTCATAGTAGGCCAGACCATCCCTCCCCCTCTGTCATCCCCGTTTCTCTTGTCAGATGTCGCAGCTCAGAGCCAAAAATCTATGGATAGTGGATTGTTTAAAGCATGAAAATGTTAAACAAAAGCGTAAGGAATCATAAGGCCTGTGCCTTTAATGACAACCCAGATGTTTTATGAGCAGCCTCAAATATATATTTAAAAAAAAAAAAAAACAAACAAAAAAAAAACACTAACTCCAAGGGCCAGGGCCAAATTTTTTGTCCCAGTCCAGTCCAGCCTCAACCCAATTATTCTTGAAGGTTGTTTTTTGTCTTATTTGTCCTGTTTTTACCACGCTCTCTAAGAGTCAGACAGCTTGGTCAGTTTTTAAAGAATTAACAACATCCTTAAAAAGACCATGGATATTAAATTGAAGATGATTTTCCTTAGGTAGAAGAGCCTGTTTCTACACAAGCAGATGGTTGTAGAACAGGGAGTATCTATCATTGTTTATTGCACACAAGTGTGCGAACGTTACATACTGTATGTTTGATTAATACCAACTCTCTTGTGCTTACAGGCGGGTCTTCTACACAGATTTAGAACTTGCATGCTTTGAAAAATGAGGCCCCTGTTACTTGGACATCTATTCTCAGCACAAAGCCAAAGACCCAATTTTTACAGAAAAACAAATACCTTGTCTAACTCCTTGTTCAAATACATGCAACTCCCAAACAAACAGGCAAAGAACATGCAAGGTCAGTGACATACCAGCATGTTGCAGAAGTTTGTTCTAATATGTATGAAATGTATATTAAGACATTTAGCTCAGCAAGGTCTGATGCTACACTGATTTTTATTGTAGAAGAATTCAAAGTTGGATTTTAAAAGAAAGCACAAACTACTTCCTACAAATTCAAAGGTAAAAGTGTAATAGGTAAAAGTGTAGGTAGTTCATTCTACCTAGAAATTGAACTGTTGATTATCACAAAGTGGTTCTGTCTCATTGGAAAACTTTGATAAGAAACTGGAATAAGTGAGTCCTAACTTTTTGGTAAATGAAGACAAAACATAGAATAAACCCCAAGATGAAATCCAGTTTCCCAGATAGATATTTAGTGTCTGCATGTTTGCATACTTTACTTTAAAATGATTATGATGACGTTTAAGAAAAAAAGAACCAAACCTAAATGTCCAATACAAAATATTGCAAATATGTTTTATTGATGTTCAACTCATGTTTTCTGTTTACCTGTTATTTTGATTCATATGTTAAGTTAAGAAGTCAGAAAAGACACATCCTACATTTTCAGACATTTTCTATTGCCGTCTACATTAAAACAAAGTAATGGGTCTCTGTGGTGGGTTTCAAATGATAGTGGGTAGTAAGCTTTTGATTTGTGAGAGGCTACTAAGTAGGTGCTGGTACAGTGGAAAATAAGTCTAATTTATAAACAACTTCTTAAAAGCAACATGAAGCACAGGAATCAATCATTTTGTTTAAGAGTGAGAGACTGTGAGTATGTGTGTGTGTGTGTGTGTGTGTGTTTGTGTGTGTGTTCGTGTGTGTGTGTGTGTGTGTGTGGGGGAGGGCTCTCTGGAGAATCCATTAGCAGCAACAATCAAAAAAGAAGACTACAGCAGAGCTGGTAAACTAGATCATATTGTGCAGGCTGTTTCCCTGGGATCTGTTCAAAACACGATGTGGTGAATGTTAAAGAAAAAGGAATGATCAAATGATGACAACACAATAAAACAAACAAAAGACCAATAAATAAATAATGATTGGCCAGGAGGAACATCTATTATTCCACTGTAGGCAAATTTTAAAACATCCTAATTCAGTAGCAGCAAAACTTTCAGTGTGTTACCAGCCAGTGTCAGATCCTGTCTGCTGTTCTACATAAAAATAAAAATGTACAGTAAATCATAAAGGCTTGATATAACTGAAAATACGTAATTTTTCATGTCCATCCTTTCCTAGAGATAGAAATGCAAGTGTTTTTTTGGCCTTTAAATAGAGTAATAAAGCTAACAAAAATCAATAGTGCATTATAAAAGAACAGGCGAGAACTGGGTGTCTATAGAGTACATGATCTAACAGAACAACAATCTATTTCTTTAAAAGGTCAGTGAGCTATAAAGCCTGCTGAAACAGCACGGCCCCCTCCCATTCTTCCCTGACACTACAGTCACTCATATTTTACCAATACTTCAGGGAATTATCACCCAGAAGCCATGAAAAAGCATTTTAGACCTTTTCTCCGTCTAAGTAATCACTTTATTAGTGACACGAAGATGAGTTTGTGCTGTTATATGGATCCAGAGGGTGTAATGAAATTTTACTCTGCTGCAGAGCAACAACATAATAAAAAAAAAAAGAGAGGGAGACTAAGAATCAATATGATACATGCCCCATCTGTTTGCCTGTTTCTCAATCAATGTAATGAAGTTACTTTCAATTTATTAGTAATCACTAAATAAAATTGAATGAAGGATATTTCTTTGCGTCTTGTGACCAAATAGACCCAATCATGTTAGAGCAAATATGAAAATCATTTCATATTTTGATTCTAGCATAAATTAGTGATGCACTGCATTTGAGAAAATTGAGGAAATGGTCAGTATTAGGCTGGAAGGCTGGAAGAATGTAAAAGAGCCTGTAAGATGTTTTCAACCTGCACCAACATTTCTGTTTCTCATTTCTTAATTGTTATAATTGCACAAGCAGAGCTAAATTTTCAGCAAGACTGTGTCAAGACTAAAGTCTGAATTTCCACCAACTGCATGCATTTCTTTTGACCTTACTCATAGGTCTTTTCTCCCCATATGCAGTTGCACCCATGCCTACTCATGTCTTGCTCTTGTCTTATTTATTCACAGGCACCTCTTCTAGGGATGGGCAATGGGCAAAAAGTATCAAAACCACCAGACATTTAGAACCTCTCACCAACTTAATCTTGCTTATGTCGGTTATTTTGGTTAATACTTTCTCCAATGTGTGCGTTCATGAACTATCCCCATATAAAAATACTACTTCATATTCAGTCGCGTGCCTCCACCTCGTCTAACTAACGTTAGTCTGTGTTCACTCAAAGCGAAGCTGGAGATGCGGATGACACGAGCGATAACACTGAGCCTCCTATATTTACACCTGCGTCCACACTTCTCCAGAGTTTTTGAGCCCTTAAAACTGAGAGTTTGGAAAATGCTGTTGGCCAGATTTTAGTTTGAAAACTCCAGGGTTGCACTGTAGTCTGGATAGGCAGAAATGGAGACATTTGGAAACGACAACGCAGATACCCACCTCACCTCCTAATTGGGTCTCATCAGTCACGACCACTAGACAGCGGTGAATGTCACATGGGTAGTGACCAAAGGTAACACCACCAATTTGTTTAACCATTTGGAAAACAAACACATAGTTGAACATGAGTGTGAGTTTGAATAGTGAATGGCTCAAAAAAAGGGAGACCAGTAAGCTCCAAAGTAATCATTCATTAATCATGATTGCGGTAAAAGTTTGAAATAATTGTGATATTGATTTGAAGTCATATAGTCATATTGCCCAGCCCTACTCTATACCCTTCCATAGTTCCTTCTGTGGGTTACACAGAACCCAGTTAAGATCAGTTTAACCAATCAGTCTTGCTGTGGTCCAGACGGTAATTGGGCGGAAGCTGCTAACAGCTATCAGCATCTCTTCACGCTGCTCTTTGTGAGAGCAAACACTCTTGGGGAAAGAGAGAGAGGGACAGAGAGATTCCTTAGTTTGGACCATAAGAAAGGTTCAAGAGATAGTAGTGAAATTACTATGGAATTTGGAGCTGTCTCAAGACTTCTACACGTCTTCGTAAGCTGACAGTAGAACAGACGCTACACATAAAAGTCTGACGGTGAGGGCATGGAGGGCAGTCAGCTATTTCACATGAAAAGGGGCAAAGCTTTGTGTTACCACTACACGCACAAATACTGAATCACAGAGTGAAGGTAAAGCAATGTGACTTGACACAGAAAAAGACAGAAAGACAGATGAGTCTAAAAGAAGATAGGGAAGAGGGACAGAGAACATGGGAGGAAGAGTGGGGTAGAAAAGAAAAAAGGAAAAAAAAATTGTCTTCCCAGTAAATTAGTTTTTCAGGACTCCAGAATAAAAAAAAAGTTGAATGAACTTCATGGTTCTTCACTTTTATCTACCTGATAGGAGTGTAAGGTAATAAATACAGGGAATACAGGAAATAAAGACACAGGCAATTTTGCCCTTATATTTACTATGTAATTTACTTAAACATCCTAATTATTTTAAATTTCAGAATGCTAATTGTATATCTAAACAGAACACAGCAGAGTTCCATGATTACTGTTCGTCTGATATGTAAACAACCATTTGCCCTTTATGAAAGAATTTAGCTTTACTTCTATGTAGTTTAAGGAACTAAGTTGTCACTGCTTCACAATGTCTCTTTAACTTGCAGGTAAAATTTAAAATTCCAGGTTGGTGACAGGTAAACCGTCAAAGGGTCACCATGACCACAAAAGACTGTACAGTTTTTGGACCACATGGAGGATGTTTGACTTAAAGCTGTTTCATAAGTTATGCTCACTTACATCAAAGTATACGACAGTATTAGAGGGAATAACAACCAAGTTATTGTAATAGAATGCATTACTGCTCAGTGCTACATGTAGATACCCTGTGTAACTAATCCTGTTTCACTCCGACAGTTGTTGACAGATAGAGGAACATGTGCAGGTCTCAGCTTATTTACCTAAAATGAGGAAATGTCTGCTCTGCAACAGGGCAGCACAGCTTGACAATCATTCTGATTAATCTAAAAAGCAAACACCACTAGGATTCAGTCTTCTACACCCATGAGCATACACATACATGTGCATACACACAGACACACAGACACACACACACAGTAGCACACACCCAAAGACACAAAGGTTGCACATACACACAGGCACACTTTTTTCAGCAAATTGTGGCTTGCATGCTTGATTTCCCAATGCATTTAGCCCATTGCATCCATAACCCTAACATATGTAGCAGCTAATACAGTTAGAGCCCAGGTCTTTGCTTCCATGTCTGCTCACTTAATGATATTAGGGTTGATTCTATAGTTTGATCCAGCTATCAATGTCAATCATGTTAACGCTGCTCAAAGCAGCAAGCCCTTGAGGGGGATTGGCATTGGAGGGAGGGGGAAGAGACAAGAAGAGCTGGCAGCTTTCTAATGCAATAGAGCTGCCAGATCGGAGAGCTTTTTATTACATTAATATGTTCCTGGATAATTCTATCTCATCTCCTAATATGACTTACCCTAAAAACCCAATTAAAGTCTCATTTATCCGATAACCTCAATCAGAGATGGTGACATGAGGGCATTCAGACAGCCATGTGCTGGTTGCTTGCTACCGCCTACAGAGGATTCTGTTTCTTCTCCAGCCACAGAGCAAAGCGTAATTGGAATGGTGAGTACTGCAGGCAGCATTCTCTAGCTGATATTGTCACCACCACTTACACAAAAGCACACTGACAAAATGGGGGCGACATCCTGGGGATTGTTGTTATCAGATGCATGAGGAGGTGTTACACAGATCACTTCATAGACTCGAAGGGATATAATAAACTATCTAATACAGTGTGAGGATACAAACAGTAATTGATGTAAGCTGGACATCATGAGACTTCATGATTAAGCCCAAATGACCTTCATGTCAGTGTGTTTCTTCTTGCAGATCTTGATTATTATAGCTTCCAATTTGGCAACAGTTTGGCAAATCCTGTGAAGTCATGTCAGTTTCAATTGCTCTGATAAATCTACACACAACTTTACCCAATGCAGATGTTGAGGGAGTTAAAGATGCAAAAGAATGAGTGCTTTATGTTCTGTGTGATGAAGTTCCCTTTTCCTAAAAATCTGCCCGACTAAGAACTGGCTTCATATTTTGGAGAAGCAAAAACACAAACAGGACACTTGAGCTACCCCAGTTCCCTTTAAATTGTCCCTTATGGTCAGCTCAAGGGCTCTTCTTGTCAGCCCAAGTGCTAGTCTGGTTGGCCCTAGTGCTTCTCCAGTCAGTCCAAGTGCTCTCAGATTGTCTGGTTGGCCCAATTAATCCCCAAGTACTCTAATGTTAAGCCGAATTGCCTCTGTGCTCAGGCAAAGGGTCTCCTGAGCACCATGCAGGTTGGCCCAAGAACCCTTCTGTACAGCTAGGTGTACCTCAGTAGTTTGGCTTGGCATTTGCTTTTGTGGTCAGCCCAACTGCCTAGATGGTCTGCAAAACAAACCCCAAACTTTACACTATTCTAAACCCTGTGAGTGCTTAAGGAGCCTCTTATTTTAAAACAGATTAGGGGCATAATGCTGTTTCTGCCTCATCATAGGTCTTACCAGAACTCAACAGACACAACACTGACAACTGCAACTGAGTACACACCATTGGAAAAAAAATATTTTGTTTATATCGCTTGTATTGCTATTCATTGTTTCACCTTTGGATTAGTGCATGTGCCACCCGGTAACGAAGATCAAATGTCTACTAATCCCTATCAACAACCCAGTGACAGTATTTGCTGCGCTATCGATCAGAGCTATAATTATCTCTGCTACTATTCAAGTGCAACTTGTGCAAAGCAAACAATCATGACAGCTGCTTCACATTAAAATCCCTTAATTGGTGAACTACTAAAAGGCTTTTATTGTGACACTATTGAAGTCCAGCCTTAATAACACAGCCTAGTAGCAGTTCTAACTCACTGTGTGATGATAATTAATGCAAATAAAATATGAAGATTATAATCCATAGTTTTTGTCAGAGAATCTGATTTTGTAAAAATGTTAAAAGGAGCTGCAGCCACAGTGACCTACTTAAGTTATGAGATGCAGGCAATGCATGTTTATTGAAGTTTGGGTAAAAACATACTTTATCCACCATCAAGGCTTCACCCTTCCATTCCTGTTGTATGTAAAATCACTAGCACTGGATCACAGGCTGTGTGCAAAAATACCTAAATGAAAGAGGTTGGAGGCATTTTTACCAAGCCTCATCCAAGCTAAAAGAAATGCCACACACATGCATGAAAACAATTTACTGAAACACTGTGTAGAAGGGTTTCTATATTACACAGCCTGTCAAAAATACAGGAAGCTGAGGTTCCTATGGACACACCATCATCAAAAATGAATCCTAAATAAAATAAGGAGGATTTTAAACCAGTTGTCAGTCTTTGTCTTCTGAATTTATTTATTGAATGTAATTTTAATGAAATTAAATTTCAAGAGTGACTTTTGTGAAATGTGCCTCCAGCATAAAAGAACTTGATGACCATGACCATGACCATGCACTTTCTCTCTTCTTCCTCATTGTTCTATCATCATTTCCTCTTCAAGTAGCCTCTTAAAAAACACAGTGAATACAGAGTAACTACTAAAATGAAAATCACAGAGCTGAAGAATAGCTTTAGTCCAGGCAGAGCAATGAAGTCAAGCTTCTTTATGTACAACGATAGGGTCATTAACAGCTATGTGGCTGCTGCAGCTCTCTCCACCAGTCAATCTCTTCCTCATGTGACACTTTACATTGTTGCTTTAAGCAAGATTGCAGTAAGATTTAATGTTAACGTTCCTGTTCCCATGAATGAGAAGGTGGTCCCTGACTTTTGGACCCCATCTATGTATTTATCAAGGGAGGAGATAGGTCTCTCAGCAGAAACCTCATCATAGATTTAGCCTTTTCTGCTAAATCTAGCTATCTAACCATTTGTTAAAACTGCTCAATTCCTTAACATTAGTCTCTCTGACTGAAAATCCATAACTAAAGTTTACCATAATGACAGCTCATCCAGGCAGATGTTAGCACTATGAATTAATGAGCAAAGGCATTAGGCACATTGTTATTGCTACTTAGTCAGCATTGTTAAAATCCTTAAAGGACATAGTATCTGGACAGTAATGGCAGGTTTCTGTCTTAAGTAAAGCACTCTGAATTACCTTCTCATTGAGAGGTGTCATACAAATAAACTTAATTGTCTATCAGAATTTTGAAAAACTCACTATGAGCATGGATAATCATATATCATCAAACAGAAACAAAAACACTGAGATATAAGAGCTAAAAATCTGACTGTATGACTGCAATATAGCATGGGATATCAAATTATCAATAATATCATTCACTTACTAAATTCAGTGGACTGGAACCAAACTTGATTTATGTTTGAACAGGGCTGTACGGATTCTGCTAATGGCCAGGACAAAAGTATTTGACAGATAAAACGCAATGCAATTTAGCATATATCAGATGTTAAATAACTGCTATCAGTGAAGTTTTTCTTTTCATTCATCCTAGTAAGAGGGTATTTCGAGTATTTATTTTGTTCAAAGGCAATGGAAAAACCTTAAAAATAAAGTGGTCCCACACTCGTGAATTGAACTGGGGCTCAGTAAAGCTACAGAATTAAGAAAAAAAAATCCTTCTTAAACGATATGGGTTGTTTAGTGAATGTTTCACAGCAGGGAAACTCTTTGAGCTATGGTCCCTTCACAGGCAGGTGGCCTTGCTATCTCAGTAGAGGACATTCACTGTGGGTCAGCTGCTTCGGCTGCCTCCAACTCACTCTCAGACTGAAGTGGTGGGAATAAAGGAGTCCTCTTGGTCTCCCAAGGGCCTTAAGTAGACTTACAGTTTTTACCTGGGCCTTCTGGTCAATCGCCTTCAGGGGCTGTGTCTTTGAGCCAGCCTTCAATGGCTGAGAAAGCTAAGTTGTTCATAGTGAGTGGTTTGGTGGTGCACAGTGGATTGCAGCTTGTCGTGTGGCGCATTAGGTGTTGACAGATGGGAGGGAGGGCATGGGACGCTGTGGGGAACCAATGATTTATGGCTGAGCCTGGGACATTTAACAGGGTGCAAGTGCTGCATCTGGAGGGACCATGATGTAAGGACAATTGGAAAAAAGAGAGAAATAAACAAAGGGAATAAGTAAAAAGAAAAGGGAGTTGCTGCAAATTTGATCACTAATCATTAAAGGAGGATCTTGATCAACTCTGGCATCAAATTACAAGGTAAATGGTAAATGGAATGCACTTATATAGCACTTTTCTAGTCTTATCGACCACTCAAAGTACCTGTCCCTACAAGCCACATTCACCCATTCACACAGTGCTTTTTTTCTACACATACAGCACTTTTCCACCACACAAACACACTAATGTTACATCGGGGGCAATCTGGAATTCTGTTCAATGTTATTTGCATTTAAACAACACTCATGTAACCACCTGGCTGACTGAAAAAAAAACAAGGAAGAGAAAGTGTAAGAAAAAAAAAAGCATGAGAGAGAGAGAGAGTAAGCAGCTAGCAAAAAAGAGAAAAAGAGAGAAGGAGACCAAAGACACACCATGCACAGGTAACTTTATTAATCTCCAACTTTGAGATCTACTGAAAACTGTACATTTGTGGACTGTTGATTATTGTCAAAAGAATTAACTTAATCTTCAAATTTTAGATTATGGAAAGTCACTACCTCAGCATTTTATTTTTAGCCTTACACTGGGATCAATTAAAAGGAATCATTTAGAGCTGAGCTAAGTGTGTATGAGAGTGGGAAACAGCAGGATTTATCACTATTTGCCTTGAGATGTGATGTCCAGGTTGACACAAAATTCAATTGACTTGTACAGACAAAAGATTAAGTCTGGTTTGTTATCACATTTGAATATACTTGCCTACTTTTGTTTAATATTAGACACTGAAGGGGAAGAACTTTCATACCAAAATGCTAGATGTCTGCTGCAGCATGGAGTTTAGACAAACAAGGCAATTTGTTAGCTTGCAAAAACCAAAGTGTCAAAAACAGAACAGAATCAATGAAAATTCAACAGAATATTCAAACTTCTGTCACGTGAAGAGAGACATGTTACTTATGAGGAATACCTGCTGCTTGACTCTCTTTCTGCTATCCACTGTTCGGCCTGCTTACTCACTGTGTGGTTGTAGCACCATAAAAAGAGATTTGAATACAGAGAATTTAATACTATGAGAAACACAGCTACAGCAAGAAATATGCTCAGAAAAAAAAAAAAAAACCTACAAGAAACGGAGGCTGAAACCAAAAACACACCTTTTCTCCTTTTACTTTGTGTGTAAGCTTGTAACTGCGTTGACCTTTGAGTGGTGAAGCCTGGTAATGTGTTCATTTTTTTCAGGAGCGAGAGGAGCCTTGCCAGAGACATGTACATTGGATTGTCTAGATTCTCGGAAACCCAGGAGAACAACATGAAAAAGAAAAAAGATAGTGCAGGAGGATCATGTAATGAGCTGGCCAGGGTCAGTGGAGAAAAGCAACAGACGGAAAACAGACGGAAAAGTGATGCAGTGACTTTAAGTCACCTGACTGTCACTAACATGCTTCATGCATAGTGTGTGAATGTATAGTGAGTGATTGGCAAATAGACAGTCAGCAAAACCATTGTTATGCTCATACTTCTGGGTTAATGCTACACTGACAATACAGTTACACCAGGCTACAGTTATACCATTAAGCTGTTGTTTAACTATCGTGCACATTTTTGGAACAATTATTAGAGATGTGAAAGATTTTTACCATCATCTCATCACTTGACAGTGACAAACGAGTCCCAAAGGTGAAAACCCACAGGTTGACACTGTGACCCAGTACCTATCAGTGCCATCATTCTTGATGGCCCCACACACCCAATTAGCCTCAGAAAACCCTGTCAAGGTAAATTCAGCCTCCTTGCATCTGTTACAGCTGTGCCCTTCAGCCACTTTAGGGTGATGGACAGTGGAGCACATCAGACGAGCTGAGGGACAGAGGAAGTATTGATCAGGTCTCTTTTGTTTTGATGTGTTCTTCAAATCCAGATTTTAGTGAGACTGAGATCACGCTGCACTGTAAAGCCAAGAATGATACTCAGAACAGCAGCAGGCTTGTTTTGTGTTTTGTTGTGGATCCTTGGCAATGTCAGCTTGTGTTAGATATAAATTCTTTGTGTGGAGGACTCTAGACACTGAGGAGAGGCAGCGTGGACTACTGCTGGCTCTGTGTGGTTTATCTATCCAGACTGACGCTTCCCATCTGAGACCATCTTGTCTCAAATGGGAAGAGAAGCTCTACACAGCCACAGGGCTTCATTCATTCCCGTTCATACACAGATTTTTATCTTGACTTGTTTCTGAACAACAATTAAGGCAACGTTTTATGGGTTCATCAATATTTTCTTTTCTCAAAAACTCATATGTATCAACAGCAGACAGTGTCGTGAAAGTGAGGTGAAGTGAACCACCACGCTGTTGCTGCCATTCAGCAACGGTGCAATTCATCACTGGAGAGAGACAATCACAGACGTAGGAAAGCAGTTCTAACAGCTGGACTGTTTTATTAAGTTTAAAAAAAACAGTGCAGTGCCCCCCACTCGACCCACGCCTATTTGCCTCCAATTGTTGATAAGGGGCTTTTACTGCTTTCAGACTGCCTAAACAGCACTCCTTTTTTTTAAGATTATAATGGTCTTTACCTCAAAGGCCTGCCATTGATCACTGTCCACACCTTTTCCTCCCTGCACCTGTAAATGCTCAGTGTTTGGCATCTTCGTCTGACCTCGCTATGCCTCTCTTTTATTCTTTGTCATAACACTCTCATTTTCACTCCTAAGACAATGGCAGGTGAAGAAAGAAGATGATACGATCTGATGTAGACAACACAAGCACAGAGAAATGCGCACGTTTTACAGTATGTGATCAGTCACCCCAACTGTTGATTAAGCATTCTACGTGGCAACTCCCAGAGGAGCTGTGCGCACAAGAAGGCCATCAGTCTCCCCCTAATGATCATCCTGCCTTACAACCCCCGTTTAGTTTTATGTGCCACATCCAGCTAACAGTGAGATTAGTGCGCTCACTATCACACTCCCTAAATCCTTCTCTCTGCTCCTCACAGTCCTGCAGAGTTGCCCCCTTTTCACCTGCCGTGGTTTCTGGCTATGGCTATATTCTGCCCAGGCTCCCTTGACCCAAGCTGGTAATGCATTACTCCCCAGATCAATTGATAGATTGGCCCTGTCGGAGCTGCCGTAACTAAATCAGCTGCTCCTGATGATTCAGCACCAGCCGGGGAGCCGGGCCTGCTGTCACCAATCACCAGATCACCAGCAGCTGAGACAGGTATGGACATTCTCCTGTCACTTGAACCTAATTTATTGCCAGCTACCACATTGATTAACCTTGTGCTTTGGTTCAAGCTTCCTATAAAAATGTGTGTGTTGGGAGGGGGAAGCAGGGTGTGACTCAATGAGGAAAGAGGAGGAAACATAAAGGCAACTGGATGTTTACATTACTTAGTAAACTTTGAACAAAAGGACTTTCACTGCACAGTCAGGAGCAACTTTGTCACAGTGGCGGCTGGAGGGTGGGGGTTGTGTCTGTGGACGTTGCAGTGATATATAACATTTTAACTAATTCATTTCACACGAAGAGGGAAAACTTGTCTGTCACTTTAACTAGAATCTACTCCAACAACGAAAAATCTCCAATAATCCATCCAATAAATTATGTTGTGTTTTCTCATGTTTATAATTCTATCTTTACAAAGATGTCCGATTGAGTTCCTACCTCTCACAAATCCAACATTTCATAGAACAGAGAAATAGGAAATAAACAACTTGCTGACATATCTGTCCCATCACTCACGAGGTCTATTAGCACGTATGTAAATGTCTAAGAGATGGAATACTGAAGCACAATCAGTCACTTTCCAGTGCATGTCCTTATGCTTGTTACCATTTCTTATGAACAGTGGGGAATGCATGCTGTGCCTAATATTAAAATCAAGATTATAATTAGCATTTGTGCTTATGAATCCTTAGCATGGCTGTGGACACCTATGATCTAGTTATACATAGACTTTAAAATGATTTCTTTCAGCACTCAGTTTTAGGTAATGTTGAACATTTAACAAAGTGAGCTGTAAATATGTGGCACTACAGTCATGAGATGATTTACAGTTGTCATTTGAAGCATGTGTATGTATATATATAAACATATATATATATATATATATATATATATATATATATATATATATACACACACACATATATGTATAGTTTGACTGCATTACAATAAAACAGTATAAAGCAAAATTTCATAGTCACAGTAATGTATACCGTGAAGTCAGCCATCCCTGAAACAGCCTAAAATGCCTCAGGTGAACAAATGTAAATTTCTTATAAAGAAAAAAAAAAAAAAAAAAAAAGATTTCTGTGGTGTTGTACAGTGATCTAAGGCATCAGTATAACAGTACTAAGAGTACAAAAATTTTGAATAAAGGTCATATACAATAGCTACTCCTGTTTTCAAGCTTAACAAAGCTTCAGTTTTAATTTACTGTATTTACATTTTTACAGCTATTTTAAGCATCTACATTATTTACAAGCAGGCTTGGTAACAATATCCTCCCTATTTTCTCTTGGTTGTTGATTTACCCTCATTGGAGATGCTGAGCTGAGAAGTGGAAGCATTTTGTTCTTTGCGTCTCTGTGATTTACTCTATGTTCTTTGCTAGGACAGCCAGGGGCTGTCAACAATCTCCCAGCTGTAGCCTCTAAAACACAACTCATGGGCCTAATGAACCAAGGCACAATTACTTTAGCAAAAAGCTGCCATGCCTTAAGAGGGGGAAAGGGCATTTGAGTGTTCATAAACATGCACAAGAATTTAGCTCTATCAAGAGTAAGTAAAAGGAGAAAATCTCTGTGGATTTGACACCATACTCTGAGCAAACAATGGCTACACTGTGTTTTGGAATGAAAGAACCTTAACTACATTTTATGCTCTGTACAGAGCTGAAAAAAATTTGACTAAAACTAAAAAAAAACTTGACCTACCCAGAGAGGTATCCACATATGTAGATACTTAAATATTTTACTCAGTGAGGTTTTGAGATCTCCGTCACCAATATCAAAAGAATAAGAAGAAGTTGAGCATCCTGACATCCCTTTGACTCCGCCTTGTGAAATTTGAGGACTAATATGTAGCAACGATTGCAAACCCCAAACACACACACATGCATGCACGATATCAAACTACTGCTAGCTGTTGCACTGTTAATATTCTTTCACAGCCAGAGAGAATATCTTATATAATAAGGACGCTTGTCCAATGGCTCCCCATTGTTTCTACTTTATGAGCACTAACACCACAACAAATATACATTACTAGACTGAAGATTACAGAGTATTGCATAGGGCCTTTTGCCAGCAGGAGAACTGATATTGTAGGGATCAATAGACAGCTGGCTTGCCAATTGCTCAGTGGCTACAAATGACACTTAATATATGCTGGATCGACCTTTAATGCGCAGTTTCAGCAGGTTGCACACTCTGGAAATCCAATGTATTAACATTAAGATGATATTTTGGTCATTAAAGAGAAGGAGAAACATATTACATAATGCAGGGTTAACTGTTATAGTTTGTTAGGTTGGTAATAATGTTTTAAAAAAAAAAAAAAAAAGAACTGCTTTGAGAGCAGCAGTCTAGCATAGGCTAGCAAAGATCCTCACAGTGGTGAATCAGGTACAAAGTACTCCTGACTTTAATAAGGAATCCAGTCCAAACACTCCTCAACATAGCAACAATACAGGTACAGATATACAAAACTAACACAAAATTTAAAAAAATTAAAAAAAAAACAATGGAGAGGATAACGGACTCTTTAGAGAACACACTGAAAGGCTAATATTCTTTTATTTGCCAACAGCTGCACAACTAAGGTACCATTTTAACACCTCCTGAGTTAATTCCCCCGCAGATGGCTATAGCCAGATAGGCTACAATGGCCAGCGTAGACCAATGTGAGTCCCCGGTCAGAAGAGACATGATACATTATAGTCATTTTGAACAGTTGAGGCCCATTAGGGGTTATCTAAGAACTCAGCTGACCTAGTAAGCACCCAACTGTGGAAATGAGCTCTGCCTTTTCAATGATGCAATGCTCTCTTTCGTGCACCTCAAATTATTCCAAGTTGACTGTATCTCTGTTAACTTTACAATACCAATTAGTTGTGACCCTTGATCAAGAGATATGGATGTGAGCTTTTGGATTCCCCCTCAGTGTTGATATCAGACTTAACTTTGGTTAAAGTATCCTAAGGGACCAATTATGAAGTCAATACTATTATAAACTTTACTACTATTTTTGCCTTTTTTGTTATTCTTACAATTATTGATGTGAGAAAACTAGCCAAACTCCCATTCAGTATGCAATGATATCATCATCTCTAGGGCCATTTGTTTCAGTAAAAGAACACCTCTACACCTTTCCTTTATTGTATAGTAATGAACAAAACATATAATTATATATGTAATTAAGGTTATGCTGTATAACCATTTCGCTCTTGATCAGTGGCCATTAATCAGTTACTTACCATTGAGTGCACCACATGTGGCTATATTTGTGTTTCATAATATTCTACTGCGTTGTTTTAAGTTATCCATTGAGCCTTCATTGTTCTGTTCTCTGTTCAGTAACATATATATTCTGGTCGCATTTTATCCAGGGACACACTTCAAGAGGGACCTAACACCAGAGTGACTAGCAGTGTTTTACTGCCCTCTCTAGTTTCAAGCCTGTTTCACCTCTGACTACATCCAGCATCACTGATGGGTGCGGTCGGGCATGGTAAGAAACATGCTCTGTTTTAGGTCATGGGACCCTTGAACACACCGGTACATCACTACAGCAAGGTGGGAAGTTAACATCTGGAGATCAGCAGAATCAACATTTTTTGTGAGGTGTAATTTCTCTTGAAGGTGCACGTGTGCTAGGATGTGTGATTGATGAATGTGCATTAGCAAATATGATAAAATCTGCTAGATGAGGACTGAGCACAATACAAATGGTGAGGGGGAAGAATTGTTTCCCTTTTTTTTTTTTTTTTAATATAACTAAATCACTGCCCATCAAATCGTCTGTGCATGTCTCTGTAGACAAATGAAGGAATGAGTCAAACACTTAAAACACATTTGGCTTTAAGGTGATAAAAGGAGATCAGACATTTAATAGATTTGACTTTGACTCTGAAAGTTTCAGAAATCTTATGAGCTCCAGTTTAATGGCACAATCGCAAAGTCCAGCACAAAGAACTAAGTTATGTGTACAAGGTCAGTGACAAGTGCCCCTTCTATTTTCGCTTATGTAGACAGAGCTTACAGCTTGCTATGCACAAAAGGGAGGTAGAAGTAGAATATAAATCACATGCGTGTCATGATTAATCATTGTCTTGGCCAGTCTCATAACCTTTAAACAGCTGTGCCAATCATAGTGGTGCGTGAAGAAAATGGCTCACCAAATACAGAGGAAAAGTCGAGACTGGCTTCTCAAAGAAGGAAAATGTTATTGTTGCCCAGGAGGTTTAGAACTGCATCATTGGAACATACGCCTTTACAAATATATAGCTAACAACAGCCCCTTTCTAACATGAATTCACATTTGTGGAGCTACTGAAAGTCTTCTCATGCGTAATGTAGTGCAGTTTTTTTTTTTTTTTTTTTGCCTCATTGTGATCCACACAATTATTAATTCTAATAAGTACATTTTGCTGGTTGCCTTTATTAATTATTTTAATGTCATTTGGCATTATTTTGTAGTCGTGCAGTTGTGTGTATTTTTTGTCAAGCAGCCATTGAACTGAAAATAGACTTGCACCTTTGACATCTATTCTCAGCACATCACTGAAGTACCAACACCTCGGCTTTCACCGTCTCATTTCCTCCCACCTCTGCACCTGTCGCACTAGTCTAAGCACAAAAAAAATCAAAGGGATCGACAAAGAGCTATTCCAGGTAAGGGATTTACCAACATGTTGTAACATGGCTTGAACTAGTCTTTGCATGGCCCATTAAAACATATGCCCACATGTCAAACAAAACGACATAATTCTAGTTGAGTAAGGCTGACAGTCTCATGAGAAGGCTGTTGCGTTAGGTGTAAGACTTCATGTTTGACGGGAGGTGAAAGTATACTGTAGCAATATAAAAAGAGGAAGAAAAACTAAACATATAACTGCAACCAGGGTCTAAGTAGGAAAGTCAAAGGAGATCAGCAACGTGTGTTTGTTTCCTCGGTGTGTGTGCTGTCAAATCGGTGCATGCACAAATGAGCATGTGTGCAGCTGCAATTAGCTAATGAGCATCAAATTATCAGACAGGAAACTCACGTTGTTCATGTACTCGCTCAACAAGTCTTGAAGGGCCTGTCGAACGGCGTTGCACTCAGCCACGATGCGTTCACGCCGGTCGTCACGTGTGCATGAAGAGTCAGCCATTAGTGCGGCACCGCTGATAATGCTCTCCAAGCGCTCCTCCAGAGAGGGTCGGAAACGAGCCTCGCTGAATGTCAAAGGGTCCAGGATGATCTTGTTCTGTGGGGCATAAAGACAAGTACAAGGTCAGGGAAGTAAAACACAGCCAACTGGGCTAAAGTGAGACCAGTAAAGGACAGAGGTAAGAAACTGTATCCTGTGATAAGATTTAATCAGAGGCCTAAATAAAATGTATAAGGTGATTTCTGTGCATTTTCTGACAGTGGTGCAAACCCAAAAGCAGCATTTGCTTATACGGAGTTATTTGTAATAACAGATCAAGAGCAGCCTTATCAGTTGAGGAGCCTTTCAACCAGCCAGGGTACTAGTGTAGACTTAAATGGTTAAACACCAAATGGGGCAGTAGCGCAAAATGTTTTATTTCAAGTGAAGTGTTTTATTTCAAAGACAGATGTACAAGATAAACATAAAATGACATGACTTCAATACAGATTTAAACAAAATGACAACACACATGAAGACAACAAGCACAGTATTAGGATACCATTTAACTTTGGAACCACCTTATCCCTTTGACTTAAATTTTGGACCATCCACCGGCCCACTGGGATTTGTCCCCGTAATGATGGCCAATCAGACTGTGACACAGGGGAAAGGGAGGGGGAGGGGACCAAGGAGTGCATTTCCTTGTTTCTTACAGTAGGGGTGGTCAAACCAGCTTACTGGTAATAAGCTGATGTGTGATACGCCACTAAAATCTCTCTGGGTATAAAACACCCTGCCAGGGCCCTTTGCTGCATGTTTCCTGTCTCTCTAGCATGGAAATGACATAAAAATAAAAATACAATTAAATAATAAAAATTGTTCTGTTATGTCTGTCCTTTCTAATTGTGCTTTTCACAGCAGTTTGTGTTATGATAGTTTTAAGAGACAAAGGCTATGCTGGACTGTGTCTCGTGCCGCAGGTGCCCTCTGAGTTGCTGTAACATATTTTTGAGAATTCAGAAAGCATCCAGTACATTGCTTTGAAAAAGACATAAAGCAAGAGGTCGTGATTTTCCTGCTTTACAGCTATAATGACAAATGCTGCTGGTACCATTTACAGTGTGTTCTTCAAGCGAATGACAGCTCACATTGATGAGATGGAAAACAAAGTCCTAATGAGTCTATTTTGTAAGGAAGGCATGGTGATCCCGCATAGTGTGCAAAACATCACTCAGGAGAAAAGAACCAAGGTGGTGCCATTATATTTTTCTCATTCAGATTTTCAACTCATCTAAGGGGAAAAAATATCTGTGTACATATGATTCTAACTGATAGGGTATTATATATAGAGAAGCACAACAAGGCTCAGCTTAAATACATCCAGTATGTGTTTATTTCCTTCGTCTTCTCCAGCAGTAATGAATACTACAGAAATAAAGTCATTCATTTTAATGTTGCCCTATCTTGTTTTGTTCAATTTAGAGAGCCAAGAATACCCATGGATCAGTGATTAGAGACACCAATTCTTGAAGCAGAACAACAACATGTGCCACAAAAGGGGTTTTATCATATCCCCTTCCCATCTATTCACTGGGGAATATTTACCTAATAGCAATTTGAGGCAAGTCTTTCCATCCTAAGGTTCAACAAAACCAATTAAATCAAGAGCTTCTTTAGCTTCAGCGTCCAGACCCAACCAAAGTTGTATTTCAGTGTCATCTAAGCCACAAATACAATGAACATTCACCGATACCTCAGAGGGAAGAAGCCTTAAGATGTGGCTCTGTGGCATACATGAAGAGTATGGCAAGTGTTGGGTAACAGTACAGAGCAAAGGTGCAGTGTTTGGTCCCTCCTCAGGCAGTCTAATCCTGGGGCAGGGTGGCAGACTGTCAAATGATGTATAATAATATGTAAGGTAAGAGAGAGGAAGGACTGCACCGAGCATAACCTTCTCTTTGTCTGGAGCTGGCAGGAAAGTGTTGTAAATACAAGGTTTTGGAGTAGAAGAAAAACAATGAAAATGGCAAAGGAATGGAGAGTTTGGGGCTACAGAAGATAAATAAAAAAGAGAAAAGTAGATAAATATACAACAGAAAAAATGTTTGAGGAAAAGACAGCCACTCCATGTTCAACATATAAAACGAAATATCTGAATTACTAGATGTTTTTTGTTTCTGCCCTGAACCTTTTGGAAGCTGACCTACACCAGGAAGACATCTAACAGTAAACAACCTTGTAAACTCATGACATGACTTACAAAGAGTTCAAGACTGTTCTTGTACCTGTACATTTCCTTAAGAACATTATGATGAAAGCATGAGTCATGTATAATAAATTGCCTTAATGTAACTTGTTTCATGTAGACTCAATGGACTAGATGAGACAGGATCTGAGATTCTGATTAAGCACTTTTTTCCTTTGACAGAGGAGGAATAGCTCCAGATCAGTCTCTGTTCTGTAATCATAGAGGAGGTACTGCCATTATAAAAATAAAAAAAAAAATAAAAAAAAAAACTTTAGAAGAATTTATTAATCCCACCTTTATCGAAATATTTAATAACAAGTAATGTGATAATACCCAGTATATCTGAGATATAACCACCACCTCTGTGTTTTTTATTCTTATGTTTATATCTGCTTTAATGGTGTAACTATTGTCTTCTATGACATTTTATTATTATACCTGTTTTTTGGTTGTTTTCTTTTACTGAAATTGTGTTTTTATCACCCTGTCTCACATTCATCATGTGATTAAGCAAATGTTGTATAGGTCTGTATTCTACTACCAAGTAGTTCTAATTACCGGTAGGTTGATGCACTTGATGGACAAAAAAAAAAAAAACCTCCCTTGTTGCTTGTCTTCCCTTGTTATGGAATAGCTTTCCTTATGTTGGCATCTACAGTATGTCAGAAATTAAGCTTTAAGAAGGCAAAAAGGAACACAACAAAGCTCAATACAATGCAGATGTCTACATGGAAAGATGCAAAGAAGAAAAGAACATGAAGGGAAACTGAGAACATTCCCTAAGGATTCCACTCAATTGTTATTCCTCATAGGATGTCTGGTTGCAATTATCACTGGGAGCTGGGAATAGGCAGAGTAGAAAGAGCAGCAAATGCTGGGTTGACAAAGGCTGGGAGGTTTTCTAGGTAATTGGCTATGGCTGAAGTCATCCTCCAAGACGCTCACAAACACAACTGATAGTGTCAGCTCAGTGTGTTACACAGGGTTAAACCCGTTCTTTGAGACTTTTGTTGTCTTTGAAGCTAACTATCAATTACTTTCTTGCTTGGTGTTTGCTTAAGGGCTTGAACTACCTAAGAGATAAAAAGAAAAAAAAAAAAAAAGAAAAAGAAATTCCTTATATGCCTAATACAGTGTATCCTAAGAAACCATATGTTTCAATACAGCCTATTACAGCACATCACATTGATTTTTTTTTTTTCCTTTGTAGATCATTGATTCACAAATGCTCTGAACATCTAGTATATTCCATACTGTAAGACTAAAATATTATTTACTTGTCTCCATCAGGAATTTTGTTTTAACTTCTACTCCTCTCCAGAAGTTAACAGTGCAGAATCAGATTGTGAGCAGTGTGCCTGCTAACAAGGTTTCAGGGTATTGTTCAAGGATAATTCAGCAGAGAGTTTTTGCTGACACTGAATTTTGAAGCTTTTCAATACGGCAAGTCAAAATTGTGTCACCTACTAACTTAAGAGTTTATATGGTTTATGAAAACATATATTCTAGTTTTATGATTGCGGGTGTGCAAACAGCAGTTCTCTGATGAAAGAGATTTATTTTATCCCTCAATGCTAGGCTGGGCTTCAAGCCCATAATTCTATGTGAATGTACCATTTGATTTTGACAATGTATCAGAGCCAGGGGCAAGCTTATGTTTGTCCCAAAAGGGCTGAGGTTATTAGTTTGACCCCACTTTGGGGCATCAACCAGTGAGACAGGGCACGTGTCACATCAGCCTTTGTCAAATGTGCCTGCCAGGACTTTCCAATATTTGATGACAACTATTTTGTCTGAGGGGGAAGTTCAACAAAGTCTTGAACATACCACTCTATGGCCTCTGGTGGCCCTGCTCCAGGGCTCAGGCTGTTTGGTTGTGACTATCACACTGTTTGACAAAGCTCTGCCCACACTGGCCCAGGAGGGGCAGTAGTCATAACCCTCTCTCTGATTGATTAAGCTAATGAAGAGCGCCTGGCTCAGGGTTAGGGTTTGGCCTTCTATTGTCACAGAGTGGAAGGCAACTAAAGCTTTGAAAAGGCCGAATAGTGTGGGTGCAGTAAATAAGAGTGGATTAGTACACTCACTTTAAACCCCTGTCAATTAGAAATAGGCAAAAAGAGAAATCTACAAATAAGTGGGTGTGTGTTACACCTGATCATGTGACTAATAACACAAAATCTTGGCACACACAATGATATTCTGCTTAATGGATGACATTTGGCCTTCATTTTCTCTGTATGCACCACTGTCAAATTCTGCATCTTACGACTATACTACTGCTTGCCTACAGCAATTCAACTTCCTGTACCTCTCCAGCCTCAATCATTGTGTTGTATTTGTGTTGCCCAACTGTCCTGTCAAAACCAACAATCCAAAGTCTACACTAGTGGCAACTGGCCACTTGGGTGCATAGGTTTGAATTTATGCGAAGCTCCAAGAGCTGGAACAATAGAGTGAGTACAGATTTTGCCAAACTTCCCCTCTATGGTTTTAAACAATAGGTGCAGCCCTAATAAATAATACACCCCAGGAGATGGGTGTACCTGTGTACTCATCACTGTGATGGCCAGATACAGGACTAGTCAGAAACACATGCATTAACCTCTATATTATGAATGTGTTGTTATATGTACATATGCCCTGTCTGACTTTTTTCATCCATCCATCCATTCAAGCACCTGGTAGACCTCCTGGAGTACACTGAATAATTCAAGGGTGAGCTTTTACCATGTATTTATGTTAGAAAGTAAGCTAAACTAGGTAGGTGCTGAATCTTTTATACACAAAAACAGTAGGACATCCGAGCAAAGACGTTTCAGTACATTTCATCTTTACAGGATATCATCTACTATACTGAGCTGAATGTTTCATATAATACTTGAGAATGTTTAAGTAAAGAAGAAAACATTTTTGAGAAAATCATGGACAGTAAAAAGTTGTTTCAGTAAGCGTCAAGGGTCAAGAGACACAGCTATAGAGAAGAAAATAACACAGCAGCAGGTAAAGGAACAGCTACAGTTGTATAACTGAGAGGATTTTTTTTTTTTCGTGGTAATAATTTTAATGAACCTGGGCATTTCTTGATTAAAATATGAAAAACAATCTCAAAAATTCATTTTTCATCAAATCACTAAATGAGATGGAACCTCAACTTTGCCATGTTACAGAAGATGATCAACTATGCACACCATGGTATTTGGGAGCCCATCTGTTTGAAATTCACCTATTGAAAACAAAACTGGCATTTCCTGAGGAAAAATACAGTTTTCAACAAACTAATTTTTAAATCTAAAATGTGAAAAATAAAATTTTGGTTAATCACTAAATTAGTAATCAGACCAAAAACAGCCTAAAAATTATGGGAACCATGCAGTCATGTGTAATTATGTTTAATTACAAGAAAAAAAAATCATAACTAGATTGCAATCAAACATTGTGGTGTAAAAATTGGAACAAACTGAACCATCAATTAGCTACCAACAGTGTCTTCTGTTGGAGTCCACTGTATCTGTGTTTGAAAAACAAACATAGCATTCTCTCCCCTTTATGACGTAAGTTTCACATTTTCTATTGTTTTGTAAGCTACTGTTCTTTTAGTGAAAAAAAGATACAAAAGTCACTCACACCAAGACATGGCTATTTGGTGCTTTAATCATGCCCATTGCATGAAGGATACTCACTGCCATTACATGTAAGGGAAAAAAGGAAATAAAAATATATATCTGAATGCATAATGCCATACTGGCATGAAATATGATTAGAAATTAGCTTCATGCTGGGAAGAGGAGTCATATCATCTCTTCATGCCTGATTAAAGCTTCAGGTAATTACTCATTCATTTCATCACGCATCAACACCCATATATTGTACTGCAACTGACAGAGAGCTTCAAACACACTATGTGATAATGATAAATGTAGAGCTTGATAGCAAATCACTTAGTAGTACCAGTAACTGATCGATGCAACTGTCCCAAGGCTGTTAAGTGTAAATACATAATACAATTTGTACAATTTCTATAACATAGGCTCTAAGTGTAGAAATATGTATCTCTGTGCAAAATCCAATTGAAAAAAAAATAAATAAATAAATCAACCACAGGATGAAAAGTAAGAGCACTGATACCAGCTAATTTTAACACTTAGCGCTAAATATACACCTAGATAACACAAATTTAATCTCCTCCATAGTGTTCATCAATACAGTGTACACCAGCTTGACCCTGAAGGAAATATAAAGCTTTCCTTTTGGAAAAGACGTTCATGCCTGTAATTGTCTCCCTTGGTCCTTAGAGGACTATATGAAATATTAAGTTGAGTGGTATTGTCCTTTTTGTTGCAGCTACATGTTGTGCAGTAAACACACATTGCTACGGAAGGTAGCAAAATGTCCTGAATGGTAAATATAAGACATAAATATCACATTAAAAAATCAAACAGTATAGCATTCTTAAATAATTAATCAGCAGAAAGGAAAAGACACATGAATTAGTAAAATACTGTAACCAGCAGGAAATCAAGCTAAAAGCATAGTTTTCCTAAAATAGTGAGTGAATGCCCCATTGAGTTCACTGTGTCCGGTTTGAATACTTTTTCACAATAAACCACCCCCATAAAACATGTGCACAGACACATGCTTGTTAAACTTTAGTTGAAACATAAACAAGAGTGGAATCACTGTATGCTTGTTAATTAGAACTGCACAAAGACAAAAGCCATCCCAGCTGCCGACAGGGACGTATTCAGTCAACAACCCCACTCTATTCTCCTGATGATGTGAGCGTGTTTAAGGAGTTCTAGTATATGAATATTTTTGAGAAGCATTGTTTATTTGGAAATTAGCGGAAAGGCAGGTGGAAAACAAAAATACGGAAAACTAGAAAAATTCACTGAAACATGAAGCACCCACACAAAATGTACACCATAGTTTCCCATAGTAAATGTACCACTTCCACACCAACATTGAGAAGTCACACAATTCCCAGTGGTCTGGACATCTTGATTAATGATTGAACCTGCATCCTGCTGCTTTAATTATGTCAGGTCTGAATGCGACCTGCCTCATGTAGGTTATACCTAAGGGGAGATATCAAGGTTCTGCATATAATCAACTTGATTAGGGAGAAGAAATAACAAATTTCAGAATAATCAACATTTTTACATAATATTAACAAATTTAGTTCTCTGTGGGCAAGCTTACCTTGAAATATGCCTGAAACTCACATTCAGATGCATGTTGTCTGAATGTTTTTATAATTTCAGCCGTCAACATTGCTTCTTCTGCAATAACACGCTTGTTGCATAGCAAGCGTATCACGTTCCCCGGGGTTTGCACTGCTTGACATCTCATTGCTTTCCCCATTTTTTGATACGTTTGCTCAAACAGTGTAACAAGGATAGCAGACAAAACAACGTCCCAGTTCACAGCAGTTTCAATGGGACTGCACTCATTTTTTTGTTCCCTCTTTCTAGCTCAGACATAGTCCCTATCAGCCACAGCAGGTCTGGAAACAGAACCAAGAAAGTGACTCCATCCATTGTCTGCACCTAGGTTTCGTTACTATGACAACCTCCAAAACACGGTATCATAAACAGTGTGGCTGAATTTCTTTCTTGCCTTTTTTTTTTTTTTTTTTTTTGTTATTTTCTCTGTTTTCCCAAGCACACTTAAGTACCAACTGAAGGTCACCTGTCTTTGATCAAATGAACGGCCATGCTATATGATGAGTAGCACACTGAGCCCGGAAAGGCAATCACCAAAACTATGTACTCCAAACTAATACAATCTTCAGCAGTGATGCTCATGGTACTGAGGCTATGATATAGCTTGTATTCAGAACTGTGTAGGTTAAATTATGAGTGTGTGCCTGAATGTTTATTAATGTAGCAGATGCACATAGACAGAGTCATAAATCATACAGTACAGTAGCATAATAAGGCCAACAAGGCTCCTCGCTTGCCCAGGTAATGTTAGTTGGAGCAATGCCCAGGCTCTCTGGCAGGAGACTGTGAATGTGGACCCACAGTAAGCTGCAGGGGAGATTTAGGTAGGGGTTGGGTTTGGGTGGGAAACAGGGCTTGGCATAACATACCGGACAGTTTCCATATATCTAAATGTATATAAGGGATGGCATGGGAATACTGGAAGATCCTCTTTGACCCTTTTATCTTAGAAACATTAAACAAAAAATAAGCATTTGGTTTAAAATATATATAAAATCTTTTTATCAGAACATTCCTCGGTTTTCCAAATTACATATTTTCTAAGAGAGACATTTTTGCTTTATTAAATTAAGCATGACATTTTCAGTGGCCCTGTTTTTTTCTTAAACAATATTCCCCCCTACTCCAAACAACCAAACTGCTCTTAGGGGTTTTGTTTTTTTTCTTTCTTTCCCTGAGTTTCCCTGAAGTTAAAGCCATTAAAGCCAGTGAGCAAACTGCATGTCAAATGAAGCTTTTAGTGCAAGTTCAAGCAGCAAGACAATTATCATTCCAATTTCCTAATCGCACAGGGTCTCTGCCTCTCAGTTATTATCCAGTGAGTTTATGTTCATGAGGCAGTCTGTCAACCAGTGATCATCCTGGTTGAGGGGTATTTAAGGACCTCACCTGTTGCATCTCGTTGCGTTCTTTTAAATGTATAACACTTTACCTCTCCAACACCAGTATCAAGGACCCACCCGTGGCTCCCTAGGGATCTCTGAAATGGCTTTACCCTAAAACAACAATTGATTTCACTCAGGGTTCAATGCCAAAGATCTTCAGAATATTCAAATGAATTTCACTCCGTTTTGATGCCTTTCTTCATTTGAGTACGGTTCAGACAATTTGTAAAAACCACTTTGTTAATGTATTCAAGGTTGTCCAATAAGAAATGAACATGCATTACAATTTCTGGAAATGTCTTTTCATTGTCTACATGGTATAGATAAATGCATCATGTCAAAGGAAATAGTCTGATAAAGTAGTCATTGCCTTAAAATACTAAAAAATACTGCTGACACTATCAAACACCTAATTAACAAAGGCTCACTGTATGATGTCTGAACAGCTAGAATGACAACAGTGTTGACAGTAAAACTGCCAGTAAATTGTAACAAGGTCCACTCAGCAGTATGCAGGTTTCAGTGTGCTTTATTTAATGATTAACCAATCTAATGCTGCTCAGCAGAGTTGTCATAATCCTGGAGGTGGAAACTGCCAAACAAGCAGGAGCAAGTCCTACAGATGGTCACAGCAGTTTCCAGTTGTTTAAAAGAGGACACATGCTGGGGGTCATCAGCAAAGGCACACCTGCCGTCTACCACTAATCTCATTTGATCTGTTGTGAGATAGGTGGAATCAATGTTTCTGGAAGTCAGTCTGTTCCACTATACCAGGGAGTCCAGTAAATAAGAGATAATGAAATCTTGGCAAGTTACAGTAAAAAAAGAAAAAAAAATAGAATCAACTAGTCATACCAATGTCTGCCAATGTGGAAACACAATTAAACACATGATTAATGACAGTAAATATTTCTCCTAAACCTTGGATTATACTTAATTAAATTTTCAATAACAAGCACAGTTTGTAAAAGAGTAATTTCCATTTGCTGATCATTTACTAACAGTTGTTGAAATACACTGCAGTTTAATTACATGAAAGGGAAAAACTGATCTTAATAAAATATTATTTTATATATTATATAAAATTTATATTATATTATAAAATTTTAATACATTTAGATTACATATATTATTTTAATTTAATTTCAGGGAAAAAAAATGCCACATGAATCTTTCTGCAAACATAATGATTCCATTAGCATGTAGCTTATAATGCATTATAGATTAATCATTAATTTTTTTTCCTGTTTCCTATGCACTTATGTATTTATTTATTTATTTATCTTACATTTTGTAAAAACTATACAACGTTATCTTTAAAAAAAAACCTTATCAAAGAAAGCAATTAATAGAAGCCATGAAGAAGAGGAAAGGCTGCTTATGTCTTCCTTCTAACAACAGCAAACAAAGCAAAACAAGAAGCAATGACACACAAGGACAACTGTCAACAGTCTTCTGAGATTCTTGGAGTCTGCAACAGTGCTTGAGGAAAAGAGATGATTAACTGACCTCTTGCCCAGGTTTAGTGAGACTGTGTTACCCATAAGATCTTGTTACAGACAGAAATCTCCCCCTCGTTCTCAGAGCCAATCTCTAAATACCTGTGACAGTGGCCTTCACAGTTTAGCTGCAGCCAAGATGTCAGTAAATGAAAGTACTGATAGTGCCATACCTGCCAGCCACCCTCTGCCTTCACTGCAGGACCAGTGGGAAAAGAAAAAAAAAATAATAATGCAATATTCCACTTTCTGTTATCTCATCATCAGGTGTGACAGCCCTTTTTCTCCACTGGCTCATACCCACCCATAAAAGAACATTTCTCTGAGGACTCCTCACACTTTGACTATTGAGACCACATATAGAGGCGCCTGTTTCCAGAGCTGTCCTTTCATATTTAAAGGTCTTTATATTACACACATGCGGCCATCCAGTTACTTGCATGACATTAACCCCTCAGCCAGGGGGCTTCCCTGTGCTGGTATTAACTCTAGGCTGTGACTGTCTCTAGTATAATGAGAGGAGCATTAGGGGAGACTGCATGATCTTCAGAGTGTAGGGAAGTTGTGTAGTCTGTCCCTACCTCCAACTGAGCACAGCATGCAAATCAGTTAGATGCTGAAGCAAGCCTGAGTTGCTGCACTCTGGTGATGCACATATATCGGTGCCCTTAGAAAATTAGGAGTGCAGAGATTGTGGATGGCATCACAGCTTATTCCTGACTGTGGCCCTGAGACCCTGCGGGGCTGCTGTGGCTGCAAAAAGTAAATCAAGGAGATCCCATTTTTCAAGGACTACAAACTAGCTGCCTTCCCACCTCCACAGTAATAGCAACATGCCATAACACCTCTTAGGTAATAAAAGACTTAAGAGAGAAATATGCCACAGAGGGTTAGGGGAACTAATTATCTCCATCATGTTTTACCACTAATCCCCATTCATTCACCATTGTTTACTGCAAGTACAATGAAAAAGTAAATGTAATTAGAAATTACAGGGATGTTACTATGCCATTAACATTTAAATTTATGTTTCCTTTGTATTTCTCTTTGCTCTATTGGGGCTGGCTGAGGAGAAAAGGGTTGGAGAGAAAATGAGGATTTTATTAATTACTCAGCAGCAGCTTGAGTGGACCCTTTCATACGCTCTGTAGCTGTGTGTCAGTCCGTAATCAAGATTAAGACAATTCAACAGAGGTGTCTGAACTTCCACAGTGACCAGCGGATATAACGTTACCCACAGCAGACACACTCTGTCTATGTAGGCAGAGGTGTTGCCATGGCACCGTATATCTCCTGATGCGCTATCAGACACACAGACACGCAATAACAAGGGCTTTTACATTCAGCGTGGCTGCTGCAGCACAACTTTGTATATAACTAACAGACAATCGATCATATTTCTGTTTGTCTAACTCCATGAGGGCACCTCTAGAGCCTCTCTAGAGGTCAGGAGCTAGTTGCACCAGCAGTCAGACTTAGCAAAGTTATAACATAAAGGTTCACTAAGTGGAGATTTATGCATCGCTGAATCAAAACCACATCACAACCTAGTTCTTATGTAGATATTACAAGTAGCTAAATATTTACGGTGGCAAAACCAGTCACCTAACAAATCCTTTCAGGGTGAAGAGTAAAAGAGGTAAGATGTAATGTTATGGTTGTGATATCTGACATGACACATGATAGAGTTGCTGAGAGTCACTCAGCACCTGTCCCCTAGCAACAGATTTACACGTAACATGAGTCTTTACTGAAGTCTTTACTGGTTTTACTGGTGCAACCATTATTTAGTAAATTATCAGTTTAACAGTAGCAAGGAGATCCTAAGAACTTTAGGAGGATTTTATGCACAAACCTAGTAATTAATTTATGAGTAAAACCCAATCCAGATTATTTTCAATAGAAACCAAATTAAGAACAGTATCTAATGAATAATGCAGCCTGGAGAATTAAGACAAACCAACTACCATTTGTGAATATGAAGATTGAAGCTGTCTATGGATTAAGACAATCATTAGAGACCTGCTCCACTGACAATCATTAAAATGACTTTTTTTATATAGGATTTGTAAAATAGGAAATCAAAATTTGTTTCCTTATGTTTTTTTTTTTTTTTTGGTTTGGCTGGTTTTGCTTCTACAATAAATGCACATCCGCATTTCTTAACACACTGAAGAGAGCAGTGACACAGTGAGGAACAGAAATGGGGGGAGCAGGAGGGAGCAAAAGTGAGAGAGAGAGACAGAGAGAGATCTTCAATTCAGTCATGTTACAGAATACATGGCTCAAGGTTTTTCCGAGCACGCCCTGAGGCGAACTTGCAATCTGGAGCACTAGGACTTTTCCCAGTGGGCAGCTCTACCTGTGGGCTGGCTGTGAGAGAAGGAACACCAATGAGAACAGATAAAATCAAGTCCAGTGGTGCTTGATTTTTCATCAAACAGGTGTGTATGACTTTTCATGAGTCTCTGCTCTCTTGTGTGTTGGCAAAATGTCTCGAAAATGTCTCTCCTTTTTTGCTAATGATATAAAATAAACATAATCATTGGATACAATTTGATAATTTGTCAGTTCGTTTTTTTTATATATTTTATATATATATATATATATATACATACATACATATATATATATATACATACATATATATATACATATATATACACATACATACATACATACATACATACATATATGTATAGAAAAGTGGTTCTGTCCACCAAACAATAGAAATACAGGTCTCAGACTGTCAGGAGAACAACACGTCTGATATGTGTGATGCTCAGCCTTACAGAAGCATCTGGAGACCCTGTCCAGTTTCCTTTATAGCAGACATAAATATACATATCCCTCATAATTGAAATCTGTGCAGCCACACAGGGACTTGTGTCCATTTGAATATGAATACACTTCTCATTTCATTTTCTGCTTTTTCAAATTCTGTCAAGCAAAACGATAACCCCAAACCTCATTCACTGCCACCCCTTCAATAGAAATCATTATGCTACACACTGTTTTGTCCCTCCCAGTGTCCCAGCCCCCTTCACTTTTTCCCTTTTTTCCACATCAGCTGCACTCCACACAATGGCTTGTGGGACTTTGCAAACACATTCCCTCAACAAAAAATAAAAAAAATAAATAAATAAAAATCTGCATATACATGTTTCTACTGTATATGCAAAAGAAAAAGAAGCATAATTCCATATTTTTCCAATTTAGGGTTACTTGTCATTATGATGGTTGGTTAATGTAGCTATGATTAGTGGAAGATTAGTGACAGTAGGTGCAAAACCTCTAAGACAATTCGAGTTGAGGACAAGAAAGTGCAAGCTTCAGACAGACTGTCAGACTGTAAACAAGTCCAACCTTAACCCAACGTCCAAAACGGTAATTTGGATGTTCACAGAAAGGTGCTCGTTAGGTGTTATTACCTCAATAATCCAACTATCGTTTGTGCTGCAGAGCCTCTTTAGGATTAATCCTGCAGGCTGACCTTCATGTCTGACTTTCCTGTGTTTACAGTGGGATGTGGGACGTGACCTAAGCCCAGCACACAATGTGAAGTCATACAGACAGCTGTTGTTGTTGATAAAATCAGTTTTGGCTTGTATTTCCATAGCATCTTTGGACTCTCATGAAACTGCAGTGTTCTTTAAACTTAGGATTGGTTGTTTTTTGCTTAAATGAGAATAAACCAAAATGTCTCAAATAAAATCAAAATAAGAGTTATAAGGTTATTGGACATGATTATACCCATTTGGACTCAGAAAATAAGGTATGGATCAGATGTCCCATGCTGTGGAAAAAGTAATTTTGTTTGGTTGAATTAAAATTATGTGTTACAGACACTGAGAAGGTGTGAACTCATTAATACATTAAACAGTATTGTGAGGCTTTTGTTATAGCTATCAATATTATTTGGTTAAAAGTGTAATGAGCCATACATTTAGAGAGAGCACATAAACATTTGTTAAGGATTTGAAACTAAAACCTCAGGCTTTCGACTTGACCTCTGACTTCTGTCTTAATTTGGGATTTCAGTGGCAAAACTTTCCCACCTCTGTAAACAAATATGCTTCAAATATGTTTAAATATAGACTGATTTTCTCTTTCTTTAAAACAAGAATGTCAACTTTCAGATGTTTCATCACTTGTGTTACTATTGTGAGTCATGGAATTCCTGTGGGTTTAATTATTTTAGTGGTATTACATGGAAATAAAATTTAAAAAATAATAATTCATTGATTCATATCTGATAATTCCCCCTAAAACAAGAGCATATACTCTAGCTGCATTTTTTTTTATATCAAACAACAGAACACTCCTTCACAGGACAGTTGAAGCTGTAACTGACACGTCAGACTGGTGAAACCTGGCTCACTTTTAAATGTTTGTTTTCATGGAGGCTTATATGATTGTCTTGTGTTAATTTTAGAAGAGCTGTCAACTTCCTTCCCAAATTAAATTAACTTAGATAGAACAGCGAAGAACAAATGTTCAAACAGCAGACAGTGAGGCAGCATCACAGCATGAAACGTGGGCATGTCATTTGTACAAGCAGACTGAAAAACCAGGACACCCCACTGAACCAGCGTTAAATAGAATTAGGGGTTGGTGCAAAGGCAGCACAAAGGAACAGGACTGGCAGTAAATTTGCAAACAATATTTTCTACATCACTCACTTTCTTATTTGCAGAGCATGAAAGGCATTACATCAGTGAAAAAGCACAATGTTTTCACACAGCCAGATTACATCATGGTCTTTAACTCAAGATTTACAGTCATTTGTTTGATGTTCAATCGTTTGTTTGGGTTTCACATGATTTGCTAAATGAGCAGGGATGTATCAGTAGAGCATCCACTAGTGAGTATGTAACTGTGTATTTACCTCTGTGTGGAGAAGCAGTGGGGACGGGGAATAGGCAGCCAGTGGTCTTGGCAAAGAAGGAAGGATCATTTTCAGAAGTTTCTCATTGAACCGCTGCAGCTTTTGCTGGATAGTTTTTAGAAGATGCTCATAACCTTCAGCCAAGACTTATTGGCTATCGGATGCCATTGAGGCTGAAAGCGAGAGAACAACTACACACAATGGCGATGTACACACTGCAGATGCTTTAGTAGGCACCATTACAAGACTTAAAAGACTGGAAAAGGGATAAAGGCAAAAGATGTGGAACTAACAAGATGAAGACATAATGCCGGAAGAGCAAGAGTATGAAAGAGAGCACTCAGTTTCATTGCTGCAAAGGCGGCCTTGACAATGAAAGCTATGCTGATGGGAGGAGAGGCATCATCTAGATTCATCTGAAGTTATCAGACAAAGAATGTCTTCTTTTCAACTTGAAAGTGGAAAAGAAAATACCTCATAAGCGCAATGTTAAACGTTGAGATTATCAAAACTTTAATGAGAGCTTAAACTTGACATCTTGCTAATGAGAACACCTTCTCCTTCACAGAAGTTAGTATCTCTAGTTGTGTTGGTGTCTGATGAAGCAGACATCTTAAAACACCACGTTCAATTTTATTTTTATTCAACTAGGACCAACTTGCAGTTTTAAAATTTCCATGTCCTTTGCTCAAAAGATATGGAAATCAGAATTTGTTTAGTGTTTGAGAGAACCGGAAGACAAGAACTGGCTTTGGTAAGGATCTGGGATAGCCAGGCTCCGGATCATAGCTCAAAATGACAGCTAAATTGGCCTGTCAACAAAGCTACATTCTAAGCAACTTCACTGGTGCATTAGTGCTTCTTCCAAACATAGATTGGGAATATGGGGCATCCCTTCCATTCTGGAAGCCACAGGGGAAAATTAGAGAGTTTCTGAGTGCTGCACTATTCAAACATGCAGGCTTGACTATTGGTTGGTTTCCCTTGCCTATCAAAAACCAAGTCAGTCTGCTTAAGTATTTTCATGACTGCCTAAAGTTGAGGTAAAAAAAAAAAAACTAAAAAAAAAACAATCTAAGCCCAGTGCATCAAGGGAACAAAGTCCTACTGAAGAATAGTAGCACAGGCTTAATGGTGTGTTATTAATTCAAAGTCAGCTCTTCCTTTGGCTGCTTCAACTGCTCCAATTTCTGTTGTTGCTCCAGTGTACACAACTGATTTTGACTCATTTATTATGAAATAGGCACCCTCTCTATGCATCCTTCTATCCATCAATCAAATCTACAACAGTTCTCAAGTCCTGAGAAGCGTATTAACATAACATATTTCAAGTTATAAGTCTACTTTAATTTTGTACAATACTGCCACTACTGTAATAATCACCGCTCATCTTACACTGCAATTTATTCATGTGCAGTACCATATTAACGATGTTATTATTGTGCAATATAATACCCTCAACTTCATATTCTAGTGTTTTGTAAACATTTTTTTTTCATTTATCCTGTTTTTATTATTAGAAAGGATCTGTGTGTTTTTTTTTTGTTTTTTGTTTTTTTTTGGGGGGTGTTGCTTTGGGTACCCCATCAAAATCACATTTGTAGGTTTTAGCTGAATGTTAAGAACTTTCCTGTTAATCTACACAATTATCTGCAGAACTTAAGCAGGTTACTCAAGTCAGCCAACTCTGAACTGAATTTCCTTACAACACCTGTGAGTTGAATTTCTTGAATGTGTGTCTGATAAATCCCCGAGGCAATGCCACTATCTCCATTCCAGGCTGTGGAAGACTCCTCCCTGAGAGACTGTACACCCCCTCAATGCCTCAGGTTTTATAAATATATAAAAAAAAAAAAAAAACAGTGTCTTGTCTAAATTAACGCTTGTGGGATACTAACCTAAGCATAATTTAAAAAGTTGCCACATTTGTGCTATTAAGTTTCACTGTCCAATTCTGAATGCAGTCCATATAGATATGTCACATTACAGAAGTGGCAGCAAACTTCATAAGTGATTTGGTCGCATATTTGCGTATATTGTACTACATATGCAGTATTTTGGTCCTCTAAAAATGTTTATAACAGAGCGTATTTGTAGAATTTTGTGTGGAGAGAGGAAGCTCCTTTGTATTTCCACAGTCAGACTTTGAGGTAGGGAGCTTCAGCTTAGCAACACAGATACTCAAAATCTGACAAGCAGCTCATTTACAATCTTTTGCTTGGGTTTTGCTCAAATCCAGCAGGAATTCCCTGCCAGATATATCCCTTTGCAGAAAAACTATAGCCTCAATAACAGGACTCTGTATAAATTTGTATGTGAGCACATGTTCATATTATTATTCAGAGTGGTACAAGAACATGTGTGGGAGGAAATAGTCCATTCCAAAATATCATCAAAACCTTCTGCAAAGAACTGTAGCTTAGTGTGACTAGCAAGGACAGCCATATTGGCCTTAAGCAGGGATACTGTCCTCTAGCCTGCTGCATACAGTACATGCACTGTACGTGCAAGGGCCAGCATGCCCCCGCATCCATGAGATTGAACAGAGATGAGTGGGCAAGCTGGCATGTGAGGCTTGTACAGAGAAGACCTTGACTGCAAGGCAAGCTTCCTTTAAAAAAAAAAAAAAAAAAAAAAAAAAGTCATTTGCTGTGCCCACTCAGAAATCAACTCCCTAGAGTTTTATGCTGAGAGGTCTGAAGATGCAGTGAGGTAATTCACTTTGGTTGCTGTTGCCATTTAATTTAAGGTGGCTGTCCATATATGGAGAGAGAGGTTAGAATATATTCTAACCACTCCGTTAATCATCATTCCTTCCTTCTAACTGAGAGTGAGTGTGCCAAGAAAAACAGTGTGAATTTTGCTTATTACATGCAATACTAACAGAGATAAATTAAACAAACCTCACATGGTAATATTTGAGAATATATTGTTCTAATAAACCGTGTGATGTATTATGGTGGAGTACATGTTTAGTACTTTCACTATGTCGTGTGCATCGTTGATACATGTGAAATCGAACTGTGTAAGTGCCATGACCAAAGACCACCAAGTCTATTCTAACAAGACCAAATATATAACTGAAGATAAACAAGAAGAGTTGCGTTATTTCTGAAAGATGCAAACTGAGCTTTATGGAAAAGTAGTCGAGAGGCTGATCACAATGGACTTAAGGCAAGTATGAATCTCTGAATGTTTACCAATGACCCCTCCCACTGTCCTGCCTCCTCCACAGTTTCTCCATGCCTTATTGCCATCAAGACAAGCTAGGCAATAGCTAATTATTGTACACCAACAAACAAACCAATACTTCTCTATCTCCCTGGTCATGTCCCATTACTTCAGCTTAGTCCCCCAGTTCATATTTCTCTTGACAGGTGCATCTGTCCATGGAGAATGAGGCAGTGCTGTAATCGGCAGGCAGAGGATGTCGTAATTAAGAGGTGTACCTCTGGGCTAACACGAGGCTCAGCCAAGGTGAAAATGACGGCGGAGTGGAGTTTTATTGAACACAACAGCGTTTTTGTCAATAACCCCGACACTTGCCATTGTGTTCGAATCGTTTATTAATGCTTGGGGTCTGTGTGCATCTGTACATGATTGTGCATCTGTGCATGTTTATGTCTAGCCTTTCCCAGCGAGTGTCAGTGGGCGCAATGATCAGGATACATGCTTTCCTTTCTGCCAGTCTCTCACAGGCGACTTCAGAATGTGTTGAACCCACATGTTCAAGCGCCGAATCAATGTGAGACAAGGAGAGAGAAAAATCGGGGAAGGAGAGACAATGCGGAGGGATGAAGTGGCAGACTCTGTGTGTGTGTATGTGTGTGTGTGTGTCTGAGCACGTGCAGCAGTGCAGGAGAGGAAGAGGAAAGTGGGAGAGAAATAAGAGAGAGCCTGAAATGAGACAGCACGGATAGGAGTGCACAGATTGATATAGCAATTACCAAGAAAGCTATCCCTCAGTTAGGAATACATCTACATACATTAGAGCTGGGTCGCTCCCCAGCCACTGTTTCTCTGAGGTTGGCTCAGCAGCGACTCATACACAAACGGAGCACGCAAAAAGGTCATCACTGGGCAGTCACTGCGTATACGCTAACAATGAAGACCCCATCTACGGTGCATGTTACTCAAAGAACCAGAGGAAGAAAACCATCTAACTGGTAAGAATTAAAACAAACTCCCACAAAAAAAACAGAAGTCCATCTTCATATACAGGTACATTAAACAAAAAAAGAGTGACACACACACACACACACAGAAAGAGCAAGATCAGCTTTTCCTCGCCAGTATGATGTCTGTGGTGTTTATTGGAATTCCCATATGAGCTGTAATTCAAGGAGTCTCTCAGTGCATCATCCCATAAACATAAACATGGCCAGTTACCCGTCATTGCACAGATGGACGCATGCAGCATTCGGAAAGCGACTAAAACTTGGAAGCAATGCTTGCCACAGTGGGATTCAAAGGACTGGCTGCAATGCACATTTTTATGAACTCGCAAGTAAATCCGGTTATAGTTAGCCCATAATGTATGCAGAGTGAGGGCCGGCATATTCTTGTGCAGTGTGACTATAGGCTTCTGCAATATACGGAGGAGACTTTTGCATGAAAATACAGTGCTGCTACTAAATGGGCTCAGAGTATGCATGTAAGCACGCTAGCATTTCAAACACCTCTGCCGGTTTTAAGATTCATCAGACAATGAGAACAAAGAGAGAAGGAGAGAGTAAGAAGAAAGGAGGAACACAGAAAGGTTGAGGGAGAATGAGAAAGATGCTGCGGAAATAACCCCCTCAAAAGGAAGAAAGAGGTAGAGGACAAGCAGATGGAAATACGTGGTAAAATGATCCAGTGCGACTTGGATCTCTGCCGCAGGCTCAAAGGTATGCTCTGCCAGTGTATGCAAGCCTGCACTGTGTGTGAATGAAATGTGTTTCTGTGTGCGCCTGTGCTCGTGTGTGTATAAAGTACATACACAGCCACTGAGCACTGTTGACGGTGTTCTTATGTCAGCTAGCTGTAGGTATACAAGACTTGTGATGGCACAACAGGACTGGGACAGGGAAGGGTATAGCACCGGCCCGCTAACTGTCATCCTCTCTTTGTGGGCATGTGGAGGAGAAGAAAAAGCAATACTGCCCAATAGATGAGAGCTGACTGGTCAAATTGGCAAGGCTGTACCTGGTGAACTCTAATACTGAATTTTCTTTGACAAAGCTCAATTCAAGGACCTGCATACATCAAAACATCTCAGCATCAGAAGATAGCTTCCATTTCATTAATGGTAAGAAACCATACAGGGTGATGCAGACTCTTGCTCTGAGCAGAGAATGAGGCAGACTGAAAATTTCTGTTTCTAAGGACTTGCAGGAAAAAAGGATAAAAATGGATATGATAGAGAGAGGGGTGGGGAATAAGAGGGGGAAAGGATGGCCAAGTGATGAAAGTAATTAAACACTGCCATCTGCTGGTCATGGTAGGAACATAATCTAGGCTTTGAGTCTGAGGCTAATGCCTTTGTACAGATGCACCTTTGACCACCTGTTTGCATTGATTCATCCAAAGTAAATGTGACACACAAAGGACACAGTGCTGGGCCGAACTTGACACAATAACAAAAAAATTTAAACAACGCAATCGCATAGCCCTGCCCAGAAAGAGGCTAATTTAATTTGCTGGTTGAAAGAGAAGGAGCGCTAAGGACAAGGCAATCATTTTGATGCAATCACAATTATATTAAAAGACACCATCCCCGTCTTTTCCTCACTTTTCTTGGCTCAGCTAATCGAAGGCAGCGGCAGCAGCAGCAGCAGCAGCAGCAGCAGCAGAGGAATTAAAGGAAGACCTTCCGTAAGTCATACTTGTGCTGACAGGGTTTTCCCAGCTGACTTACATTACCTGAGTCATAGTGTATCTTGTATTTCTTCATACTAAAAAAGATCTTTGTGGGAAGCACTTACTTTGTCGCTGTTCTCAGGATGATGCCTTTATGTGTGACACTTCAAATAAGTGTGAGAGAGCAGGTGAGACTAACAGAGTCACAATATGAAAAGGCTGTATCAGGTGCCTCTTGCTCTTGACTGTACAAAGATAAGGAGGCTCAAAGCGGGAGAACGACAGCAGAGCAAAGAGAGATTTTTTGCATATTAAAATGTGCATGGCAGTTACTTGGTGAGAGCGGGAGAGTTGCAGTTTGTCTGTTTCCTGCTTGCATATCAATGCTTATACATAGTGACCATCTTCCCACATGTGCTACAAACAATTTACATGAAGCTGGTATAAAACCTGCACAATGAAAACTCACTCTACATGTTAATATTTGCTACAATGAATTCATAACTCTACTGCTCTTTCTGAGCTCTTTAAATGCAGTAGAATTGCCACACTGCGTATGTGTGCTGTGACCTAAAAATCTATGCTTGTGTGTGGTACAGTGTGTCTTTACCCACATACCCGTTGGGGCTTGACTCCATCTGTCCTCCCACTGAGCTCAGATCCCCAAATAAAGACTTTCATTCCAACATGACAGGGCTTTTCCTGCATAGCAAATTTAAAGGGGGCTATCCTTTAATTCTGTGCTGCCTTTACCGAGGCCTGACCATGTCCGCCACAATAAAACCTCTTTTTTAAGACTGCGTTGACTGTGTTAAATCTGTCACTGCCAACTGTTATTGCAACAACTGAAGCAGTCCAGGTTGGTGCATAGAGAATTGTTGCTTCTTTACCAACTATGTCCTAAAAATGGCAGAATCAAAGATGACAAGTTACCAACATCAGCTGATTTAAAGGAAGACTCTGCTCTCCGTGCCACATGAGGTGATCCATAAAACTGTATTGTAATGTTTACTGTTTAAAGGCCTCAAAACCAAACTATCATTATCTTTGCTAATGCTTCATATTGATATGACAGGCAGAAAGGGTTTCCTACATGTGCTTAGAACTTGTCACATTATTAAACCTCTAACATATTGAATGGGGAACTCTTGTAACATTCACAGAACCCTTGGTTGGCTTGGCTTTTAAGTGAACTGCAGTCAACATCCTGTTGCGTACAAGTGTGCTTGCACTCTGCAGGTAGATGTAGCATCGTCCATCCAACAGTGACATGGTATATGATGAGACAGAATGTGACTGATCGCAATCATGTTGATAGATGAGGTGAAGTGACACTATTATCATAGGGGATATTATAATCATAATGGATATTTGACTCTAGCACAGCACTAAAATAAAGTGTGCGTCCTGTAGGTCAGGCTATGTGAGCCTTTAGTTTAACTAACATTATGTTTTTTTGAAACAGGATTTATAAAGCACATTGTGATCAGAATGCCAACTAGCGCAGAAATAAGCTAGTGACATTGAAGTAATTAATTCTCATTGAATGCAACGTTGGCTGCATTCATTAGCTATGCCAGCATTAGCTAGCTAGCTAATGAGCTTTAACAATTGCTATTTGTCTGGCTTTCACTGAGAGGCTCAGCAAAGTCAGCATAGCTAACTTTAACGATAACGCTAGTGGTCAGTGAAATAGACAGAATATTACAAATAAGATGTGTTGCCACACTTTTGTATATTATATTTTTATTTACAAAGTAACAGGTTCTAAGGAATAGATGTTTTGTTTTGGGCTGGGAGCCAGTTATTAGTTGATGTTAGCGTACTCCATTTTTGAGCAAACATAAGCTATTGTTGCACACTGTTGGAGCAGAGGGGGAGCAGAAGAGAGGATAAACATCACATCCTTTGAACTTGGGTAATTCAGTCAGTCCACAGGTTGATTTCAGTCCATTCGCAATATGTTCACAATGTGGCAACGGACTGTAATGTTGATTTAAAAAAAGCAATTAATACATGTAAAGTGCTTCATCATCTTACACATAGTGCCTTTAAAGGTAAAAGGCGGAGGGGGCTTATGTTGCCTTTTTGTTATATGCCAAACGGCGCTGGAAATGAGTGAGTTTGAACTGATTCTGACCTCCCTTTTTTCTCTTAATAGAAAAGATCTTGTACCTCAGTGCCCTAAGTTGACTCATTCCAAACTAATCCTGGGTGTCAGTGAAAAAAGTATAGATGAGGTCATCCCGTCTTTCTTGTCTTATTCATAAGCTGCCCTTTCACTCTAACTATTGACCCGCATCTGTGCTCAGCATTTAAAAATCTCATCTAACCTTTTGTGTCACAGACTGTACATGTTCAGGAGCAACTGAGGCAATCTGCTCAACATCCTTTCCTTTCCCATTTTAGTGGCATATGAGCCACAACCAACCTTCAAACACATAGAGTCTTTCAGATATTTTTCCCATAATTACAGAGGCAGGCAATCCATATTCTCACAGACTTTTCTGTTTCGCTGAGCTGCTTTCATAGATGATTTCACATTCTTAGCGTTGAGATAGAGGAGATGAAAGGTACTCTGTGTTCTTTTCTTGAGTCTACCCAACCCAAGGGATACTTGTTTACAGTCTGATCGAGATTACTCATTCAAGTAAGTGTGAGACTGATATAAATCACTGTGTGCTTTTAGTCATACATCGGCACATTTCTGTGTGACTAAATGTCCTCTAATGTCTGCGTGAAAAAGGAGGTGGAAAATGATTTCTGTTTGGCAGGGAGAAAAACTTGTCTGTCCTCTTTAATGAAATCATAAATCATTAATAAAATGAGAGCTATTATATTTCAAAAATATGAAAAGAACTCCAATAATAAGCCCTTTTTTTTGGGGGGGGGGGTTGTCTATCTGAGTCTGTGTCTGTGCTGTAGTCAAGACTGCCATCCATGCATCCAACCATAGCTGAAAAATCAAAGGATGAGAAACAGATCAAAGCTGACTTAGGACAGGGAGCAGCACCCCAAAACAGATAAAAGCAATCATCCAACTCCGCAGCATCTAGAGGAACTCCATTACTGAAAACAAAGCAAGCGTACATGCGTGTGCTCATGGCTCTGTGGGCATGGAAGGAGAGGAAGACAGGAAGAGAACTTGAAAGTATTTGGATAGTAGTGTCACAGCTCATCCAATACACGAAAAAAAAAATATATACTGTGTGTGTACATATATATATATGTATGTATATGTTGTGTGTATGGGTACAACAAACACCAACCGCAACCCCATATAAAAGGCATATGTAACAACACGTAGCAGTCATGCACACACATAAAATCCTGAAAGTGCTATGCCTCACAGCTTAGTTTATCAGGTCATTACTATTCTGAAAGGATCTGACCGTAGTCTCTGTCTCTGTGGTAAGTTAAGAATTAAACATGCACCAGCTTCAGGCTAGCACAGAGGGCTAAGCAAAGGGTAATTTCTCTCATTGAACTGCTGCCTGTCTGCCTGTCTGCCGAATGTAATCAAATTATGCAGGTCTTCTGCTTTTCTAAAAAGCCGTACTTACATGAAAACAGAGTTTATGTGATTACTATAGGCCATGGCCTCATGCATAATAACTGGATGGCAGGTTCAAAAGAAACTAGAATCTAGCTCTTTCCAAAGCAAGCTACTTGCAATCTCTAAATATTGCCACAAGGGGTCACTCATACTCTTTAAACTAGCAACCTTGTGGACAGGAAACATCAAGAACACTCATACACTGTGTTTTCATAGACTGTGATTGTTTTACCATAAAAAACAGAGCATTGCAGTTTGCAAGTGCACACAAAACACTAAGAAAGGAGAAAGACACATATGGCCAAAGAATAAAAAATCTGAAGTGTCCAGGAAGTCAGTTGTAAGTATGCTACTCTGATTATGGTTAATGTAGGAAAAAAGAAAGCAAAATTCAAAATTCATAGGTCTAGAGCAGTGGTTCTTCTTCTTCCTCACATGAGGGACCCCTACACTGAGACAAATTAGATCACAGACCCATTTGATAAGGTTTTTGTCCCAAGGTCTCCCATCTGATTTATTATAAAACATTATTTCCTTTCAATGTAATATTGCACAAAGTGTTTGAAACCCATGACCAAAATAGTCATACATTCTGTCATTGTGCTACTTATGGATGGACTTATACTGAGAATAAATGATTCCCCTTTTTGCTGGGCACCCCCTCAAGGACCCCCACTGATCTATCACATCTTCATAAGTGTATAAAGATATGTTATGTCTCTGACCCTTTCTGTATAAGTGTGTCATTGATCAAGTCATTACATGCAGTAATACACTTGACAAAATTGACATCAAAATAATAAAAATGATGATTAGTTTATAAAGAACTCAGAAGTCTTCACACCTCATCAGTTTTCAGATGACACCACATTTATGTGCCTGATATAACCCATACCAAAACAATCTTCTATCACACTTATGAAGACATCACAACAAGATGACTTCAGTGAGAAACTCCTTCCCCCTCTGCAAGTACAGACAATCAATCAGAGCATTCACTGAAATGAAATAAGTTGACAACTTCTACTTAATCATATCTGACAGTTTGAACTTTAGGTTTGCTTGTATATAAGTTGTCTATTGTTGTTTCCCAGAATTAAAGAATTCTCATGGCTATTCAAAAATGTTTTTTCACTAAATCTAATTCAAAAATCAAATCCATATTGAGTCTAAAAATGTGTGTAAGATTAAACATCCATGTCCCCTAATTAGTGAAACTCCAAGGTCTGTTAATATATTTGGTTCTATGTAAATGCATACAACAATAATTTGAAAGTAGAAAATTCTCGAGTATCTACCCCTCATTCTGCATCACTATAGAGGTGGCAGTGAGTCCTGTGTTCAGGTCAACAACACAAGCATCATGTAAAAGGGAGAAATACTAAAAATAATCCAGTCTATTGCTGTTGTCACTCTCCATTCGGCCACAAGATGTCCTCAGACTTTCCTCCCTATCCAAGTCACCTGACGGCCAGATCCACCTGCTCTGCTGTTACCTATTCACTATCATTTGAGCTTCCCTGCCCTTTCACATCGATGTTCCCAGTTTCCTCATTATCCCAGACGTACTTCCCACCAGCTGGGTGTCAGATCGCCTGCCTATTCCTCCATGTGTTTCCCCATGTGCCCGCTACATGCTTGTAGTAACCTATTGTCTGGACCTGCCTGCCTCCCTGTCTACTTGCCTGCCAGCTTGTTCACCCATCTGTCTTTAAGTCTGATTTTCTTCAGTGGAAGACGACGACATGCAGGTAGCACGCACATGGGGGAATGTGACAGGAATAGTAAGAATAGGGACGGTAGGTCCAGGGGAGCAAACAAGAGAGCCCAGAGATTAATCATGACAGGGATGAACAACTGGTATAATATATAAATATCAAAGATTACAAAGTAGACTGGAGCAAACAGTGCACAATACTAAATGTGCCATCAAACTTAATGTCACCAGGGTGCATTGGGTATGCTTTCTAATGAGACAATACAGCATTGTCACTTCAGAGCTGTAATAAAATTTAATATTCATTAAGTTACTCATGATGTTCGTCGGGGCTGTAGTGCTTGATAAAGCATGCGCTACAATGAACAAATCACACTTAGCAATTCCTTTAAAAGAATCTTCAGTGCAGTCCAAAACTAAATGTCTAAAGCACTGCAGTGTTTTCATTGATAACAGACTGAACTTGTCAGCTGCTTGCATTTGTTAGAAGCCTGCGAAGCGTCCTGGGAAATCAGCATCTTCTGTATATTAATTAATTTTCATATCTATACTTTGTTTAGATATTGTTACTGATGCATTTTCTTCATGACATCTCATCTACAAATAACAGAGATATATCATTCACTTCTTTGCATCCACTTGGCTGCAGAGCAGCCACTCCACATCCTACTCCTGTGCTGCAGCTGTGTAACTCACATTTTTGCCTAAAAGCTTGCTTTTATTTTTGTGGTTAGGTAATTTAAGACAAGACTTGCTTTATAAAGTTTACAGCCTGTCATACTGTTGCGCCTGCATTGCTCTGTGTACTGTGACGCAGCCTAAGAAAAAGAAAAATCACAGTGAGTCGACTCACAAAAGCAAATTCAACTAAGGTACTTCTGGAACGATGCATCCACTCATTGGCTCTTAAGATCCCACTAGAAATAGACTGTTACCTAAGCCTTAAAGGAGAAAGTTCAACATTCATTGAAATTTTCTCTGTAAATGTCAGCTAATTGTCTGAAACCTATATGAAACAATCTTGCTTTTATTAGTCATGACACAAGCTGAAGGGTAAATTAAAAATTTGACACATGAATAAAAGTACTGCCTTTACCCTGAAACACTGATTCTTAAGCCTGCATCTCAGTGGCCAGAGCACTGTTTATGTCCTATTCTACCAAACTGCACTCACATGTTCAAATGAGGATGTTTGAAATGAAAAATGGCGATAGATCCTGATCCAACATTCAGGACCATCACAAAATCCTGTCGACCTGACCACCTAACCCACTTCACTATCAATGCATAACCACTAGATGGCAGCAGAGAATCACGTTAAGGGAGAAAACCATTGTTCAATTCGTTGCATTGTGTTAATCTACATAAAGATATGGCAAGCAACAAAGCATAGAGAAGTAACTGTTGATTAAACATTAAGAAAAACTATCCATACATAGATCAGAGTGTGCATGTGAGTGAGATAGAGAGACAGAGAAAAATAAGTAATACGCAAATATGTTACTGTGGCACTAAAAAGTAATGTTTCTTCGGATATTAAATGTCTCAGTGTGACAGCCCATGTAGATGCAGCAACAAAGGCAGACTTCAGATAGTGTTGCAGATAAGAACTACTGGCATACAGTGTGTCGTAATAATGTGTAATGAATGCATCTCAGTAGATGGAGGAAGTGTCTCCATGCACACAAAGGGGTAGAATAAGCAATTAGATAAGGGTGATAGCTTGACTTGAGTTTATGTGTGTTTCTTTGTTATAGTCTAAAAAGCACATGACAGAAGGAGAGATCGTCATCTTAGATATCAGTTTGGGAGATGTCAGATAATATTGATGCACCTACAGCACACCAGGCTATACTGTTCTCACTGTTATGTAAAAGTACTGAGTGCTGTAATGTATTCATGCAGCACATGAGTCACATGTGAAAAAAAAGCTGTAACTGTGTTCAGGAGTCTTTGTCTCTGGGATACATTAGAGTCAGAATATGCGAAATGTAGTTTATGAAAGAGGGACAGAATGCTTGCTGACTTACATCAAATTCATTGAGGGCAGCGGCCAGTTCTCCAATGCCAGCATGGCCATGCTTCTCATCAGTGGGTGAGGTGGCCTGAGCGGCACTGGAAATGCCTCCTATGGCCTCCTGCACCTGCTTGAACACATAGTCTCGGTTGGCACGTGTGGCTGCCACATCTGGGTGGCGCAGGAAGGCCTGTGAGGCCGTATACAGCATGGTGGCGTTTTTCTTAAGGGCCCCACGTGCAGCTGCCATCTCATCTCGACACTGGGGGTCCTTCAGTTCCTGTGAAGGTGACAACGGTTCTAAAGTGAGAGCTAAGGCAATGAGTAATGCTGAGAGTAATGCAAGAGCATTTATTTGAAAATAAAAATATGGAAAATGTTAATGTTACCATTATTTCACAACAGAGACAAACAAACCACAAACCGATCCCAGTACAAGACATTTCCTGTGAAACCATAAGTCAACACCCCATCTGATGGATTGGTATTGTTCCAACAACGCACAAATAGGGCAGTGTCAGCAGTTCAGCAACCCTGGAGCTGGATGCTTTTCAGTTCGATGTTGTGCTCTGGGACAGTTCAGCAGGGTGGATGCTTGCCAACATGACACTTCTAGAAAAAAATCCTCTAAAAGTTTTGTGTTATACTGGGGGCCATATTAGAAAAACACTTTTAGGTGATATCCTCCCGGGTCAAATAAGCACTGATGTGGATATTTTGCTGATTTACAGTAATGTGAGGGAGTTATTTCAAATGTTATTGAATTACTGATACTTAAAGCTTGTGTTGCCTTCTGTACATTTTAAAACTAAAACTGATCATATACAGTCATAATCAGTCCCATTTATGTTTTGTTAAAATGTTACAAGTGCACTTTCCATTGCCTATCTGCTGTAACTAATACTATAAGACATAATATACTGTATATGAGAAAAACCACACAAAATGTCCTGATAATGTCATAATGTCTACTTTTGAAAGTGCTGAACTCGTCAGTACCATGTTTACATAACCCCACAGCTATTAACACTGATTGAAAATAGGAGCCCAAGTGTCTCCTACAGGAAAATGTTTCATCTTGTTTAATCACATTCACAATAGCAGTGTGTGTGTCTCTATGAAAGCTAGCCTATGCTGTTTACGCTAAGTAGATAAAACTGGAGTCAGAGTCTGACACAAAACTAGTCTTGCTAGTCACTCAGTGATGTCTTGTCAATCAGGATTCTCTATGCACAAGTCAGATTGTGACTATGTTCCAAAAACATTTGGTTCCCAAGGAGGGTGGTTAAAACCCTCTCATATTATGGATTAGACTGGAACATTATTACACCATTTATCTCTGTAGGAGCCAGCCCCCAGGGGATCTCTCTGCGTCTGAATGTGACACATGAGTCACAAGTAGTTTCCTTTTTTCTGAAAAAGACAGTTACCTGCTGTCTCCGGGCTGCCACGTAGTTAAGCTTCACCATCTCTTTCCCAAACTCTTTGAAGCGGTTGGCCAGGTCTTGCTCATTGGTCGCATTCTTTACTCCCTCCAGGGCCTCCTCCACCTGTCTCACACACACACACACACACACACACACACACACACACACACACACAGAACTTTCAAGAACTCTGTGAGGTCTTCACCCATGTACTTCAATTAAGTTATAAACCCTTAATCATAAAAGGTTAAAAAATGTTTTTAAGTAAAACAATATCACAACCCATGTGCATGATTTTTTTTTTACTACTGTCTAATTATAGATTTGACAAAAAAAACATTTAGCTCTGCAATTTTATTGGGTCTTTTTTGAACACTCTCCATCCATTTTGTGGCTACATTTTGATTCTAAACTCCATTCCACCCCTAATGAAAGTGCCGCACAAGATGTAATGGAAAAGCGAGAAGGGAGAGCGATAACTTTTAAATGGCCTTTGATGGCAGGGCTTATACTGGCTTGAGTTAAGCCCCTCTGTGGGCCTCAAGAATGAAGCTGGAAAAAAGGACTCGGAGTGTGTGTGTGATAGAGGGACAAAGTGAGCAACTGAAGGTGCATGTTGGCGTGAGTTTGTTTCAGATTCTACCAATTGCATATCATCTGTTCTTGCACCCTGTATTAGCCTCTTGTACAAAAATGACTAACAAAACTAAGTTCTTTACACCGAGTTAGTGGGATGGGAATGTGTAGTTTATCATACAAAGGCACCAGGGTATGATATTGATACAGTACAATCAGAAGTGTGATCCCAGGATGCTCTTCCATGCTTCATCTATATGCTAATGTGTGAGGAGGTTGGGATAAAAGCAGACATTTTTTAACCAGTCACATCTGGTGGCCTTAAAGTACAATGCGCATGCAAATCTAAATAATGCATTCGGGGAGTTAGATATATTAACATACTACTGACGAGTACAAGTACTGACAGCGTTCCATCTCCCATGTTTTGACGGCAGGTCTAACACAACATAACCAATAAGCATAACCCTGTCATCTCATAGTATCTCAGCAACGACACTGTTCTTTGGGTGAAGGTCGCACTTACAATTTTAAGGTGGGCCAGCAGCCTCATGACATCAGCCATGTCAGCGAGGATGAGGAGGCGGGTGACAGCAGAGAGCAGGGCACGGGCTGCCCTCACCATCGTGCCACGTTTCACAGAGGAACACGGGTCATCGGCAAACTCTGATGAGGCAATACGCATCGTCTCTCCTGCAAGAGGGAGGGAAGAAATCAATAAGCAGAAAAGAGGGACATGATCATAGAGAAGGCTGCAGGAATGAGTCCTAAAAACCAGAAATTAGTTAGCATTCTAGCACTTCCGGTTCCCTTGCTCTGAAGTATTTGGGTTTTTTTGCATGGGATTTTGGTTAAATAAATGAAATATGGTCTGCAGTTAACACAAACCTGAGACATTTTCACATTTTATTCCACGACATAAAATACGTCAGTAAATACCCCAGTCGAGATTTTTATTTAAGCCTTTAAGTTTCTTAAAAAGGCTGGTTGCTAACAAGTGGCTACATGAGACCACAGAGTTTGTTGGGGACATTTAACATCATCACAGACACCTATCTACTCATCAGTTCGCCTTTACAGCCTCACTGTGTTTATACCTGCACTTTTGCAAACTATTACTTACTTTGTAAGAGGAAAGGTTTTTGCAGAAGCTAGGCTGGCTTGCAAAAACACATCATCCCTGCAGCAGTCTATTTTACCTTAGATTATTATCTGTATATGTGTATGTTTGCGCATACTGCGTAAGGCACACACTCATTTTTATGTAAATATAGTCAGCTAAAGTCATGATACAAACACGTTGAGATGTCTGATTGTTCATTGAACCTGTGTCTTCACTGTATGTAATGACCTGTGTAAGGTCCACAACAGTAGCATATGCTAGTGTGCACAACCACTGCAGACAATGGCAATGTCACCATGGAGATGCCCACCATGTTACTCCCATCATGCAAACTAGCCTTTGATCAGCACATCAGAGAGCAGCCTTAGTGTCAAGTTTATCAACTCTAACAGCCTGGACTCACACTACCACAGCAACAACCAAACATCCGAAATAACCAGCCAACAAATCAACACAAAGTTAGCTTACACAGTGTGTCAGTAAGCATAGAACAAGAACAAGAAAAGCACAACAACTCATTATGGGTGTACACAGTATGAATGAACTGATGACGGCACCTGATCACACCATAACTTTCTAGAATTCATCACTCATCATCAATGACAGCGCCCAAATGTCATCAAACGTACAGATTATGAAGCTGCGCATTTTCCAAAATATGAGAGATAACAATTATGTTGCTATAGATTTAAATCCCTGATCCCACTCCATAAAGAAGACCTGCACTCACCCATTATTAGTTCATAATCTTTCTAAATTAATGAGATGGTCCACGTCAAACTAGAAGCTCTCATTTAGCCTATTCTGAGATAATTGAAGGAGATATGTCCCATCCGTTAAATTTGATTTCACATTTATTTTGGTTTGGGTCTGAGACGTTGTGAGATACTTATGTTGAAGTAATGTAGACGGTATTAGCCTGCTGACTTTGTTCAGTCACTTCAGGACTTTCTTCTACAATGCTTAAGTTAGCTTCCGATTTGAGGCCTCCAATTCAGCAGTGACAAGGAAAGCCAAAGAAAACTTTTCTAATAGAGCTGAGCGACCACAGAGAAATAGAAAGAGAGAGAGGGAGGGAGAGAGAGTGAAAGACTATATAAAATCACCCTCTCATCCCCGTGTGGGGGTGGTGTGTGTCATCCTCAAGCTCTGGTGAGAGTTTGAGGCTTCTGGGCAGTGTCTTAGCTGATCCTAGGACTGCACCCGTCTGGACAGAGGCTTCAGATATTGTACCTGGAATTGGCTCAAGCTACTCTCCCAGTCTGGGGGTCTGTGCAGTCCAATTTTGATCTGGACCTGGTCCAATATGGTTTGGATGTAGAAAAAATAATGAAATGTCCCTTTTTTTGCAGTTTTACAAATAGAAAAAAATGTCTCACAAATAAGCAACTATGTTTTCAAGAGTCTTTAGCCTCTCTGGGGTAACCTAGTCCAGATTTGACGAGTCTGAGTGTAGTGGTTTTTGATCTGGAGCTGTTCTAATGGGGTTTTGATGCAAAAAAGGGAGTGAAATGTCCCTTTTCTGTATTGTCACGAACAAAATAAAGGTTTCACAAATTTGGGGGACAGTTTCAGACAGCATTTAAACTTTATCTTAAATGTCTCACACATTTTCATAAGAAAAAGAGGTGCAGTAAACAGAGGATTGGTCGCTCAGCTGTGTAAGTTAAGTTTCCCTTAACTTTCCCCTTAACTGCCAAACAGAAAGCTAACTTCAGCATTGTCAAAGACCTGACACGTCAGCGCAAAGTCAACAAACTAATAATACATGCAAATTACTTAAAGACATGTGTATCCAATGTCTCAGACCCAAACCAAAATAAAAATGGAAGTACAGTACAGTACAGTAAAATCAAAACAAAAATGGTGAAGAAATGGAACAGGGAAACGAAAGGAAGACATTCTTACAATATCCAAAGGAAAGTTGGAGAAATGAGAGAAACCAACAGAACTAAAAAAGAGAAGACATCATCTCATGGATGAGAGTTGGACATACTAATCTTAACAGTAAACTTACAATAATTGGCAAACATACAACTGGAATGTGTAAATATCGCAATTTACAGGAAACAGTTGAACATGTGATTATTTATTGTCCTTAATATCAGCATGAAAGACAGATTCTCAAGCACATGTGGGGTATAGTGCTATATTCACATTTTTGGAAAAGACCAGACTCAGCAGAAGAATATAATATAATATAATTCATCATCTACACTCCATTTCAGAAGGTGACGGTAATATGCTCCAGTTTTTCTGGATTCAAAGTGGAAACTAATGTGAGTTGTAACAAGTCCTTGTGACTATGAATTATTTTCCACCACTGAAGTAATTGAGTTCATGTAAACCTAATGTTGATACACACTCCTCCTTATAGAAAACACTGATTACAGCCTTAACTATCATGATTATAAGTAACTGAAGACCAAACTTTATTTTACTTGTAGATCGTAAACCTTTGAATATAAAAACGACTCATTGAAATCGGTCCAGAAATGTAAAAGTTATAGTGCTTTTTATGAAGTAAAAATGCAGCTCCTCCAGTTATTCCTATTAGTTCACAGGGTAGTCTTGTCCAGTCCAATATGGTGGCGATGTTGATGCATCACAGCAATGAGGTGAATCAGCCAAAGCGGCATCTACATATATATGTCTATGCACAACCTCACCTTCATTCAGTATAGTGCTCATAACACTGTAGTAAGTGTTAGGAAATAGACAGAATTTGGCATTAAAGACACTCCAGTTTGCTAAAACCCACACAATCAGAGAGATTGAGGAAATCACTGGGCTTATAACCTGGAAGCCTTACAGAGTCATCACAGCTGGTGAGCTCCCCCTCCAAAGTCAAGGAAGATTTTAAAAAGCATCAATCACACCACGTTGTCCAGCAAAACTCATCCTTAACAGCATCAACTAAGATAGAGAGCATGTGATGTTTAGTTATTGTTTTAAAACACATTTTTCTTTGCTTAATGTCGCTGTAATTACTTTTTCCTCGTGGTTATTTACCGCAGTGATACTTATATACAACTAGCCACTAGTGAGTTAACTGGGCTTTTCTCAATAATGGTGCAAAATGCTTCCTGCTGGATCAGTAGCACAGTGGCAGCAGGTCAACACTGGCACTCTCTTAGCATAAACTGGAAATATTAAGGAAATAAAACTGTTGGTACTGTGGTAATGTTCAGCGTATAAACAACTCTTAAAACCTACAAAAAAAAGAGGAAAAAAAAAGGTAATCACATAAAAATGCAACCGAAACAAGCCAGGTACTCAGACTGAAAGAAACACACACTAAGGCAAACTATGCACACACACACACACACACACACACACACACACACACACACACAGTGCTGTTGGTAGTGATGAGCTAGTGAAGAGTGACAGTACAAAGGGCCTGATTACTGAACCCGTTCTGTGGTCTGAAATCAGCATCTATAATTTAATCACGACAAGATAAAGGGGTTTGCGCTGATGAGGTCACGATGACAGAGGTCTGATTAGGTGATGACAGACTGAAGAGTGTTTTATGATTCAGAATGACCTTAACTAGGCAGGCGATGCCATGTCACTGTGGACACCTCTAGCTGATGCTAAAGGTCTTGTAAAATCAAATGTCCAGTTCAATTCTGTTTGATACATATGGCATATTTCTGCGCTTATAAGTTTAATAGTATTAATGTAAAATGGTTTTCCTTCACGACTTGACATGTAATTCTGTTCAACCTGGCGAAAAAGTGAAGTGTTAAGAGAGAATGAAGAGAGTTCCCCATCAGCATTCCACTTGTGTGCTGAAGAGCTTTTGTGCATGACCATCTTTCCATAATGGCTGTAAAAGGTTAGAAGATGTGGAGTATTAACTTTCATCTCCCATTCTAGCGTTTGACTCATTGGGTTTGATTCACTACCTATTTCACAGGGTAGATCCTTACCATCAAAAGAAACGGAAAGGGCAAGGTGAGTATTTTGGACATAAATGTGCACATATGCAAAAACAAAGACAGAATTTCCTCTATAAACTTTTTTTAACACAGCCTTCTTCTGGTTTTGGCTCACAGGCCTAACAAGTGGGAAGACCTTATTCTTTTTGATGTCATCTATGGTGATGACCTGCATAGCAACAGTTTATTTCACACCTCGAAAGAGAAGTGTGCCAGTGAAGTACAGCTAGTGTTCAACAGCAGCTGCGACCGCTGAGCTGACAGGATGAGGAATATGGCGACAATACCACATACACTGAGCTTCATTTGCTCCTTCTGCTGATGTACTCATTGAGCAGGGAATCCAATTCCATTCTGGTGACTAACATTTGATAAAGAGTAACTGACTTTCACTCAGCACAGAGAAAGAACTTTAGAGAGCTGCCAACAACTGTGAGATGGTCCCATCCCATCTGAGCAAGAGCCCCCAGAAAGGTTAGGTTGAAGTGGAGAGTTGCATCCATGCTGAAGTTTCAGTGTTCACAGACTACTGAAATCTCCAAATAGTTTCCAATGAGAACAGGGTGTCTATAATGTCTTAAAATTCAGCACAGCTCCCCATCATTACAGTCAAAGTTTTAGTGATGCATGACTTTAGGGTAAACAACTCCAGAATTACATTCATGCACCAAATAAAGCCCAAAATGAATGTTTTTTAATCTAGTATATTTAATAGATTTTCCTCACCATGCTTATCTCTGCATTTGTCTGAAGTTGTATAGACATTTGACTTATACTGACATTCAGAGCACTTAACACTTTTCCCAAACATTACAATTTTTAAAAGCAATTACACTCTGTAGCTTTTAAGGCAGGGAAAAAGTTTTGCACTACAATCCTTTCACAGAAAATGGGGTCAGCAGGTTTTATCATTTATCTGACAACAACACTAAACTGAGATTTGATTCAACAGTATCTGTAGAAATCTGTATGAAATTCTATACTGAGTACATCCCATAAACATAGTATGTAAAGTAAAATGAGCAAATACAAAATACAATAGTCAGGAAGCTATTCTGAAGCTGTAGAAGAAGGATACCTGAACAAGAGGTATTTCCTAACGTTGTCACGACTATCACTTTAGTCAGGTTTTATGAACGGGGAGTGACTGACATATGATCACTCTTATTGTTGTGATCTGATGCAACACTATTACTGTAAAACCTCTGACTCCAGTCTGACTTCTGTTCTGTAAAATGTGTCTGCACATTACACTGAAAACTTGACTGAAGATTCTAGTATTACAGTTTAGGAGAGTGTAGCAATTGCCCTGAGAGAACAAGGTATGAAATGTTTGCAGATGTGATTTTTGTGATCCAAAATGCAGTCTGTTATAATGCTTTACGGGGGGGGTAAAGTTTCGTACAAAAATGAATGTGTAATATGTTAATTATCCAGTATGTGACAACAGAAAGTACTTAGATTGGATTTTAATTGGATTTTAGAAAACACCTTTTGGACATGGATACAGTAGGAGTTCCGAAGGGACTGACAGCAGATGGGCAACTCTTTACTGATGATGAATGATGCTCTAGAAAGTTTAGAAACAAGCCCAGTCATATACTATGCTATGGATGTAGTTTGTGAGTAAGATATTGATCTGTGGAGGAGCAATAATAACATTGCCGAGGGCAAGGAGGAATGAATGGATGTCAGGTGGCAAAAAACAGGGATATTTCACACTAAGGTTGCAGCTATCTGACCTGATCAAAGCAATATTATGATACAGTACAGCAACATAAAAAACACAAGCTTTGTGGCTGCATTAGTACATTCAACAAGCTCACCTTGCTTACGGACATCCTCCACAGCAGCAATGAGCTCCTCCTTGAGGTCCTGGCTGTCTTTGGCAATCTGCTCACCCTTCTCCAGAAAGTTCTGAGTAGCCTGCTCAACAGACACTGCCAGGACGTGGGCCTTCTTGGAGCGCCCTTTCTTCTTACTAGAAGGCCCTTTGTTGCTGGTGTTCACCAGGGTAGTCACCTGTGCAACAGGAAAGGGCATTACAGTTAGTTGAGTAACATACAGTATAAAAACACATACACTCATGAGCCAAAACACCTGCAGTATATGCCGTTGGTGTTTCCCCTGCCACCAAATTAGCTCAAATCCATCAAGGCATGGACTCTATAGGACCTTTGAAGATGCCCTGTGGTATCCGGCATCAAGACATAAGCAGCATATTCTTTAAGTCCTGTTAAGTTGTGAGGTGGAGTCGTCAAAGGACGGACCTGTTGCTCCCCCAACACCCTCTTGTTGCTCTTTTGGAAATTAGCCACTGTTAGATTGCTGAGAACAAAACATATTCTTTTTTTTATTATTTATTTAAGTGAAAACTGAAAAAAAAAACTTAGCTCAACAGTAAAAAATGCCAGGTACACTTCAAATACATGGGCCAGACATGGCCATCAAACAGGCCGGGGGGTCTGGCACCAAGTAGTTCCTCGAGCACATACAAATACACAAAGCACCACTAAAAGATAAATATTATAATCTTTGTAATACTGAAAATGACAGAGCCGTGTCCATCTGTTTCTCAGCGATGACAATCCAAAACTGAAAGATCTATCTCTACTAATCTACTCCTTTATTTCTGAGTATAATGAAACAACTTTGGAAAAATGTCTTAACCTACAGCAAAACAAAATGACGAATGGTCAAGCCTTTACCTTTGATATGGGCTTCTACAGCTATAATGAAGTAATTCATTCTGAATGCTGTTACTGCTACAGAAACATGCCGAATTGTACACAGCATCAATCAGGAACATTGCCTCATCTCAGACAGGAACCACTGAAAATAGTAATCTTTCACCTTAAGTAGGAAAGGTGTAAAGTACCTTCAGTCTATCAAACTGCTCTCCTCATTGTGAGAAAAAATGTAACTGACTTGATTCTGAGGCAATCATTTCCTTAATTTCAGCTCTTCTGGATAGGCCACACTGCACAGAATCGATAAGACAATGTGTTAGAAAATCCTACAAAATGAGCCCTTGATCTAATTGTATTAGCAGGAGTTCAGTGCTTTGCAGGGGTATATTTCCTTGGGAAAAATGCAATAAGATACTTTCCATTAAGAAAACTTCTAGTACAGTCAGGAAGCATTTCTGTATTGGACTACACAACTATTGATTTCTCCCCTCAGCAGACAGACAGTCAATGAAGATGACATACAAAGAAAAATGTTTAGTGCAAACACAATGTGTGGCTTCATGTTACTGATGCAGTGGTGTTTTCTACTGGCCACGACAGAAAGAGGACCCATTTCACTCTACCTGGAAGAAGTCACGAAATCATTAAGGAACACGCATCCTCACTAAAGGGTAAAAGCATTAATCTAATCAGAGTATTCTGAAGACCATGCAAGCCTCAGGGTTGAGAAATATCTGTGAAGCACTTGAAGAGAATCAGGACACGCGCTGTGAGTTTCGTCTTGGTTTCATCCACAAGAATAATGTGAGAAGAAAAATGGTTTTAAACGATTCATATTAATTATATTGAGGTATAATTAAAGTATCATTAACATCAAACCAAAATGATCACCTTTTCTGAAAAAGAAAATCTTTCTTTGAAAGTAATTAACAGAAAGCTATGAAACAAGCAATACATTAACTTCATTCAGCCTACAGGACAGGCAATACAACAGCACCGAACACTGCTGCCTGTCAATAATTCAAGGGCGGAATTATTTCCACTACTTGTATTTTGGAGACATCTTGGTTGAACACAATGACACACAACTGTCTGAGGCCAGTGAGGAAGCACATGGACAAAATTGCTCATTACACACCCAAGTCAGAATTTGCCGTAGGAGTTTCAGTCTGACAGCAGCTGAACTTGCACTATATGGTGATATGATTAGGTTGTGGGATATATCAGAGGCTTTCACTCTGAAAAGCTGCTAAGAGCAAAGTTATGTACTGTCTAGGCTGCTTTACTTAAGGGCTTCTAGCCTGGAATAAAAACTTTAATGATGTATGTCCTTGTGATGTATCCAGGAATAGTAGCAATTATATGAGACCCAGTTAACCTTTTAGTGGCTATTTTTGTCTAAAAAGTAATTCATAACTTAATAACCTTTTTTTTCTGTATTAAAAGTTGCGCTGACAACTAACTTTGATATATCTATTTACCATCAACTCATTGGCTCAACATCACCTTACACAGCTGAGCGAGCGCTCATTATGAAGTGCAGTGGTGTGTTTATTTCAATCTAAGTTTGCGCAATCAATAACTCATCATTATATTTACACATGAAAGCACATACAAACCTGTGCGCACAAGGTCCCTCCAACTCATGCACACAAGCATTCATATGGTGGCCGTCGACGTAGCAGCATTTCGGCGTTGATCCGCCACCACTGACAGACACGTGAACAAACAGCACAATCAATCCCACACAAACACAATCACACAAATAAAAGCAGGCTGCCTTTTCTTTCAAGTGGTACCTCACAGGCTAAGAATTCTTACAATGGTGGTTTAGAAAATAAATCAACAGTGAACTAATGTGTCCAGGCTGCTTTAAAAGCACCTAGTCATGCAGAAATGAGATTTCCATCTGTACAGGTTCTTCATTATTACCACAGTCTCTTCGATAAGTCTGATTAAGACTGCCATAGTCTTATGTTTAAACCCAAAGCGGTCTTTTCCACCTCGTTGCAGAGTACACGTTAAGGTTGCACCATAGTCCGATTGTCCTCAGGACCTTTGTGCTGCCGGTGTATGTTGGGAATCACACAGCTGTCTCACGTATTCAAGTCCAATATTTTTGTTTACTTGTGTTGTTTTGGGCCACCTGCTGACACAGCTGACACTATCGTTCATCTGTGGAAGACAGTCCAACCAAAGGATCGAAGCAAATAATAATTTCTCACTGGCTGGCAGGTGTCTATAGCAGGACACCTCAAAAACAGGCAACCAGTCAGCACTGATCTAAATAAGCATGCTGATGCTGATCAGTTTAACGTAGCTTGACTTTCATATTTGCAACAATAAATGGTTGTAGCAAAGGTGCAGTAACACATGGTGTGGTCCATGATATAAACAAATAATGCTGTTCATTCATGTGACGCATTATTTTCGTGTATCATTATATCTTGTCAGCTAACTTACTTGTTGCTATAACAGTGTCAGTCCTGTTTCTACAAGTACATTGAGTAGCCAGCCAAAAAGAGGAAGGAGCCCTGACATCTGAGCACAGTTTTATACACAGCTACCTTACAAGGAGTCTTGTCTTTGCCCGCAGAACAGCGTCAGTCTACCCTGGAACACTGGCATATGATTTTGATCTCCGTCCGGTAGAAAGTTTGATATGTTTTCACGCACGATTACTTTGTGTTTCATTAAGATTTGTTGTTCAGAAGTGATGACTGGAGAGGCCATGGAAGGCATCTGACTTCATTGCAGAGTTAATGAATACACAATTTAATTTGTTTAGCACTGTGCATGGTGACAATAACGTCATGTGGGAATAGTGTTTGCAGTGCACCTGGCCCTTTAAAATGGCATTGTATTCTTTGGCAGTTCCACAGTCAAGCAGAACATGAATTGGGGCTAATGACAACCACAAGTTGGCTGCCTATACCATTGCACACCAGATCAAGTGGCAACAGCTGGCAATAGGCACTGTGGATTAGAGGAAGCAAAGTAAATGTGTTCTAATAGGCGAATAGGGAATAAGGGTGAAAGATAAACCATTAGAACATATTGCATGTTTTCAAATGCTTGATGTTAACGGTCCTGTGTCCCTTATACCAGAGACCAGATGTGTAACCTGGTTACCCAAATTATAATGTAGTGCTGCAGTTCTTTAATAATAAGTTTGTTTTGACATAAAAAAGCACTTAATATGTGGCTTTTGTAGAAGTACAGCTGCTTATTCAAAACTCTACAGCTCGAGAGTTTCTCAGACTGTAGTTTTGTCACAGAAACAGAATTGTTGTTTAATTCAGAATTGAATTAAACAGTGTTACAGAAGTAAGAGTAGGCCAAGATGACTGCAAACTTTAGATGTTGTCCGTGACAGCTAATGCCTTTCTAATATATGTTTGCTTAAAGATTAGTGGTCAAGTACATAGATTTTTCTTTTATCTTGACTGAATCTCGGAGTTAATGAGATCTTCAACCTCTGTGTCTACATAATGCCTTCCATGGAACAGACAAAGAGAACATACCGAGTTATGTGACTGCATGATTCATCATCTGCACTTGACATGCTCATTTATTCATTATCGCAGGGCTGTGGAATACACACAGATAAGGCCACTGCATGTGTCATGCAGCTTTCCACAGGGAATGACTCAGTCAAGTCTTGTTGACGTTTTGTTCTGCAACAGTGACTTAAAAAGCTGGATGTATATTTAATTATGCCCACAATAACCTCACAGCATGCACTGAAGCTCATTCAACTCATCTACCTTCACAGAGATTTAATTGCTATTTTTATGAAAATATCTTCCATCTCTGCATCCAGGCATCCTAGTTGAACATGAATATAGCATAAGCCACAGAACGCAGAGGATGCAGACAAAGTTACATTAACACATGAGAATGTACTTGTACTTTGAAGTTAATAGGTCACCATTTACAGTTGAGTAATATTAACCTGCGTTGACAGAAGAAATTGTCAGGCACCTTTTTTGCTGCTTGTTTCAACTACTTCATCAGTGCACTTAGTGTGCATGTGGAATATGAAGTCATGATTTTCACGACAGTTCCAACAGCAATACACTGAATATTAAGGCACCAACAATTCAACTCTTCAAAGCTCTGTCAGTTAGCTTTGAAAGCTCAAACATCAGTGCTGACTGATAAACTTATTTTATTCTGTCAGATGACACTTTTGTAGCAGTGTTTGTAGTTTTGACTAACTTATATAAGAGTTAAATCATTCCCCATTAGGTCTAAACCCTTATATATGACATCGCCTCTGCTACAACCACTGATTACCGTTTTAAGCCAGAAAAGCAAGCTGAGTGATACAGACTGCTGTATACTTCCAGAAGCACACACAGAGAACTAATATGGAGGACCTACATAAATGGGCAGCAGATGAGGCGTGGCAGATGAGGCATGGAAAATCACAAACATCGCTGGCAGGGACAAACATTGCAGCAAGGAAAGTCAGTGTTTCTGTTTCAGGCTAAATGAGGTTACGTTTTGAGATCCTCAGACACCACAACTTCTGACTGTGGTTGCTGAGGCATCCAAGTTTAAATCACTGTCATTTTCATAGAGACACAGCATATGACAAATAGCCTGGCTGTTTAACTTTTGTTCAGTCCTGACAGCCATCAAGTCCTGCTTACGTCATGCTGCAACATGATGTAAGCCTACAACACTGCAAGCAATGAGGATGTTTTCGAAAGATAATGGCTATACTCCGAATACTACCACACTACTTCAAAAACACAGAGTAATCTTGCGATTTAGGTACATTTGTGAGGTTTTCCACAACATGTTATATAGATACACATTTTATTTTACAGTTCACTTTCCTCTCACCGACTAATTCAAAAAAGAGAATGTAAACACATAAATGACATTATTGTAGGATGGGGCTAAGTTAAAAAGGGCATGAATGGGACACATTCATTCACACTTAGAACACACACATTTCTGAATACCTCTATAATAATATTAGGATTGATATTGTGCTTTTAGTAAGAAGGTGCAATATTTAATTAAATTTTCTAAGTTGTCTGTGTAATCTCAAACATAGTCTTTTACTTCTTCCCCCTGTATGGGCACAAGCAAGGGCAGTGTAGGATCTAAGGCAATGACTTAAGTTCATGACTTAAACACACAAAAAGTCTGAATTTTTCAGTACCTATTGCAAATACAAAATAAGAACTCAGCACACAGACTAATCATATGGATCCCTCAGGGAAGGTAGGTAGAAACAAAAGTAGTTTGCAAAAAGAAACGAAGTGGGGCACAGTAATGTTTACTTCATGCATCCAAATGTGGCCTAATAGAAAACAAAATAAATTCAGTGTCTCAGCAAGGCAGCCTTGCCCTTTACTGCCAGTTGGTAATTGGCTCTGGGCAAGCCCATTTATCGTGTGTATTAGCAGCACTGGTTGGATTTTATGCAAGACCATACGGGGGTTATTTCCATATAGCCACAAGTTCTCTCAGCCTTCGCTCTGAATACTGAGACACAACAATCCTTACACTGTAGACTGTACTCCTATATAAAACATGAATATATTATATGTGTGTGTGTGTGTGTGTGTGTGTGTGTGTTACATATCTTAAGCTTAAAACTAATGTGTGTTTTCTTTTCTTGGAGATTTTGTAGAGCATTTAATGATTTGACTTCCACTACACCTCCACAAAGCAATGTTGAAGAACAAAGGATCAGAGCTTTAAATGTCAAAGACTTAATGTCTGTGAGCAAAAATAAGTTAACTGACTTATCACTATTACTTAAGCCAATTAATCAATTGGCTTTCACTAAGAGTATAAAGGTATCAGTCAGCAGGCACAATCTGCTGGATAGCATGAAGACTAAAATGTAAAGATCTGATCAGCAACTTTAGAATGGTAGAATGATATGATTGGACATATATTTGTGGTGGGATGGGGATAGGGAATCTATGTGTGTGATCTGTCTGAAGATGCTGCAACAGTATAAAATATTTAATTCTCAGCCAACTGAAGGGGAGATTCGCCTAGTTTTCTGCTGCCTGATGAGGAGAGAATTAAAATGTCTGTGTGAACACTTCTTGAGGGTGGAAACAGAGACACTGAACAGTTTAGCTCTTTATGTTGTTATGAGCCCTCCCACAGGAGTCTTCCACACAGTATTATCAGTAAATGGTGATTCTACAAGATGCTTTATTACATGACTTGGTCCTCCAGAGTCCAGGTATAAACACAATAGGTATGCACAAAACATCTTTATTCCATTGTCATTCCTCACCTCACATGTTAACTGTTATTGATAAGAGAATGCACACCTCTTGCATAGCATATGAGACCGAATAAAGATTTTAGATGATTAGTCACTGGTGATTTCTAAATTAAATTATCACAGTCTGACACGTATTATAAACTTTATGCTAATATTAATGAACACACAGAACATACTGTGAAAAGTCTGTTATGACAATAATTCTATAATCAAAATAACTGCTGATTACATTTCTGATGTTTGATGACAACAAATGAATGAGATAGAGCATGTGTGATGAATACATTTTCAACACTACTTGTGTCATAAATAGCACTGGTGTGTGTAATGGCCCTGAGTATGGATGCCAGGCACTGGCGGAGGGCCTCACCAATACAGCAGCTGACATTGTGCTCCTTCTCTGCCCTTTTTTAACTGAGACACTAGTGGAGCAGACATTTGTATTCATATTCAAACCAGGATGTGTCTGCAGTCATCTGTGGCTGACTGTGGAGGTGGAAATCAGGCTCCTGCATGTGCCCACAATCATATGATTGATTGTGATTTATAAACCTGAACGATGTGTTTGCACAGCTTTATATAATGTGATGAAAAGTATGTGTGCATATTTCTAAATGTGTGCAATTACACACACACACACACACACACACACACACATAGACACAGACACAGACACACACAGTGCTAACAGAACTGAGTTGACAGAAGTGTAGTCAACAGTAGTCAACAGTAAAGTATAATGGGTTAGAATAGAGTAAAGAAGTAGTATATATACAGTATATACTAATTATCCTACATGCTACCAATTACAAATAAATATGGACTTCACAACTTTTTTTGTGTTTGTGTTGAAAGAGAGTGATGGCGGGTTTTGTTATCTATGTCATATGGTAAACCAGTCGTCAATTATTTTACTGCTTTTCCTGCAGAAATTAAACTTAAAGAAGAGAATAAATGAACAATGAGGGAAAAAAGTTTGAACTTCTAGGATCCATGAAGGCCTCCACTATGAGACATGCTCAGTCATTATTTTGAAACACCATTTATATTATGTTGTCCCAAGGATTAGCTAAGTTTGTGCTCAAAGTTAATGTCACATTACTAATATAATGTTACCGTATTCCCCATTCATTCATTAAATGCTTGCAGAAATACTGAGTGATATTAGAGTTAAACTGTCAAGCAATTTGTTGCTAATGTGGATCAGTTTACCATTATGAAATAGCCTTCTGAGACTGCCAGCTTTGTGGCTGTTGCTGGTACTAATTTCTCGTTATGAACTACATCACTGATTCTGCCTTTGTGTGTGATAAACAATGGAGATTTCATGAGTCCAGTCTGTCCGTTTAGCGAATTTCAACTATAAATGTCTGCATTTAGCTTCAAAGGGCATCTCTGACAAAAGTATTGTATAAAGATGAAGGACATCTTTTTTTGCATTCCTACTCTGAAATCCAATGACACAAGACCTTTTTTTTTCCTTGCCCATTTCACTCTTACTCTTTCACTACTTGTTTCCGCTGTTAATCTGCTACCACAATGTGCTCGCAACTGCAGTGACATAGTAACTGTGACATTGACTCCAAAAAAAGACCTAACGTGACCTATTGTGCTCTTCCTTCAAAAAATGTCCAGGTGTTCCCAGAGACTGATTATGCTATGAAGGAGACACACACACAAACACACAGAGGGACATCAAGACACAGACACTGGACAAGAAAGATAAACGTTCACAGAGACACAATAAGAACAAATCCACAAAAGTTGCTGAACAATACTCAGGGAGACACAAAAACACATCTGCACAGGTCTCTTAATGGATTTACTTTTCAATTTTCATGTCACAAGAACTAAAAGTAGCACTGCAGCTAGGATGCAGCTAGCTTGTGCACTGGAAATGGTTAGCCATGGCAGTAAAGTACTTTTGTTGTCACATTTTTCTTGTGCTGAATTAATCCTCCCTGCTACTGAAATACAGTAAATTCTTCAAACGCATGGTCAAGAAACAAACTTAGCTGGGTTAATCTAACTGGATGCATCATGTTTCTAGTGGTTTTGCTTCCTCAACTGAATCATGTCCAACTCTTATTTATTTCTCACACCTTCGCAATATGCAGGAGTCCACATATGGAAGCACAGTGCTGATTGGATGACAAATAATTGCACTCCACTGGACACTGAAATACTGCACTGGATGCACATCCTGTTAGCGAACAAAAGTCATCCAAAACAAAAACGCATGCTGAGTTGTTATCACAGCCTTTAACAGAAACGGGCAGTAGTTGATTTTTTTTTTTTTTTCTTGCTGTATCAGAGCATTCCCATTGTTCAGGCTCAGACAGAAAACAGTTAACAGGTAATACATAAGTGATTATACCGCAGTAACAGTAAGGATACCCTTTCCTTCAGGCATAAAGAGTTGTTGTGCCTTGCCCTCCCATTTTATTGCTGATCAATACTATTAAATGCCATGCTGCCGTTCCTCTTCAGAGCACTGGCGAGTGGACTCTCTACTCGGTAGTAAATCCCTGTGGCACTGCGTAGCCATTCAATTTTCCGCCTTCAGCCTCTGAGACTCACATCCAACAGATGAGTGATGCGCTTTAACTGTTGAACATCAGGGAAGTGCACGTGAAGCCAGCTACACACATGCATGATCATCCGCACACATACACAGCTCCTGAGAGATTCTCGTAACCAGTGGCACCTCCCTACACTTAGCGATATACAGCACATAACGCTCCCTGTTAAATAATTGATGTGGCCATTTATGCCCATGTGTAAAGTGCATAATGTGATAAAAGGTCAGGGGACAAAAGCAGAAGGGGGTCTTCTGCATTTTGCCAAGTGGGCTAATCAGTCATCTAAATGTGAGAGGGCCAGTACAGAAACCTGTCTGCACAAGGTTGCTGCTGTGATGGCTTCAAGCCATGGTACACACCAAATGGGTGCTCACCAAATATGTCACGGTAGAAACAATACACATTACTGACTACTTCATCTCCAGAAAACTGTACATCCATCTGCACACATACAGCCAAGGTAATTCTATATAGAATTCAGAGCGCTACATACACTTGTGCTGCACATTTGAATATAAGGGAAAACATGCAAATATACTGTGAAGCACATTTACACACAAATGCTGTTGAATTGTACCTGCTATGTGCACCTGACAGGAAGAGCACCGTAGCCCTGTATCCTGCAGAGCTGAAAAAACATATCCTAGAACCTTTACACTGAAAGCTGTGCTCAATTTGTATCATACCCGATTTAAAATATCTTTTGAAGTGAACAAGTGCTGAAGAGCAGAGCAGTGAAGATTACTGAGCATTTAAGTCAGTACCTGAATGGCTTTCTGGGTGGCAAAGAGGAAGGGTTGCAAGGGTGTCGTGCTCTGACATTCTGAACCATGCAGCGTGCTTGCTGGCAACCGTATCCTCATAAAACCTCCTGGAAGTATGCGTAGCTTTAAAGCCTGGAGGTGAATGTTGGAGAAGAACCGTGCACACTTTGTTTGGTTAACTTATGCAACTTTTCACTGAATTGTCAGGTTTATCTAACTACCTGCATTTTTGTTTAAGGTTTTCTCGCACTTTACACTGATATCAGGACATTACAGATTTCCTATACCAGAAGAAAGGCATTATCTGCAATAGTTGCAATATTCTCACGCTCTTTCTACTTTAAGGGTGCAATAGACATTTAGTTTCCCCAGAATATTTCCTCATTAGTAACCCTCTTAGCCCATTTTCCTATACTCTGTTTGATCCTCCCACTCCTTCATTACCATTTCACCCCAGACGTCTTTTCCCTCTCACTGAGGTTACTTCATTCATTTTTGAGGCATGACAGAACATTTTTGATTCACAGTTGATAGAGCTAGACAGGGTCAATAACTGCTGGGAATGCTTTTCAGATGGACATGCTTTTAACAACTTGATGTTTAGTAAGGACAAATTTGCACCCATTTGAAAATCATCCCGAACCTTCCACAGAGCCTACTGCAGGAGCCAAACTCAGGATCCAAATATCTGTTAGGGCACATTGTTCTCTGTAGAGAGAATTATGAGCATACCTAAGAGAAAAGAGTGGGAAAAAAATAAAACAAAAAATAAATAAATAAATAAAACCAACTTGTTTGGATGCCAAGAATTACCTAAAAATACCATTCATCTAGTGTGTGAAAAAAGCCCATGATTAGTGTTTGGGGAACTAATCTAAGGGAAACAAAACAACAGCAGTACAAAAGAGTGGGCTTTGAAATCAATATGCAGTGCTGGCCAATTAGACAATTTCAGCAACAAAACATTCTTTTTAACTATCAAACTTTTAACCTTCACTTAAAGACATGAATATAAGAAATTACAGAAAGTTTGTGCTACAATTTCAGTGAAAATACCAATGAGTCCTCATTTGACTTCGGTTTAATTTTTGCATAGCAAGCCTAGAGGTTTTCGCATAATCTTCATAAAAATTGGCAAAATATATGCCATCTGAAATGTTGCTTACTTCAAAGACAAACCACATAAAAGCTTTCTCAAATCTCAGTCTGAAATGGCTTCAAGTGTGAGGTATGGTCACAAAGATCAGTGTCAAAGAAATTAGTGCAGAAATCCACATAAAAAGGGGCTTCAAGCACTGTGTGAGAATAGCTTTATGACAGCACAATAAGGTTAGGATTTAGCAGAGGTCATGTATATCTTAAGTATGGACATCTCTTTCTGCCCTCTGAACAGCAGACCAACATCTTCACTACCCACTATTCCAGGGCCTGTGAACATCCAGCCCACTATCAATAAACCCTTTCCACTACACTTAAAGACAAACACTGTGCTTTTGATACCACTTCATTCCTATGATTTACTCATTACTTTGAAGCAGAGCTTTTAGTCAACAAAATGAATTTTCTTTTATTTTGAAAAATGTGATAGACCATATGCTGTCTTCATTACAGGAGAAAAACCAATCACAGCCAACTCCTACACTGTCAGTCATGTTGAGTTGCTTCAGTTTTGAACGGCTCAGTTTGAACTTGGAAATGTCCTAACGATTAGATCAGATTAGATTAGTTATACGTTAGATAAACATGAGGCAGAAGATTTCTTTCTTTTTAAATGTTTGCTGTGTTCACCACATCAAAACTTCTTCATGGCCCAAAAAAATAAATATAAAAACAACAATGGCTGTCTTTTCCTTTTGTTCCTTTTGTTGATTCTGCTGTGTTTTATGGCCATTTCTATTGTCTTTGTATGATATTCTACACATTTTCACACTATTCTAAAGGTTCAATAGTCAGTCAGTAGGTTCTGTACGTGCTCTGTGGAAAAATACAATTTTGCATAGACATAAAAATGTACTTTTGAATACATTAGTATTTTGAAAAGCAAATACTCCAGTATTTTGAACAACTCTCACTTGTATTGTAGTAATATTTGACCAGGAATATCTATACTTTGACTCAAGTAATGGAGTTGTGTACTTTGTCTCATCTCACCCCTGCCTTAAAAATCCTCCCAGGCCCATCCAGCCCATGTATTTAACTATATCTTTCAACCAGGTATTAACAGTCACACCCAACCTTTGATTTACATCTCAGTACTTTCACAATTGCTGACCAAGAGACTTTTGCCTGATGCTGCAGCAGGTTTGACCTTTGATTTCAAAGATTACTAGATAATTGATGTATTTCTACCTCAAGCTAAATGAAGATAAGATAAGTTGCCTCTGAAGAGCAGTACACTGAGGCTCAGGTTATGTTTTCATGTGTCTGGAGGCCTCTTATACCCAATGTTTAGCTGCTGTGAAGCTATAGATTATAGTATAGTCGATTTAATGCAAGGACATTTCATAAACACAAACGAGGGACACATAAACACAAGAAATGATAAAAATTCAGTCACCTCTTCATATTATGTGTTTAGGTGTTGTGCGGTGAGCTGAACATACTTCCAGGAAATGTAGGAACTGGCCTTTGAAGTTTTTCCTCAAAGCATTTCTGAAACTGTGAAAACATTACTGCACAACAAATAAATTGATTTGTTATTAAAAATCAGGAAAAAAAATTATACAATAAACATTCCAAATGTTTGGAAATTAGTTGATACAATAATGAGGGAACAGGATAGGGAAATGTATAGCTTTCTGATTAGTTACTATACAACAAGTCCTCCAACCTCAAGGGCCATACTTGCAGATACGATCTAAAGGATTATACCAGCAGCAGGTGTACTGGACCTTTGCTGTCATGGTAACAATAACAAACGGCAGTCTACTGTGTCAAAGTTCTGCATTTTGTCAGCCAATTCATCCACCTCAGCCTTCTCCTAATGCAGAGATTGACGCTCTTTATACTATGACACCCAGCTTCTTCCTTTCCTTCTGTCAAAATTACAACTGCCACTAAGGGTCCGTTTTGTACAGGAACACTGTCTCTACTGTACATTGTCACAAATATGCCTGTCAGTATTTGCTTGGCTACAGATCCAACAAATGGCAGCATGTAATAATGTCAGTAAAAACGCTATAGATCTGTTCCAGTGGTGGTTGCTACTAGCAACAGAGTGTTCAACTGAAACCAGCTGTCAGAAGCTGAAGATATTCAGGTTGTGTTCAGAACCAAACAGCTGGAAAAAAATTGATTTTTTCAGGTCAGGGTCTGACCAAAGACAGAAAATTTAGAAAATGACCAGAGGAGCACAACAAACATGGTTCATGACAGCTGATTATCTGGTTGACCTGTGATTGACTTTGGCAGGTAAGACCACAATCCAATCTCTGCAGGTCACTGGACACAAGAACACATTTTACTAGCAGCTTCGTGTAAAAGGGGTTTATGTTTGTAGATAATTTTTACTCCACAAGGTTATTAGACAAAGACAATTTAAAATATGTTTTAGGGTTGACAATCCATTTCAGAGAAGTAATTGTAAAATGGTCTGACCCGCTTATACAAGTTCAAGATCTCAAGCACCATTCTGTGCACCCTGTGTCTTTTCAAATTGGTATAATTTCATTTCCAGGGTTACATTTAATAATTGAGTTCACACTGTGCAAAGGTGAAAAAATTACCACAAAACTAAAATAATTTCTTTGTCCAATTCCATGCAATCAAAATGATGTAACTTCCCACATAATTTACCCAACGATGGATAACAGGAAACCATAGCGAAAGTTTATGTTGAACAATAAATCTGCCTCTCAGTAAATACAAAACTCAGTTAAGGGAGACAAAACCAGAAGGAGTGCTGTAAATTGAGCTTGGCAAGTAAATTATTCACGTAAAATGCTTGTTTTATTGGATTTTCTATTCTGTAGAATAATAACAATGTTCATCAAGTTAACTCAGATTTATAGGTCACAGGGGAGGAGGATGGCTGTTTAGAGACAAGTAACAGAAAGAAGATTAAAAAGTAATTCTGTATATAAAAGGATGGACAGAGAAACAATGCACAGACATATTTTTGGGTTATGGAGTTTCATTTAGATTACATCTGTGCTTGCTCCAAACCAAATATACAGACAGTCACACTTATACAAACACACCAGAGCAGGGGAAGCAAGACCCCTGCTGGCTCACTGTTAGAGGCCTTTGAAGATCCCAAACGGATCAGCTGTATTGCACTCGTATATCTGCCCAGCATCTTCACAGCACAGGCTGTGTAGCATTTTGTCACAGTCTTATCAAACTTAACAAAGGGCACTGACCCATAAGAGTAAGTGTGCGTTTGTGTTGGTTCACAAAATATCTGATGAGGTGGAACTATATGGATATACCATTGAAGAGCATAATTTATCGAAGTAGCCGCTTGGTTCACAGATTACCAGACATTACAGAGCACACTGACCTTGGACTCTCCTCTGCTGCTCAGGGATGAGACAGACAGTGTTCATGAATATAGAAACAGTGACTCTCTCTCCCTCTCTCACTAATAAATGTTTTAAATACCGTTTCTGTTTCTGTGCTCTTGATAGGGTAAAGTATATCAAGAAGTTTAATGAACACTACAGAACTGAAAGCTAGTAACTGCAAAGAGATTAAATAAAAGAATGTATAAAGTAGGATTAATGCTTTAGTATTGCTGAAATCAATTACATTCAGCTTTGAACAAAACCATCTACAGGGTTTTTGCAGATGTTGGTGATTAACCTATAAGTTTCAGTTTCTCATATTATGTGCACAAGAGACAAAAGTGCACTTCTATTTTTTATTACGAAGCTGTGAAGGTTTTGAAAGGTGGGGATGTGCAGGCTTTTGCTTTGTGTTCAAACAAAGAAAAGACCGAAATTATTTCCTTTTGTCCCAGATGATAAAAGGAAAATGTTTACCAGATGCAAGTATGAGCCGTGCTTTGTCCTCAACGTTCCTGTCACTCTGGCGATGACGTCATAGATGGCGTACTGTTCAAACTGTACTTTTGCCTTCTCAAAAACCTTTAAAATTGTAAGGGTTACAATTTTTTATTTAATATTTTGTAATAAATTGTTGCTACATTCCATATTCTCTTTCACCAAACACATACATTAGACGAAGTTTATAAAGTTTAAGAGTTTATAAATAAAAACTGGTATTATGGACTATCTACATTATATTGATAGAGGACATTATGACATGTCACAATAGGAAAAGTTAGTGCTGGCTTCAGTGTCAGGGTATTGGTTTAGTGAATGCTGGTCCACTATCACACTATCATGGCTTTTTCTCATTTAAGAGTTAACACTGTGGAAATGTGCTTATTCAGCACAGGTACTTCAGTGGCCTTGGCCATGAACAATCTGTTCTATTATCTGCTGTATCACGAAATGTATAGTTGGTATTGTTTCTGACTAGAAGGCGCTGTGGATAGTTGAGTTTGCAGTTATAGAAATAATGCTGCAACCAGGATGGCAACCTTTTCTTAGGTGGGCAACCAGCATCTGTGCATGACTTCTGTTCAGAACCCTGGGGCAAGCCATATGCTGACATAGCAAGGTGTCAGAAGATACAGCCCAAAGACAGATGAAAGTGTGTTTCACAAGATCCGGGACTGACCCCAAGGCACTGGCAGAGGTAATGAGAAGAAAGACGCTAACAGCATAATGACACAGCTGTCATCCTCAGCATACTACTGTGAAAAATAAAGTATTATTTAATATTATCACCTTTCTCACATCGTTGGTTTGACTGTACTGTGTTTTTTTGTGTATGAGTGTTGACATTTCTGCGGATACAGAAGATGAAGAGAGAGAGAGAGAGAGAGAGAGAAAGAGAAAGAGAGAGAGAGAAATGGTGTAGCCCTCTATACGACACACAATAGCCCTACAGACAAACACAGAAAGTGAGAGAATAACAGATAAAAAGAGAAAGACAAAACTGTATGTAAATCCACACATCGCGCACATGTGTGTGAAATCAAACACTTAATGTGTAAGATAGAATATAAATAACAATGGAATCATTTTCAAGGAAATTTAAGTGTATCAGAGAGCTTTGGAGTGCACAACTGCTGCGAGGTCACTGCCAGATTAACTGAGGAATGAATGCACTGGTCAGCTGCGATCTTTTCAATTAAATTATGAGGGTGAATTATAAGGGCATTATAAGACTAATAAACTGTGGGTCTTTCTTTCCCAAGAGAAAATACTACGATAGGATGGCTCTGCACTCTTAGGTCTAACACAGCCATTCAATGATAAAGCCACTTTTTTTTTTTGGTCCATCGACATTATCAGAGCAAATTTTTGAAAACTCAAGATGAAAATTTCAACCCCTTAACACCAAATTTGACATTATCAAACATTATCATTATTAAACCCATGGTGTCACATTATATCTTTCACCATACCTTGGCATTGACAAAAGATGTTACTGTTTTTCCAGCTGTCCATTTCATTCCCCTGCTATCCCCCTTGAACTTAAATTAAGGATTGCTTGGTGTAACATGGCAAGTGTCCGATGAGGAGCATGCCAAGAAGCACGGGTTCCAGACAGCCTTTGAACATCACTGCCTCTCACAGGGTTCAAAGCCTCTTATACTGTCATCCAAATTCAAACAAGGGATAGGAAAGGGTACAAAGAGTGGAAGACTTCACATCTTCAAATCCAGCGAGCTTTTCCCCTTTTTTTCAGTACATCTCTTTCAAAAATGAAGCAGAAGACATGCTAAACCCATTTCTACAGTGCACTCAAGACCCAGACAATGCTCTATATCATGAATACAGCTTGCCCATAATCTGACAAAGTATTAATTTCAAATACAATTAATGGTTCTGTACTTCAACAGTGGATACCTCAATACGCCTATAGCTGCGTAAAGGTTGTTTCTGAGATGACCCACAATTATTAAACAAAGTCCTATTTCCCAAAAGTATTTTGTTATTCCTTAAAAAGTAATATACTATCATTGTTAATAAGCTATCGTCCTATTCCTAAAATTATGACTACTCTCTAAAATAAGTTCGCCTCCAGTAGCAGTGTCAAAAATTGCCCAACTTTGAGAGCAACTGCTCTGTGGTTTCAATGAAAACTCTGAGGAGAAGTACAGCATCCCTTCTTGCCTCCGAAAAGTGTCTGTTTGAGGTCCAGGCTTCCTCCTTTTCCACTAGCTTAATGGATTATGACAGTGATGCAGCATGAAGCCTTAATCCCCTTGCCGCCGTCGTCTCCCCTCCCTTTATGTTAAGCCCCTTGACTTGAGTGCATGTGTGTGTGTATGCGTGTGTGTGCGTTATGTTTGTCAGGTGCCAACCAATACTCGGAGCCAAACCTTGGCCTTGGATGATATACAAAAACAAAGGGGGTTAAAGCATCCACTGCTGACAGCCAACTCTGTTGCGCAGGTTCCCAGCTAGCCCATTACCACGCTGTGGAGTCAAATAAGGAAATTAGCTTTTAACTTAATTGCCAAGAAAAGCAAAAGAAATCAGGATATATCCACTCAAATACTTTTCCGCTTTGTCCCCCAAACACCACTAATAAATGATTCATGCAACTATTGACCAGCAGCAACAAAGACAGTGCCTTACTCATGTTGTGCTGTCTGTTAAGTCACCATGTTCGATTACTTCACTCTTTCATCTTGAGTATGTGTCCACCTTCAAACGCCTTCTTAATCAAGCCAGGGTTCAGCTTTACAATGACAGAGAAGTGAAGACAGTGGCTGCATAACTATCAGACGATCAGTGGATACACACAGAAACAGCTCCTAAGTGGCAGTTGTCTACGTCTGAAGAAGTTCACACGGTGCTGGACCAGAATCAGCTGTCTATGTAGTTCTGTGTCTAGCTCTTTTAAGATACGTAAGAGATGACCTCTGAGATCAAACATTCATTAAGAGGAGCAAGTTGCGCTGACAAGGCCGACACGAGTACTCACCATGAATGAATCCATGCTAGAGTATCAAAAGCAGCCAGGGGAGTCCGAGGCCCCTGAAGAAGGAAAGCATAACTCGGAAATGAAGTGATACCGCTCTCGTTTCTAGCAAACGGGACAGACAGTGCAGCGGAGAGGCTCTTCCCTACATCTCATGGAGGCAGAATGTCATGTCGACGACCAAACATCCCAATGGTGGAAATCCCATCCAAGAGGCGGAATTAGGGCAGAGAGATCAGGGGGTAAATCCACTTTGTTTTGCACAAGTGGTACTCATGTCATGTTTTAACCCTGTAAGAGCGAACACTTTTCATGTTTGGTGTACCAGGTACTGTATGTCTGGCTTATGGACAGAAAACGCTCTGAACAGGACATTGATAGAGTATAGAAAATAGCAAAAATACAAGTGGAATGGAAGAAGTGGATCCTGCAAACGAATGTAAAACAAAGTATGGACAGAACCTCTTTAGCTAAGTCTGAAACAAAAGAAGACCTTTTAAGCATTAATTATATACTCTAAGAAAATACTATTTAATCAAATTGGCATGCACGTCACAGTAACAAGAACAACTGAAAGACTTTAAGTGTGCAAAAGACCACCACATCTGTATGTGCAATAAACTAAAACAGCTTAAAAGTACAATGACCTTTTACAATAAGTAGCCAGCATATAAGCAATTCAGACTGCAGATTCATTTTGAATAAAGGAAATCTACAAAAACAGTCAATAATTAACTGTTAAGTGTTTGCAGGTATTAACTTAACAAAGATGGAATCAACATTCATAGACTTAAGGTATAGGTAAGCAAAAATAACGATCAATAATTAATTTAATTAACCTTTGTATTCAACATAAAGGCGACTGTTACAACTGAGCACACATGGACCAATGTTTAATGTTAACTTTTACCATTAATACGACCAATATTTTTAATCATTGTCAGTGCAGTCAGAATTTTATTGACTTTTAATTTTAATACTGAATTTGTTTATTGAAGAGTATTATGTTACTGTAACAGCAAATGTGTTTATTACCGCAGTGTGTTAATTGAAAGCACCAAACAGCCGTCGTTTTCTAGCAAACAAAAAAGAACAACCCTAATATTAAATAAATAAATAACTCCTACTGACGAGGTAATTAAAAAAAAAAAAAACAATCTCCTGGCTGTCTCTGTGTTTTCTGTGTTTTTTGAAGGGTTTTTTTTGGAAATCGGATATTTATAGTTGTCCGTGTCAGTTGTTCCTGGAAAGGGAAGTCCAATAAACACAACAAATAAAGCACAGCAAGCACAGATAAACAACGCATTATTTCTGTGTATATTACAAGTCAAGATGAAATGGAATGGATGAGCAAGAAGTGGAGGCAAATACTAAATAAGCAAACAAAGCAAATAGAAGATTAAAATAGATCCAGTGTGTGTGTGTGTGTGTGTGTGTGTGTGTGTGTGAGCGCGAGAGAGAGAGTGAAAGGGAGGGGGGCAGAAGAGAAGAAACACTGTCTTTTCACTGATGGAGTAGTGTTTGACAGTAGAAATGCAGGTTTTGATGGACCCTCTATACACCTCTCACCTTGAATATCTGAATTGGAGTTTTTAGCTCATTAGAAGCTCCTGCTGCGAAATGATTACAGGAGAGTGACTACTACGAAGTGAGACTTACAAGTTCTGGGATCAGCACACTTAAATTTACCTGAAGCGAAAATCCAAATCTGCTGTCTCCGCAGTACATGCACCAAGACACACTGCATGGCAGGGCTCACAAAGGATACACCATACAGCGCTGACACAGAGTCAGCACTAGTCTTTACAGCACTCTAAATACACTGCCAAGAACACAACATGGCCCTTTTTAAGATGAAATAAAAATTTCAGTTTCTGATTCTGTCAACGTGTTCGTCTTATTAGTATAAATCATTCACAACATCACTGGTGCAGTTATGACTCATATGATACACCTAATGTGTATGTGACGACTATTTTTGTTTTATTTTTGTAGGTTTGTTTACTACAATGATGATGAACGTTTTGTATTCAGCTAAATATATTTGGATATATCATGTGTGAAAGTGTGCCAAAAATTTCAAATAATGTGATAATATGTTAACAATGCCTTTAACATTTCCATAATCAACAGCACTTACTGACTTCATTCCACATGCCTTGCACTGCGCTGTACTGCATGTAAGGGCAAATGGTAAATGGTTTTCTGTTTATTATACACAACTAAATGTAAAAAAATTAAAAATAAATCATATTTCGATTATTTTGGCAGATATTGCGATATGAGTCACGATTTCAGTTGGAATGGTCAATTTTGCATTTAATTTTCACTGAAAAAATACAAAAATTATGATGTAAAATTTGCTGTTCCCTTATGGAAAATATGATTTGTAGCTCGGGGCAGCTCTACAGCATCACACTGCTTCATTTATGGAATGCTGTGACACATTTTTACTTTATCAAAACAATAGTTTGCTGCATGCCATCCCCTATTTCTCTCTAACCAATTTTCTTGTCTCTCTCTCACTGTCACTATAATAAAAGCAAAAAAGCTGTCAAAGCTTTCAAAGTTGTCAAAAGTTTCATTATCAATGTATACATACAGGATGACTTCTGCTTGTGAGTAAAGATAGTGTCAAACTCACAACGTGGCCAATGTCTATCATCATTTTCTGTAATTCAATTTAAGTCTTTCTGATTTTTATAGCCATTCTAGCCAGTTGGTTTCTGTTCTTGGCTCCCATGTTTCCACACCAACATGCAGAAAGTCTGGTCTGTAGTAAATGAAAACAGACCAACTTCTATACCTGTTTTTTTCCACCTGCCTCTCAAGATTACTTCCCCATAATTCTTTCAAAAAATACTGCTATTGTCTGCAGTATAAAATGTTTACTATATCAGAGCCATGCTGCCTTCCTACGGAGTGATAAAGTAGGTCCCTTGCTATTATTAGTGATGGACTTTCCAGGTACTCTAGCAGTGGTAAGAGAGGCTTGGCCATGATTAATGAGCCTGCTATCTTTAAGCAATGTCAGGGTGAGCCTGTTTGTCTATCCACCTGAGGCAACGTTTTATTCCATCCAAACACACTGAATCATCCAAATTGACAGGAAAAACAATCACAGCGTCTCGTTCATATCCGAAAATGCTCCACACTTCCAATGCAATTGCAGAAAAGATGAACTACCACAGCCGGCTGTTGTACCTATTCCCATGCAGAGAATGCATTTGGCCACAATACCATCTTTGTTGCCGCCTTTTACTATTATAATGCAGTGGAAATATTATTAACTGTAATATCCATTAATTCAAAAAAGGTACCAGTCAGATGGAAGGAGAGAGTAAATGACAGATCATTCACTACAAAGCATTTGGAGGAGAAATACCACAAAATCTCTTTGTGTAAATCTCAATGTCAAGCAACTGCTGGCAAAACTCCTCAAGATCACAAATCTGACAGAATCAGAAGATTATTATTTCGAGACCTGCCTGACAAAAGACCTGCATCTGAATTCTTTTGGCAAAATCAAGAAGCTTTGTGTGTTTGTCACACACTCACAATGAAGCTGTCTGAATTAATCCTGGGATCACTGTTGCAAAAACTCCAAAGTTTATTTCAATAAAAAGAAATTAATATGTCAAGCGGAAGACTCGTCATTTTCAAAATAAAAAAACATTTGGTAGGCAGGCACATAATTTGCTGTGAGGGCAGACAGCTATGGCCATAGACAGGAATTTTAAATGCTAATCAGCCTTTCATTCTTCTAACATTAAGCAATTATCTACCTGTCACTTTGACGACCACTCATAAGGACAAACACAGGATGTAGCTGACAGACAATGAAAAAATAAACGCTCTGCAGCTCTAAATGGAAACCCACTCAGTTGGATTTTAAACACTGTCTACCTGCAAATTTCAGCTTAAACCAGCCTAAAATTAGAGTGTATATTTTAAAAATGTTTGTTCAGATATTTGATGCCAGTGCTACTCAAGCTAGGGTAATGATGCCAAGTGAAAAAAAAAAAACATGTCTGGGTTTTCCTCCAAGCAAACAGTAATGGTGTCTCATTAGAAGTTTTAATGTAATCCAATTAAAGCATATAAGCCCCAAAACCCATAAAGTTATACAGGCGGGGATAAAGAGACGGATGGTGATGATGGTGATGTTTGATGGCCAGCAATAACTCAAGCTTAGAAAGCTTATGAAAATGAGTCAGCAGTGAAACACATTCTCAACTTCTGCTCATGTTCAGCCATCTCCTGATGTGCCTTTCCTGTATGCGTTATGAATTTAGAGGATGGCTGGACACGAAAAAATACCACACTGACAATTACCAATAGGCTCCCTTTTTATGACAGTGGATTTTACTGCTGCAAAATATTTGTTTTTCTCCCCTGACAATTTGGTAATTATGTGATTTGCCATGTTTTTAGCTCTGTGTGAATGGAGAGGCACAAAATGAGCTTCTTCAGTAAAAAACAAGTTATCAAGAAAATCAAACAAGCAAATGTAGTACAATTATAGTCTCAAGGCTGATCGGGATTTGTACTTAAGCATGTTATGTCTGTTCGCACCATTTAAAAAATATGCAGCACCACATTCTGTCACATTCTGTGCTGTTTAAGCAGATTCAACATGTAATGCATGTCTGCACAGAACCTACTTGAAAGCGTCCCGGCCCCTTCTGTGGTCATGTTGGCTGATTTGATGTTGATATGAGAAACATTTGATCCCTGCATCACTGGGGTCTTATTGATTTGTCAGTGTTGCCACACAAGAAAACAACTTAATGAGAAGCTTGAATTTGAGCCGCAGTACCTAAACTTAAGCCAGCCTTACAAATGTTACAATTCTGACACAGCTTGTAAATATCAAAAATGGTTGCAACTCAACTTGAACGCCACGATTTTACTTGAGGCTGTAGGACTAAAAAGAAGTATTACCTTTCCAAACCCTAAAGTGGAGGATTCTTCACTGATGTCAGCAGGTATTTTCTGTTAAAATGGAGGGAACGGCTACTAAGGACACTATTTTTCAAAGGTATAAGATGTTTGCACAGCTGGAATTCTTATTGTTGAGTTCAGCAATTTTATGTCTATTTTTGAAAACAGTCTGCTTCTTATTTTATATGTAGCTGCACAATAGCATTCTTGTGGTTTAGTGAAATGTCTCAAGGCTATCTATGTGTTACCATGGAATCCCTTGTTTCCAACAGCAAACACAATAGGCGACAGAATGGGTGTTTGCTGCTGTTGTAACAGGTAAAGCTTGAAAATACATCTACAAACTTAAAAATTCTCCAGGGGACAAAAGGGTAAACAGACTGGATTCCAAGTCCTGACTGTGAGTAAATGCAGCCTTTCCAAATCTAATAGCTAGTACTGTCAGTGGGTCAGCCATTACCTGCAATGAAGCAGTTTTATTACCTTCCTCAAGGAAATGGGATAGTTGCCAAGGACGTCTTTCTGGAATAAATATGTGCAGTCCCACCTGGAGTCTGTGTTCATTTTGATTTCATTATTGCAATTAAGTCTGCTAGATTTTGTTGTAGGATTTCTGGAAAAACTAGGGCAATTTGAAGAAGCGTCTTGTTTTGTTCTATTACAATTTTGCAAACACATGCATCAGTATGTGTTAAAAGGAGCCTGGTCATTTCTGTTGGTTAACTAAGAAATAAAAAAAAAATGAAATTGAAATTATATGTTCCATCATGAGCAACACACACACACACAGCTGAGTAAAACTGGAAGCACATGCAACATTAAAGGATAACTGCTGTCTCTGCAACATCTGTACGTATCAGCAGCAGTCAAACTCTGGTATCAGGGAAAAGGTCTGACTGAGAATCATTGGGAGAGCTCATCAGGAGTCAAGAGAAACGTCATGTATCTGATGAAACAGCCGCATTTATGACTTGAAAAAGGTGGGGGCTGGATGGGATTTATCTTAAAACAGAGGCTTCAGGCTAAGGACAGCTTCAGGCTAAAAAGTTTGGTAGCTGTTAGGTCCAGACTGAATGAAAAGACCTTTTTCACAGCGGATCTTGTCTTGTCATGGTATGTGTTACGCATAACAAAACTAAGGCTTTGTTCCTTTCAGTGAGCCATTACAGTGTGGGAGTGAACCTGCATGCACAACACCACGACCCTGACACCAAAGCAGCTAAAGGGAATTCAGCCTTCATTTATTTTATCATTTATACCTGTACTCTTCCTAACATGACATGTCAAAATGTCTCGTGAAAAAAAAAAAGGCCTTTATGAAGTCAGGTTATTTAGTGCTTTGAAATTTTGTGTCTGCGCAGAGCTCCATCATGAATAGGTAGCAAAAAACCCCAAGCCTGACAAAGGAATGAATTAACACAAGTGAATAAAAGGGCAAAATGCAGTGTGTACCACAGGGTATTTTCTGTCAGGAGAATGCAACATCGAGAAACATCCTTCACCAAAGAGACTCAGACATCAACCAAACCGAGTGAAAATGGAATTGAAGAAATGTAGAAATTGAGGTAATACACAATGCCACTAACAATGTGCTGTGATGCAGGAGCAGCAAAAGAATTACAGTTCTTTAAACCATTAAATTAAAGCAGACGTGAAAAAAGATTACAGAGAAGATGAATGCCATCACAACGCTGCAGACACCATGCATTAGGTTAAGAGAAAGGGGTTTGATTAAAAATGTTCAATAAAAAGCGCGACGAAGCCACCGGAAGAATATCAGACCACTGGGGGAGGCTGCTGGTACACTCAGTGATTCCATCAATGCCATCACTGTGGACGTGCCCATCTCTGGTATTATTCCAGATGGGAACAGTGACATCATACCCAGCAATTTACCATCCAGTATTCCAGTCCTACAGTAATCTTTCGGGTAGACATTAGTTTCTCTTGATGTTTTGCAATGAACTTGCAAAGATTTAACGTTACTAATGCATCACTGTAGACAGCATATCATATTTGATTTTTGAAAACATTTGTTATCACTAATTATTGTTGCTATGTAATACAGTTAATGGTACATTCAGGTGCTTTCTAAAATGGCATTAAAAGACATTAATACATTTAAAAAGTTATGCTTTGGAATTTATATATTACAGCACTTTGTAAGCCCCTCCAAGGCTTGACCCTAATCCTAGATCTCATACACATTTTACACACATACTCTGAGTCAGGTAAACATTCACAGAACAATCAGACGCCTAAATCATGTTTTCTGAGACAAATTATTTTAGTCCAATCAAACCAGAATTTGGTAACACCTAGATTCGATAAGCAAATTCTGAATCAGAATCTACAAAATGTAAACTATACCGAACCCTCATCACAGACTCTGTCACAATAAGCCACGTTCAGCCATCTGTTCAGCTTGGAAGCCAAACACAGTCAGTGGCAATGAGCCAAAGCCCTTGGCTGTTACCCAATACAGTTTAACATCTCTGTAACAAGTGATCCCGCCAAGGTGCAACCAGAAAGTAATTTATTTTGCTCTCATATTGAGCTATAACAAGCATCTTTTGTTTAACAGTCCATTACCAATGACACCATCAGACCTAAGAAGACTTATTATTAACTCAACACAAATCTATTGGAAAATATAAACATGGATTTAGTTCTTGTCTTGTGCAAGAACATATAAAGAAAAGAGCTCATGTTTTGAGCTTCACTGGTTTGGCTACTCTTTTTTACATTTGCATCACAGAGCGAATTGAACTACCTGTGTGACCAGGGGCTCCAGAAGCCTCTCCACAGTCAGGGTGCGGATTTCAAGACTCTTGGGGTCCCATTTCAACAAGATGGGGGAGGTGGCGGTCGTCATGGTCTCTATCGGGGGAAAAAAAGCAGATCAGTGTTAAGCTGTGAAAACATTTTGGCTCATTACAACATGTAACATTGTCAAGTCAACATACCTCCAAGATAAACTGCTAAAAACTCACTTTTGGTACCTGTAGGCTCCATTTAGCTTCTCAAAGTGGTTACAGGTACTTCTGTCATGAGAAGTTGTTTGATGACATAACCTAACCTAACCTGTCATGGATTCTCCTTACTTAGTAACCAATCAGACACAAGTATTCAGAGAGACCATATTCCATCATGTGGTTTGTGCCAATACTTAATCTTCATGGACATTGCAGAAATCCCACCAAATACAATGAAGCTTGGACCAAAACCAGGTTTCATGGATGTCCAGTAACTGTTGACAGCAAATCCCGGTTGTGCCCATCAAATAAACTAAGGAACAGTCAATAATTCCAACAAACCAGAAATTAATGGCTGCTCATTCCCCTAAACCTTTCTGTAATTAACTTTCTTAATTAACTATACCATTACAATATATCTCTCCAAAGCTGGAACTTATTCAGTGAGGCTACAGTAAATTCAAAATTGTATTGTTTTTTTTTTTCATTTATGTTTCTGGTCGTCATTCAATGGATTTTTATCCTAGATTTGTTGCTTTTGAGCGAGTCTGAGCAGCATTCTCATTATTTAAAGTCCTTCAGGTAAAAACATTGCATTATACTATAGAGCCTCACTATGAGAGCATCCAAATTAAGAAAAACATTACAGAACGGGGACAAGGGGAGACAAAAACTTGGGAAAAGTTGGAGCCATAATTAAACTTAAGTTCAACTCATTCAGCTAATCTGACTCCAAACAGCCTCATCTCGACATTGTAGAAAACAACAAAACCAGAAGTCACAAGAACATATACTCATCAGATGGGGGTGAGCTCCGCAATATGCTTGTCACAGTTCTTTAGACAATCCACTCTTTAACTTGGAATATTTTTTCACTGCAGTTGTTTAAAACCCTCAAGCTCAGTGGGGTTATATTAGGTGAATGTGAGAACTGAACAGCTGGCATGGGGGCAGCAGTCTGTTGTTACTGAGAGGATGTGTTTCTACAGTAAGCAATTTCAGAATGGGCCAGCTGGGACTGGCCCAGTCTACTGCCAATGTCAATGAGGCAGAAGGGGATAGGGAATGTGAATAAGAATGACAGATCTGGGCCAGAGGCCCCTAATACTACACACAGTGGGTTAAGATGTATGAACAGTATGAAATATCGCAACCTGGTGCTACTGATGAGACCACAACCCAGACATTAAAGTTTTCTCAAAAGAGCATGGCCCTTCACCTATGCTGGTGTCATTTCAGTTTTGTTTCCTGCATTGAAATCTGGGCAGGGACAATGAATCAGACCTTGTGCATGCGTCAGCTCATCAGTCTTAATTTGCTAATGGAAAAAAAGAAAGCTAATAATTGTGCTGCAGTGAATGTGGGGGCAAAACATTTACAGAAAATTTTAAAATTTATTTTGTAAAAATGTAAAAACTTCCTGTTTCCTAACGGAGTTACTTGTGGCAGTAGCTACTTATGTTTAATCCAATTAGTTGGTGAAAACAGAAGTGAAAAAAAGGCTTTTGTCTGATGAAAGCACTCAGCACCACTGCATGTATAATTCATGTTGAATTTCCCGGAAAAACAAACTCCACTCTTTGTCATTTTGGAATTTATAGTTGTCAAAAGGCTATATCTTTTAGCTGTCAGAAAAACAAAGTGGTGAATCTTTCTCTAACAGTGTAGGTGATGTCAGTTTCAGACAGCTTGCATTAGTGGCCAGCTAATAAGGTAGTAGTTCACTATAACTTAAAAAGAAAATGATGCCTCTCCTGACAGCCTCTCTTTTTGAAGACTAGTTTGCCAGCTTTCCTTCATGACATTAAAGGTTTTCCAACAGAGTATGGTGTATTGGGTGAAAAGATGCAGAAGCTTCAGGCAAAAGAACTTGTCACTGATGAGAGAACAGCAGCACTGTGAAATATACTAGAATGCCACTGTAAAGTAATAAACCCAGTTTACTGGTGTGTGACAGTGCATCTTCTAAACAACAAGATTGAAACTATTCTCGACACATTATGTAACCAAAACAATAATCTAAAGTCTTTTTTTTTTTTTTGTCACGATACATTAAGAAGGAATAAGTCACAGTGGGTGAATTAATTATAATTAAACTGGAAATGCTTAAAGTTGAACCAAACGGCCACTGCTTGCAGTGACTTAGTCTACCAAATGTTTGAAAACTGTTTTTACAGTGAGCAGCAGTTACTGTTTTATATCAATAATCCTTCTTGTCATCCATTACTAATTTAATGTCATTTTAAGCATTAAAAAGAAGTCAACATAAAATTACAACCATTGACCACCAGAAAATGAACTGCCACCTATTTTGATTGTTTAAGTTGTTTTTTGGACAAAAATACCAAAGATTTTCTGGGTCTAGCTTCTCATTCGTTAAGACTTGCTATGTTTCTCAGTTTTATATCATTTTAGACAAAATAACTGCTGGCATGATGAAACAAGACATTTCATGATGTCACCTGGGACTTGGGAAAATATTTTTCATTATTTTCTGACATTTCATAGACAAAATAATTAATAGATTCGTCAGAATAAATGAATAAATGATGATGAAAATAATCCTTATTTACAGCCCAAATAAACTCCATGCTGATAATGATGCTTTATAATGATGAACTCATTCAAATATAAGTGCTATCATCACTACAACAGAGACTCAACTGAACAACAGCAGACTGCAAGCACAGCATGCAAATCACAGTGCACAGTGCTATTATATCAATGCCAGTGAGAGCGAACGTTCTGGTGACTCATGTGATGTCATTTATTGTCGGTGGAGATCTGTGTAACTGTGATGACCATGCAAGTGTGTGCTCTTCACACCCGCAACTTTTAATTTTACTCCAAACGGCAGAAAGTGCATTGTCACACTCCATCTGTAATTTAGCCACATTACAAAATAAAATGAAATCTTCAAAAACCTGCATAAAACAGGGCTTGTGATGATGCAGAGGATAAGCTGGAAAGCAAATGAATATTCAGGGAAGATGTTTCTACATGAAGGAGCCTCTCACAAAGCTAAAAAGAAAACAGCTGAGAGACCATTGTCTGTCAAAGAGGCTGTCACCTGTAATGTCATTATTCAGCACATTCAGCTGCACCACTTAACAGCAACTGTGATGATACTGAAAGCTGCGGGGATACATTTCTGAAAGAAACGCAAAAGGTCTCTCTACCACGAACCACTGACATGGTACCTCCACCTCAAGCAGATAAAGTTACTTTTTAACAGACAAATGCAAGAGTGTCACACACTGTCAAACTATGTTTTGGATGGTCGTTACTCTATATAAGTGCTTCTTATGGTTTACAGAACGCACTAGATGACGTAACTCTCCATCTGGGAAGCAACAAAAGCACAGTCAAACAAACACACCCCAACTTCATCACACGTCTTAGTCACATCAGTGCTGCCCAGAGAATTTCACAAAACCAGAGAGTGATCTTTTAGTTTTGTGAACAACACACATGCTGTCCCACAGTTTTGATGATTTGGCCTCCTGTTTTCACCAGCCAGCACTGGTACAAAAAATTTAGCTGCAAACAAGCAGTGCTGCAAGGTGTTCAGATCCCTTTTCTACTTGTGACGGTGGCACCACATTCCTCAATGATATCTCTGTCCTTTATACAGATTCCAAGGGGGGGAAGAATCTCTCCGCCTTGGATCTGTTTTGTTCAACAAACATGTTTTTGGTGAAGAGCATGAGTCACATTTCAGTTGTCGTAATTTCTGAGATGCCTTGCCATCTGCTGTGTACAAGTGTGTGCGAGTATGTCTGTGATTGACGTAAGGGAAGAGCAAAAGAAGACAATGGATGATTTATTTACTACGGGAGAAAAACAAAAGACAAACACTAAATGTATATATAAGTTTTTTTAAAGCAACTGCACAAGCAATTTATTGTTTTAGCACAGTATTCAAACTACAAAAACATATTAATGAGTGCTTCCATTTGTTTCTATATGTGTGTGTTTTCTTTTGTTTTTTCACATACATGTACATGTACTACCGCATGTTCATAAATGCATGCATATCTGTTTTGTAGCGCTCAGTTGAGGCAAGCATTATTCGCTGTCATGCCTCCCTCTATTTTCTGAATAAATCTTACGACTGTTTCCTTCTGCCCCAGGACAGGCTTTTGGGGAAGGATGGCGATGTTTCAGATGGTTTAGAATAACACAATGCATGGGGAGGGAAATGGGCCATCTGCTAGTTTTTAGGATTTATTCTGGAAAAGAAAGCACGGCAGAAGCATTCGCATAAACACTCTACTCCTCGAGGCTAAACACTGAAACATAGACAGAAATTCATGCATTTTTTACATAAAGTAAGGAAAAAGAAAACTTATAATTACAGCATTATAGACTAACTCAGCAGCTATTTTTTCATTACTTTGTTATGATTAATAGTTAACTTTCTTTTATTATGATCAAGAAGTATGTGTTTGAAGTGCTATTCCATGACTGAATTGTTGTCTTCAGAAGAGTAAAAACCCTGGTTAGATTTTAAGCTTTGTTCTCTGTGGAGACCTCCTCGCTTGAATTTGGGAAGTGTGATCCTGAACACAAGCTGAGACTTAACAATAGCGCCGGCCGAGCTGAGTTCGATAATTAACAGGTCTGCAGTGGTGCACGCTGCTTCCAGTAAATTAAGCCTCCCAGTCTGATCCTAAAACAGCCCTTTCCTGGCTGGCTGCACACATGGCTTCTGCATATTGCTAAGCTACACACAACTACACACCATCAGAGTCCATAACGACTCCATTACAACTTGAAGGCAGGGTAGACTCATTTTAAACTATGAGTGCGAGTTTCTGTGATTAAGTACATCTTTGCATTATATGGAGAGCTATTTCTAATATTCTGCCCTCCTCGTGTATATAAAATGAAACACCTCTGAATCAGTTCTAATGTAACACCAGTGGTGCCTACAGCATCAAAGTTACTGCAGAGCTCCATGAACTCAGATGAACATTTCACAGGTGAAGATGCTGCTGGTTTCACTGAGTGCTGCTTTTCAGCGATTTGTGTCAGAGCTGGAAAGCAGCATTCTCACTGCTCAGTTCAGCATACGCCTGCATTCACTGTGCGTGCTGAGTTTGGCAAGGGATGCTCGCCAAATTGTTGCCTTATTGTTAATTAGGTTTCTTGCTTTGTGCGTTGGTGTAAATTTGACTTCAGCTGTCTCTGTTCATTAATGATTTCTGCTTACTGAAGATATCAAATGCCTTCCTGGTGCTTTTCCCTGTTTACTGCTGAAGGAATAAATGATGAAAAATACAGCTGAATCAATATTATTTTAAGCATTTTAAAATAAGTGGAGGTGTGATCATATACTGTACCAGTCAAATGTTTGGACACACAAGTGTGCCGATACGGTTGACTGGTACAGTATCTCGCTGCCTTACTTCCTCAGCACTTGCAAAAACTGTTATGACTTGACTAAAGGTGTGAAATGCTGTTGATTTAGAGGCACTGACTGGATACATATGCTGTGATGGGAGCACTGGTTTTCACTATACAGTATTCAGTATATATATGTATATATATATATATATATATATATATATATATATATACACAAAAAGACATACACACACACACACACACACACACACACACACACACATATATATATATATATATATATATATATATATATATTTTTTTTTTTTTTTTTTTTTTTTTACCAGGACAACTTAAATATGCACATCAAATGAAAACATCTTGATTACAGCCATGATATTGTTGCTCATGTGAGTTCTTGCTTGGAAACACTTTCTAATGGAATAACCACACAGATGGGCAGCACAGATGCTCAGTGGTTAGCAGTGCAGGCTCGTGTGGAAAGGTCCATATTTCTCACTTACACAAGTAAGTTTACTCCAGGTGCTTTGGTTTTCCCCCTCAGTCTAAAGTCGTATACTGTGGGCTTGGTCAATTGGAGACTAAATATCTTAGTGGTTGTGAGTCTGTGTGTCCGTCTGCAACAGACAGGTCTGTCTTGTCCTGCATGTTTACCTTCAGTTTAACAAATGATGGACATGGTGATGAATGTTTTAGATGAAAAATACAATTTAAGCAGACACATAAACTGGCTGAAACAACGATTTAAGTGCTGACAAACCATATAATCATGTATTATCTCTCTGGCTTCACACACCTCTCCCTGCATTAGCAACTTCAAAGCTGCATTGCTGTTCTGCCCCCTCTAACCTTGTGCTGGTGTTGAATATTGCACAACTGTGATAGAGTATGTACACAAATCACTGCTAGAGTTGAGAAGGGCAAGATATTAAACTTTTTTACCACAACATTACACAACTATCCACATTATTGCTGCTGCAATTGCTTTAAATTACTTCGTTTTTGTTTTTTGTTTTTTTTTCCCTCAAAACTCATTTTTTCATCTAATTTTTTGCCATTACCAAATTGGAACTGTGAATGCTGGCAAGAGAAATGAAGGTAGAGAACCAGGACAAACATTTAACGTCCTGTCACTGCTGACTGAATGCCATGTGTTTCATCATAAGGATGCAAGGGTGGCAACAATGTAGAAGTGGTAATGATGGCATCTGCAGCGAGCTTGCCACATGCTGCCATTCACTGTAAGTCAGCTCATTTGTCACCTAATGTAGGGGCTACTTGATACTTGTTTGTTTTTTATTGGCCATTAAACAACATTATCACCTTAGGTTCTGTTTATGTCAGCTCTTCCCAGAAATAATGCTGACAACATGGCAGAGACAGAACTGTTAACAGATGTAAAGTAGTTACCTCAGTCCACCAGGTGTCCACTGAACTGTGTGTGCATGTGCAGAGTGTGTGTGTGGATGTGTGTGTCAAACTTCTCTCTGGTTTACACCAGTCAGAGCTTAGAAAGTGCTTCAAGTGACCAGGATGGAATCTGCACATTTTTATAGACCAAGACAAACAGGTTGGTTTGAGAACAATGGTGATTTCTTTATTTTTTATAGTTTTAGTTCATCAGCTGTAATTGTTCATCGTATTCAAAACTACAGGAGCTGCAAACTTGGTAAACTAGCCAATTACCAGCTTGCAAGCAAGTAGCTCACCAGCTGAAGATTAAATACGTTTAAGAACGCTGTGTGTTCTCGTCCACGCTACAGGCCTTCTGCACTGTAACTGTCTGTTCTTAGAAGTACAATGTAAAGCTGCAGTGAGCAAAATGATTGCTTCCCCCCACTTTGAATCCACTGCATGAAGGTCCCTTCAAACTGTGTTAAGAGTTTTTTTTGGTCCATGGTGCAGATTTGACTGCGTGAATTCACCACAGTGCAACTCAAGATTTACTTGACTGAGCTGTCAAAGTCCACTATGCAGCATTTCCATTCCCATGAATTAAATGAGAAGCAAAGTTTTTGTTGTCCTGAATCTAGGGCTGCAACTAACGTTTCATTATAGATCAATCTGTCGTCTGTTTTCCCGATTAATCAACTTGTCATTTGTCTATACAATGTCAAAGAATGTTGAAAAATGTCGTTTAGAAAATCCTCAAGCCCAGTGTTACATCTTGAAATTCATAGGGATAAAAAATAAAACCGAAAACACACAGTTGAAAACCTGGAGTCTTAATAAATGACCCAAAATGATTCATCAGTTATTACAAATAGCTGCAGATTATTTCTCTGTTGACCAGCTTATCAGTTAATTGACTAGCTGTTGCAACGCTGCATACACGGTATTGTTGGTAGGCTCTCACCATCTTGTAGGGTTAGGAGGGAAGATGGCAGTATTCAATTCAGTATGAACCTTCACAAACCCAACATTACATCTCATTGAGAAGCGACTGATCCGGATTGAACTACACTAATAACAAGGAGCAGGGACACATGCAGACAAGGCCTCTGCCAGTCTATTAAGATGTCCTTACACACGACAGTGAACACCAGCATCCTTTCAATGACTCATAAAATCTCATTAGGTGCAGATTTATTTACACCTTAGTGACATTTTGATTTAATGTCGGATGAACTAACATACTTACATACCTGTCGAACAATCATCATCCCAATGTGAGCACACTGACAAAGCAGGAAATCAAATGCAGACTACTTTTCTGGATATGTGTGCTTTCACACTGTAGCTAGGCAAACAAGAGTCCCTTCTAGCTATGGCTGAGTGCTACCAGGGTTACCTTGGCATGAGCTGCACCCTTGTGTGAACTCACTGCTGAGTACAAATCCAAAATCTCCCAAAGGGAAAGAAGCAGAAGGGCTTTTTAAGATCACAAGGAGCATTTCTGTTAAGAATCAGTGATCCAAAACCTGGATTTCATTCTGCCTGTCATCACTATAAAAAAATAAAGAGTATGACATCTAAGAAGTGTAAGTCTTGTGAACATGTATTCCCCACATTAGAGGTTAGATAGTAACAAAACAATACATTTGTAGTTATATTTCAGTTCTATCATCCATTCTGTGCACCTTTAATTCTTACACTTCAAGGCTATTTTTGTGCCATTATTATACAGCTACCTACTGAGTTCTTGACATGCAGAGTCATGAGCTGCCACATGTGCCTTTTCTGCTGAGTTAATTCCTGAATACTTGAATACTACTTTTACCTGCGCAACTGAAAAAAAAGCTGTGGCAGGACGATCAGTGCATCTCAACAAAGCAGGCAAATACAGCGGTGACAGTTAAGACAGATATTCTGCTGAGTCAGAGCTCTGTTCGTGTGTCTGTATTGATTGAGCACCTCCCGTCCAGAGCCACCACATCCAGCAGTCTACTGGCAACCCGAAAGAAAACAGATCATGGCAGGGACTTGTACTATTCAACACTTTTGGCTACTAACACAAATAGAAATCCCCTGCCCACCGCCAGATGTGATGCCTGTGGTTTTGGTGTTGTAGTTAAATGCACCACTGCACTGTATATAAGGCATCATTACTGAGTTGTTAATTTTCAGATAAATTATCATTAGTCATAAAGAGTCCCATATGCTTGCTATTAAAGGACTGTGCAATAGGGAAATAGAGAGTTCATTTCTATATCTATCTGAATCTGTATCTGAATCATGTATTTGTACATTTTTGTCTTTGTCTACCTGAGCACACCCTTATCAGTAATGCACACAGATATATACGCTGATAATCTCACCACAGTATTTTTCATTCAGTGATATATACGAACTCAAAACACATGCTGTTGCACCCTACCAACTGCTCCTCTATTGAGAGGCATCATTCAGCTTGCCCTCTGCCACTGCTCCATCTGCTACTGCACCATGCTCATAGTGTCTAACAGGAAGTCAATGTTTAGCAGATTACCAATTCTAACCTGACCTGACCAGACCTAAGATCACATGTTGTTCCATAAACAGATTTATATATGTACATAATAATGAGAACCACTTCAACTTTTGTTTCCTCCCACGGTGAGGAGATATGCAGGTGAGAAAACTGTAAACTGCCCATACTGTATGTATGTGTGCATGTGGCTGTTTGTGTGTCTTAAGCCTGACAGATTGGTGACCTGTCCAGGTCACTGCATGCTGGGTTGGGCTCCAGCCCGCCCACAGCTATGAAAAGAATAAACAGATTAAAATGGACAAATGGATGGTCTTTACAGTCTTTAGAATTCATCAAAATGCCAAATTCAACCAATTTTACTTTAATAACTTTTTTCACCACCCCTTAAAAAAATGTATCCACTCATTAATGTTGGTATGTATTTGGATGTCCCTGAAAAAGCTTTTTCATTTGTTTTTAGTTATGGCATACAATTTTCCCAAAGATTTGTCTGTCTAGACATGGTCTATTTGACATTATTCGGCAGCCATGACTCTCAAATGCTGTCTGTAACTGCAGCCAAATTTACTGTAGGTGATGCATACACCTACTAACTCTGAGTGACCCTGCACAATTTCATTACATTTTCCTTATAAATGACATTACAACAAAATAAATGTAAATGGCCATTTAGCACAGCCGTAACGTTTATGTGATTCACCGTAGAATTTGCTCTACTCAGCCGTACACAAGGCCCCAATATGTAATATAGATTAAAACCTTAATATCAGGTAAAGTGAATCAACAAAAGATAATATCATTCATGCATAGAAAAGATTTTGTCATGCAGGCCTTTGTTAAACTCTCATGATTCATTCACACATTCATCTAAAGTACATCAACTGCATATTCAGGGCTCAGTAAGTGTGCTGTGATTTCCATTCTCTCCTTTGGGGGTCACCATCTCTTATCTCATATCTCATCTGGTGGTTTTAAAGGCAGAATCCAAATCAAGACACCTCCCTCTGTGAGTCCACGTTGACATGGATTAACATCACTACCATGAATGTATTAACAAATGAGGTTAATACACGATAAGCTGAGAAGTGGAGGAATAAGGTCAAATCCAGTGTTTAAATAAGCAGGGTTTCGTATTTTTAAATTCCTTGTGTTTATTTACATGTAGCAACAACCCAAATTTACACAACACAACAAATGCGTAAGAGAATAAACTTAATGCTTAAACATAAAATTTCTGAAATCAAACCCTAACCTTAAAGCAGTTTTTGGGTTTATTATGTCCCTATGAAACCCTGTGTTGCTAAGAAAAGCTGCCTCGTCATAGAAAAGTTCTTTACAAAGACACAGACAAGATGTTTAAACAATGCCAAAAACTGTGGGCACAACAAGACAGACTTTGAAACTGAGAGCTTTGTGAACACTCAAAGGGATCAAAGATTTTAATTTATTGCTAGATGTCCTCATAGAGATAGACGTGAGCCGAATTCTGCAAAATAGTATGCTGAGAGATGGACCCCCGATGAGGTAAGTTAATGTTCAGCTAATTCTTTGTCTCCCTACAATATGAGGGTGAAATGCCTTTAAAACGGTATCTGCTGTGGGCTTTCAAAGAGACTGTACTCTTTTACTCAGAGTATTCTTTCCCCTGCAGTTTTGCAAATACACGCATATTCGTCACAGATAAAAATATTCAAAAGTTTAAACTCTGCTTGCACTGCATAAAATGGGCATCAGAGCTTCTTTACCATATGACACTAACTTTGTGACTAAAATCCCTGTCATTTGTCATTATGGAAAGTTAATATGCCAACACTGCGCTGACCCAGATTCGGAGCAAGTTAAGCACATACACGGTTGCGTGGAGCAGTGGGGGAGTCTCTAAAAGCACAAGTCAAGGCTCAACCTGTCATATCGCTGCTCTCCAGAGCCATGTTCTCAGAGCGGCCAAAATAGGCTGATCAAAGTGGAGCACAACCTGTGAAATTCTCACAGCAGGCTTGTTCTCGTAGGAATTCAAAAACCTTATTTAAAAACACAATGCAAACACTGCAGCGTTGAATAAACACTTAAAACAGTAACACGTCCTCTGAAAACACTTGCCCCTGTTTGGCTGGAAGGTATCCAAAAAAATCCTACATTGGGACACCTTAAACATGTTCATGTGTTTTACAACCCATCTTCAAAACCGGGTCCTTTCCTCCTTCATTCTGTAGCTACATCCCAGCCCAGCAGCCATCTTAGTATTAGGGTTACTGTTCATTTCTTACTGTCAGTGGCAGGCCTCAGTTGAGTAAATCATGCTTTGATCAGCCCCGGTGTCTGGAAGCCAGGCCTCAGTACTTACGAGTGTTAACAGAAGGGAAAGTATGTTTGAAAAATAAAGACATGAATAAAACCAACACTGGTCTCCACATAATAAACTTTGAGTGTCAGCTGCTGAACAGCACAGCATAAACCATTCAAATCAAAAAACAAACACTACATAGTTGAAATAAGAAAAAAGATACTGGTAGCTTTTGTCATTACAAAGGCTTCTGTTTATGATTACCGCCAAATTGTACGCGCACGCACACACACACACACACACACACACACACACACACACACACACACACACACACAGAGCATTCTGAATCAGGCTGGGATAGAGCATGCAAAACAACCAGTGCAACACTTGGATGAAGGCATTTCTTCTATTCTGTAGCCAAGTGACTAACTGCCAGTACAGGAAACACTTAACATCATTTGCTACGTACTGTACATAAGAACCATATTCACTCAGATTATGCTCTTGTGAAAAATGCAATATGTTTCTCTGACAACCAATATCAGTCTTTAGAATCCAATAGTATGTGGGAAAAAGCCATATTCATTACATACACTAGGCACATTATCCATGGTAGTTGATGCAGACACTGAAATGTCATATTCTTGCTTGTCTCACCTACACTGCAGGATATGGCTTACATTTATGTGAGACATACAATGATATTAAGCTTTTTTGAACTGAAGACAAACATTTGTTGCTTAATGAATGTATGTCCTGTGTTGTCACCAAAAGATATTTAGTTATGCTGTGGCATCAATGACTTAAGTATTACAAAGTATCACAAAGTCATCAGTTCTGTATTCCAGGTGGACAATACCTCTTCCGCACATTTGCACGTAGTGCCTTCAGTACTTTAACAAATTCTACAAACTATTATTTAATCTTTGTATTTTTATTATTAATTTATTTATCCATGTATTTACGCTTGTGTCTATGTCTTTAAGTTGACGTAATTGTAATTTTAGATGAGTGTGTACCTGGTAAAGTGTTCTAGTTGGATGTTGCAGTCAAAGCATATGATAAACACTTGGGCACCACCCAACTAATTCCCAAGATGAATTAGTTGACCAAAAGCAGAAAGCAGAAAAAATGACCAAAGCAGAGGAGATAACTGCTTTCCACTATAATCACATTTCTGTGCCAAACTGATTGGGTTTTAAAAAATTGTGTTAATTACTTACGCATGGCAAGATTCACAACCTTGCAGGAATCTTAGAAAATGCTCTAGGAGCCAGACTATGGTGTTAAAGGTAAACCTGTGGAGTTTTAACTACTAGTAACACTAGATGCAATGTTTTTTGTTTTTATTTATTTCTACTGATCAGTGATGGGAACATGCCAACAAATACAGCAATGCACCAAAAAAGGCAAGAATGAAGAAGGCTGCTAGCAAGAAAACATGGATGTAAATGACGACAAATGTTTTATGAGAAAGGACCTTAAGGACAGGCTTCTTTGGTGAGAAACACGAAATGTAAATATAAATTCTGTTTGTTTGCATGAAACCTTAACAGGGCACCTCTGAGAAAGATACAGAAAGACATACAGTCTACACTTAGTGTGAACACAATCCCTACTAATTGAGTTTTACTCATTAATCAACTTGTTAATCTCCTGCCTTGAAGGTAAGATTTGGCTTTACTCATCATTCAGTGCAGTCCTTTCAAGCACCAATTTAACATCTGTTTGTTAAACACTATTGATAAAAGGTGAATTTAACTTTCCATTTTGACCTGTGGTAGCTGCAATCATTTTCTTAACTTTGTTAATTCAAAGGGGTTTCTAAAAGCCATTACACACAAGTGTTTTCACAGGGTGATATTGCATCTGCCATCGGTATGAATGGGTCATCTGACCTGGCTTTGCAGCCCTGCCCTCAACACAGCAGACAATGCTCACCTTTGATTTGATAGAGGGAACACAGTTTTACTTAACCAGAGGATTATCATTTGTTTCACTTGAATGATTATAGGTTTGCTGTAACAGCATCGTGGATATTGCTACTGACTTATAACCCTCCGAACAGTAAATTCTGCTCTTCATAATCTCCCAGAAAATTGCTTGTTGCATTAACGCTTCAAAGGTGATGGAAAAAAAGAAACTTACAACACTCAGTTCACTCACCTGTCAATGAATACAGCAAATACTTTTCAGGAACGGAATGAATACAGCTCATGACTACTGTATATTGTCATGGGATTAACCCATGACAGTATAGTCATCAATTAGCCATAGTGTTGTGGAATTAACTCACAACAGTAATGTAAATGGGTCAAACACTGGTTAAATACAATACAATCCAACATCAGGCATGGGGTGTAAACAATGAACATAAACGCTACCTTGCATGCTCAAAATCATCTACTCAGCAACTAAGGGAAAAGTCTCTTTAAACACATTATATGACAAAACTGACTGATTTAAACCTCTTTCATTATTCGCTTATGATTATATTTAAACTTACATTTATTATACTACAGAAATTTAGCACAGTCATCTACTGGCACATAGCACGTACTATATTTCAACACAAAAACATAGAAATAAATGTAATTCATATAAAGTTATCTGCCACAGCTGTGTTGTATGCCTTTTAGGCAGGGAGGTTGAAAACACTGAAAAAGTGAAATGTCTAACCACTTTGACAAGTTAGATTCAAAGTGTCATCCTGAGGTCCTGTCAAAAACTGCGTCCTGCAATGTTTTGTTTTGTTTTTGTTTTTTTTTTTTTGACCACACACAAAATACTACAGGCCCTAAGGTAAAAGTATGCGGCTTCAACTACAGAATCTGCAATCTGGGTTTGCAGAGACAAAAACTAATACAAAGAGGTAGAAACAAATGGGAGATTGCATTCCATAAATGTCTGTCGCAGATGTTCAAATGTCAGCATGACTTGCCTTGTTAGGATCGTTTTTTTGTTGTTGTTTTTTTTTTTTTGCTTTCAATGGTGTTTAGCACAGTCAGACATCTTATAATAGTGGACATAATAAGGCTGTGTGTTGGCTCCAGGAGACAGGAGATTATTATAAAATGTAACAACTGGAAATATTCTCATTGTTTAGCATCGCGTCAGCATGGGGCAACTTCAACTTCAACTCAAAACAAAACAGAACTTATTAAATAGATGTAGTACTTAATACTTACACCAAAGTCTACTGAGGCTTTAGTGTTGTCCCCCACTTGTAAATCACTCTGGACAAAAGTGTCTGTCAAATGAGCAAATGTAATAAAATATATATCACTATTGTATATACATTTTTCTGAGAAATTATTGTCTGCTTTTTGCTCACTGACAGCTGTTTTCTGTTTAGAAAAAACAACAACTACGCCAATCACAGATTTGTATGTGGAATTGAGACTGAGGACGTCATCTATCTGTGCCAGAGGCAGAACAATGGCATCAGAAAATTGTCCACAAAAATGGTGGCATGCATGAGTTACTGTAACCTAATTCAACCTTTAAAATGTTAGCTCCTGGCAACATCTTCCAGAGCTTCCATGTCGGCTAAACAGGACAGCAGCAGCAGTGATATATCAGTTGCTGCTGATTGGTTAATATAAAATTAAAAAACCCTCGCAGTGAGAAAACATCTACCATGAATACAATATCAAACAGATGAATGTTGGGAAACAAAACTGATACATGTACTTCCACACATTAAGTATTGGCTTTACCAGTTTTCTAAATCTAGTTTATTGTGAAATTATCTACATGAGCATCCGTCGATTTTTATCATTTACTGTACAAACGTACTTTTAAAGTACACACATGCCTATTTTTACATTTGTAGCACATTATTTCATGTCCATCAAATAAATGTTACTAGTATCAGTAAAAAGAAATCTTCATTGGCAAGTTCACTCTAATGTAATCTATTCTATTGGACGAACTTAATTTGTTGTTTAGAAATGGACAGGAAAGGTCACATTCTTTCAACGGAATAAAATACTGGGTTAATCATCTGTGAAAAAGCAAACTTTCCAAACATATGACAATAATTTCTCAGAAAGTGGGGAAGACACTGAAAAATGTATGCATTCATTGCACTGTCAGGCATTTCCAGGAAAATCACTAAGCAGCTGGCAAATTCTAAGCCTTTAACACCCCAGTTTTTGGTTTATTTATAGAAGAGATCTGTCTTATCTTGACTTAAGAGGTTGATTTCAAATTGCATGAAGTGCACATATTTAACTTCTGGAGCAAAAAAAAATAAAAAAATTAAAATGTCCCCAGCCTCCCACTCCAAGCTTCTAGGCTAAACCCTGGAAGTCAAATCCTAGAATCGCCCCTGGTCAGCATATAGACTTTCTGTAAGAGGAGAGAAGAAAAGAAGTCACCTAACAATAGAAAAGTTAATGCACCAAGACTGAGCACACACACTGTGGGGGAGGAGCTGGGCCAATACTTGGAGCCCATAGTGGTCCCAGATGTCATCCTAAGTGGGGGTGGAGAGAAGAGAGTGTGATAGAGAAAAGTGAGAAATCAGGAGGACAGAACAACAGAAGATGAGAGACCTTTGAGTGGTTGCTAGCAAGACTCTCCTCACAGATTTCTGTTCGGTAGAACCAAAACAATAAGGTGGCACAGTGGAGGACGGAGTCACAGCAGAACAAGAGAGGGAATTTTATAGTACCGGTGGTGTGTAAACATGACCTCTCATGACTGAGGAAACAACCACTGTGCAAGTGAGAAAGACACTGAATCTGTGCACACAAATTAGCCACAGCTCACCAAACTGCATTGTTAGTGTCCTATTATTAATGCCTGCATGCCACATATACAAAATTCACCAAATGCCTGTTTCTATAGAGCTGAGACTTTATCTCTTCAGTGTGGAGGCTGAAAAAAAAATAGTCTGTGTTCATGACTGAAAATCTGCATCCATGCGCCTTCTGCATATAACTTCATTAGCGGCTTAGGTAGAAAATAATTATATTTTGTAGTGTGCCGGGATAAAGACAGAACATATTTCCTATCACAGTCACCCCAGAAGAATATTGTAGATTTGTCAAAGGAAAGCATGTTCATGTAAATTGCAGTAACCATCAGGGAACAGGATGAGTTGCTTGTATGTGTAATTAACCTGAGTAATTTCCACAAATCCCAACTATTGAATACTGCACTGCTTACTTCATTATCTTTAGGGTATATTGGTGTCAGATAAAAAACAGTCATCATTATGGCAGCTTCCAATGACAAAGTCAAGCCATGCTGGATCACTAACATACCCCGAAGTGAATCCATTTCTTACCATGACTACGAATTTCAAAGTGACTTGGACATGCTGCTCCCCCTCTAACAAGGCTGTCTTTGATGCTCACATTTCAGGCCATCCTAGTGTGCATGAATAACAAGGATTCTTACAGTGAGACACGGCCCGCTGTTAAGGTGATGAGCTGATCCACATCAGCTGGATAAATGCTTTGTTGTCACTCAGAACTGAGGAAATTTCACTCTCTCAATTCTGAGGAGATACAAACTCCTTCCGCTCTCTGTGTGCGTGTTTTCCACTGATACGACTAAAACTTTATCACAGGTAATTTAACTGCTTAATCAAAGTTGTTATCAAAGAACAACTTTAATTTTGTAAAGCGAGCTGCTTGGCTTCCATGCTTTGCTTGTTTGAGAGATTTCTAACACTTGATCAAGTGGGAGCTCCCAGTCAGATAAGTGAGCACTTCTACGGCATGATTGCGTAAAAAAAACAATGTCCATACCTCGAGCATATTAACCACTGTACAAATAAGATACTTAAGATTAACCCTGGACCTTAACCCCTAACCTTAGCAGTTTGAGTTGACTACACTTAGTTATACCTAAAGAAAAAATGGTTGGCAAAACTACAAATTTTACCTAGCCCCTACCATATCAACAATGTGAAGCCGCTTTAGATCTTAACCCCATAACCAGCAACAGATCCTAACCTTAACCCCAATAAAAGAGGAGCTGGGAAATAGGGTGGACTTCTGAAACAATGTGTTCGGATGGGGAGTTGGAAGCTTTTAGAAAAACAACTTGATGACAACCATGTGCTTTCAGAGCAGCTTATCTATCATTAAAAGGGACTCTTTTGAACCAGGAAAAGTGACATTTGAACATAATATGAGATTATACATTTTTATGAGAGGAAATTGATCTTGAAAAGCTACAAATAAAAAGCGTATTTAAAAGACATAAAAGATTTGTGCTTGATGGATCTGACTACTGGCTGGTTATTCAGAAACATTACCTACAGTGTTTTTTTCAGTTCCCACCCTTACTTTTCCCAGATGAATACACATCTTTCAAATTTCAAACAGCTTTAAAATGGGTAAACTATATTGCAGTAAGCAAATTAAGAGCGTGGTTTACCAGCTTAGCCTCTAAGAGATACACTCATTTGATGCAGTTTCACCATCAGATGAAACTGACTGACACTTTGTAGTGGTAATTGCTTACACTAAAAGCCTGATAAGTCAATACTTCAACTTCAGCCCAAAAAAGTTACATTGCCGAAGGCGAAGTCATATGACATTAACTCGCCACAAGAAAACTAGGTGCATGAAAACAATACAACTGCAGGTCAGTTAGCCATAACAGTGTCTTCTTTGAAGCGTCAAGATCTCGACACTGCATTATGAAGTCAACCTCACGTCCCACACTTTGATTTTAAATCCAGCCTACACTTTAAAATGTGAAGCTCCACTAGCAGCTTTTGTTGGCCAGAAGGGCAGAAATCCTACGTTTCTGAAGTGCCATTAAAAATTTAGCCGCAACCTGAATACAAGATCCGAGCTGCATAAGATATTAAATTTTGATTAAATATTTCCACACAAGTCAAGCTGTGATGACACAAGGGGAGCACATACTTTTGCACTTTTCATTTATTTAAAGTTTATCAGCCTCATAAGAAAAAGACAGAACATCAGTCTGACTTCTGATGACTTGTGATGCTTTGTGAGCAGTTCCTTGGTGAAATGTTATTCAACCACACCCACCCACAGATTTAGGAGTAATGAGTGGATGGATTGATTTTTTTTAATGATAGTTCTATTGAGAATAATGCTAGGTTGTAACAACATAAACTTCAACTGCAGCAGCCCTTTTGATGAGCATTGTGGGTGTGGTCTTAGAGCAAACTCGCAGACATGAAAAGGAATTTAAGAGAATAACCTAATTCTTTCGTGCTGCACCAAACTGCTGCTGACACTATACTTTCAAGCATTGCTGGATCATCTACTTTATTGTCCCCACTGAAACAAGTGCTATTTTCTTTTTTATTGTCTTTATAGCCCAATGCGGAATAACGTCATTTAACCAGTTAACAATTTTTACATATTCCCATGTCACACATTTTTGAGTAGGCTCAAGTAGCAGCTATTGACAATGACAAGAAAAACAAAAGTTATACATATCAAAACAAACACTCAGATTTCACTGTAACTGTAATATAATTCTTATTGTTTCTAGAAATCACCTACCTTTACATTGAGACCATACTATGAGTTGACTTGAGAACATGAGGACGTATGTGTTTTGCTAAAAACCTGGTGATGTTTTGCAGCTCCACACTGCAGCATAGGCTAATGCAAACCCCCCGGGTTAGGAGAATTAATATTGATGTGGTAGACAAGAGCACTACAAGTATTGATTGCTCTGTGCTGTTTCAATTGCCTCATCTCTCATCTCTTAAACAGTATCAAACATTTGTGCAAGAGCTGGAGCAAAAGACAGCCTAAGAGGAGAGGCAATCCTGTTCCAGTTAGCGGGGGTGCCATGGCTACCTCAGAGCTCTGCTCCAGTACAACAACAGGGGGTTCCATGGTGTTCAGCCAATATCACTTCCTCTCCCAGGAGACGGGGAACACAATGCACCCCTGCCATTGACTGCATAGTCTCACCCATAAATTATGGCTTTTCCTTATCCCCAGTGACAGAAAGAGGTTTTACGCTGCAAATGGCATACAGTAACTAAGCCAAACACATTTAGATGATTACATACAGGTGGCTGTCAAAGCCTGTAATTTGGTATTATCAAATGAGGAGTGAGGAATAAGAGATGAGCTACATACTGAAAACAATTGTGTTTCAGAATAAGAACTAGTTCAGGCTGATTCGCTCCATCAAATCTTTTTGACACCAGCATAGTCATATGTGCAACCTTGGTACCTCCACAAGTGTTTTACTGTCCAGAATCGAACCACAGCCGTCTGTTTGTTAAGTCTGTCCAAGTGAGAAAAAAGTATATATATATATATATATATATATATATATTATAAAACATCTTGTCAATTACTAAAGCATGCATTGCAATGGTTAACAATCTAGTGTTACAGCGTAATTGTAATGAATGTAGTCTATTGGAAAATGACAGAAAAATTATCCCAAAGGTTAGACAAATAAGCCTTGCATAAAAGACTGTCTTTAGCAGATGGTTAGACAGTGACACACATATGCAGATATTTCCCAAAGGGCAGAGAAGAGTCTGTCCATGCTCGGCAGCCTGGAATCACAGCTCTTGCCTTGTTTGCCTCCAGTTAATATTGAGTAAAAGACATATTTAGCCATTTATATAGTTCTCATTAGGCAAAAATACTTCAACTACAACAGATCTTACTTATCATGCTGTTATCTGCCACGTCAAACAATGGGAAATGCTATAATGCATCCTGACTAAGTGACAGAGGGACAGTTCATTGACAGCAATTTTGAAAATCAGTTAGTCCTTTAATACATTTTCCAAGCAAAAAATGCAAAACAATTGCTGTCCCCACCCTCTCAAATGTGAGGATTTACTGTTTTTCACAGTTTCACATTATTGTAAATGTCTTATCTTTGAGTTTTACATTAAATGTGTGACAAAGAAGTAATTTAGAGCCACTACTGTTTACTCTAGGCATTCACAATTTTTCAACATGCTAATAAATTAAATGATTAACCCCCCCCCCAAAAAAAATCTACCTTTGCAGTCTCCCCTGTCTTCTAGCTAATAAAATGACAGGGTAAACATAGGGAGGAAAAGTCAGAGACCCACAGCACCCATGACACTGAGTGTGAGCATGCCTCCTTGCCAATCAAAAGTTCAGATTCTAAATACAGCCACTATGTGAGACCCCTGAAGGACCTCTGGGATTCCACATCTCCAGTTACAGGAAGAGACTGTGGCACACTAACTTACGCTGGGTGACAGAAGCTTTGGTCCGACACCTGCTGCCACATAACACTGTTGAATGCACTTGGCCTGAATGATGCATGTATGCAAGCATACGCCCACCATAACACGCAAAAAACAAACACACCCCATTCATCTTTTACATTTATAGTTTTGCATTGGCTAAAGAACAGGGCAACATTTAACCACAGGAGCAGAGCGTAGCATATAAGGGAGTCAGAATGAATGGGTCTCAACAACTGACTGAACATAGGTTATGGGGACATTTTTTTTGTAGGACAGATGACACTGAGAATCGAAACGCTTCAATCTGCTGTTTTGCGCAGCCTGCCCGGTTACTTACACTGATTCTCTTGTTAAAAGCGCTAATAGAGACTTGACTGTAAAGTCCAGGTTGGACTTGCAGGGTGAGGCACGTCAAGGAGGTGTACTTCGCTACTCAAAATCCTTGAGTCAACCCAGAAGGGCCAGTAAAGATTTTAAAACCATTTGCAAAAGAACGACATGACTTATAATTCAGATGCGGCACAAGTGGCGCGTTTCTTTAATCCGTGTTTAAGATTGTCAATTAAACAAAGCAAAATTATCAGACAAAGAAATTTAAGAGCGCTACACAAATACACGAGGGGAAGAAGCTAAACGCTCTTTACGTGGGTGAAGAAACGGAGGGATTATTAGCGTGTGGACGATTAAACAGCCGCTAACGCAGGTGTGGGACCGTTATTTTTACCAGCACAAAAGTAGCCGGTGTCAGTTAGCTTAGCCGCTCCACTAGCCTAGCAGCTTTAGCTTGTCTGTGCCCGACGGGCTCACTAAGTCAGTCGGAGCAGGCTTTCAGCACTCGGTTCACTGGATAGCAGTGCTCGGAGCGCGGTTCAGATAACGCTAGCAGAGTGGGCGACACTGAGATTTTAGCTAACGAAAAATAGCCCTGCTCGGCAAATAAATGCCGCGGAACCGTGGTGGGGTACAACGAGATGCAAAAGTGTCGCGGTGTGGGGATTTATTTAGTTACCCCGCCGACTAGCAAGAGCACAGCGATGAATGAAAAGCCGGACCTCGCCTATGAGCTAATGTTAGCAGCACATCGGGTCAGTCAGTGCAGCATGTGTAATGCTACCAGGCTGCTAGCAAAAAAAAAAAAAAAACACCCCAGTTGACAAAACACAGCGTCTAACTAAACTACGCACCTTTAACCGTTGGAGATGACACTTCTTGCAGGTCCACAAACTGTGTGCAGCGCTTGGTTTCACAGAGTATTCCCCCCAAAAAAAAGACGGTGTCCTCCTGTTTAAGCCACAGTGAATGGTGAAAATCGACTCAATCCGGACGCTTTCCTCAATGCTGTGGTGCTGAATCTGAGACTACACGCTTCTGTCGGCGTCTCGGGAAGTGCCTCCTCCTTCTCCTACAGCTCCCTGCAAAATAATGACCCCTCCCAGCGCTCCGACCACAACAACAGAGTAGGCAGGTGCAGATGATGGTGCGCCAGTAGCGGAGAGCGTTGCAATATAGTGGGCTGTGTGGTAGATCCCAGGCTTGTCAAATCTGGAGAGTCTCCGTCTTTGACGCATGCGTGATTCCTGGCGTAAGGATGCGCCGCCCCCGTGATGCGCCCCGCCAGTGTACACGTTTTAATTTGGGAGGGTGCGTGTGCTGATTTCAGCTGTAGTAATAACATTACTAATGGTCTGTGTTAATGAATATTAGAGAGATTGTAAAAGTATTTGCTGTAGCAAATATGAATGGACATCTTGATGGACATCAAGTGATATCATGAACAAAAATTAACTCGCCCATATTTACCAACACTATATTTCTGCCTGAATTTGTTTCCTCTAAAGCTCCTATCTAAAAGTCAAGAGCCCAAAGACACAGCACACAAGACACTAAGTTTGTATTTTCTCACTAAAACATATTTGAATTACTAGATTCTTTGGTAGCAGTTTACTACTCCCACTATTTTGTGTTTATACACACTATATAAACATTGAATGAATTGTTTCTCATGCACTATAATACTGTGGTAAGCAGATGTGTGTTTATTAATGTATTTGTTAACAAATAACCAATAACTCCACCTTGGACATGGACATCCATATCCATAGGTGGAAGCTGCTGTATAAACTTGATGGATGACAATATAGTCAAACACAGTTGTAATGATATACAACATTTAATATTAAATACTGATAACCATAGTCTTAATTTTATTATTCCAAAAATGTGTCTGAACAAGAAAAATACATAAAATTTAATTGTCAATATACTGAAAAGATAGCAAAAGGAGGAAATCAATCAGAGAAGCTCTCTGTCACCAGATCTTCTCCGCAATAGAAAATTTGACTTTTCATAGCAGGAAAACACAGTTGTGACTGAGACCATTAGAGATCACTCCACTTTATTTAGGCCTAGGTGTCCTGGTGAGCCAAGACAGTGTGACAGTGAGCCAGCAAAAAGAAATGGCTAAACGGGATTCAGAGGCCGTTCATATCAGTATTTATACTTGTGCTTTTCCAGCTGTGACATGTCAAAACATCCCGGAAAAGGCCTATAATGAGGGTCAAAACTCAGACTGATGTCTATGGCAGTTCCCACTCCTCCTCTTCTATGAGAAGTGCAATAAGAAGTTAAGAATCAATTAGTACAAGCCCACAGCCACAGAGTCAGCATGTCTGAGGAGTCATCTCATGTCTTAGATTCAATGGTGTACTGGAAAGGAAAAATAAGTGGCTGTCATATATGCTCCATGACTGAAAGAGTTAAACCAATGCAGACGCATCATGCACATCTTTAATTACCACAGCAAAGTTGTTTTGTTTTGGTTTTTTTTTTTGAAATGCCAAGAAAATGTACAATATAAGTGCTATAACACATCTGACTGACATAGCAAACACACAGTTGTTGTCCAACAAGAGCCGCAGCTACACACCTCCCACTCTGTTAGATCAAACAGCTGCAACATAATCACAGGGTCTAGCTACACTTCCAGAGGACAACAGCACTTAGACAACAGCATGTTGACTGTTAATACATTTGTTTGTCATTAGCAATTAGCATGTTTTACACTTAAAACGTGATTTGGTCAGTGAAGCTGAAAACTACTGGCCCCTTTGCTCTGCAATAAAACTCAATATGAGAGAGAAAATTTACACCTGGTAATAATTAGCACCCATTTTGCACCAGTGAACAAACTTGCTAATTACTTCTGCAAACATCAGAGTGATTTTATATATGAGAAAATGAATAGTATTTATTGACTGAAGGTTTTTGCCTAAACTAGTATGAGTAGATAGCATAAACTCAAAGAAACAAGTTCTAAAAACATCACTGTGAATCATTTTAAGTTTGTTCATTTTACAGTGTATTTGTTTTTGTAACCTACAGTTGGTCTGTGTTTTGCAACATTTCATAAATAAGTGCAGGGCTTTCCACTCCCAGCCTAACAGACTGTAGCATGAATGCTGTCAAATGTAGATACGGCTTTCACAAGCACCCAGCACAACAAATCTATCTGCCGTCTGGAGGCAGATGCAGTTATTGGATCTGGTAAAAAGTTCACCTCAACAGAAGCATTGTGATTTATTCCATCACAGTCCTGAACTGTCTAACGTCACAGACTACATGTTGGACCAGCTTTTTGTAAGTCCAGCATGGAATACATGAATCCCTGAATACATTACAACATACATTAACCTAAGCATGTCCATCCATCTTTACATTCGCTGCCATTCCTCTGGCTCTGGGTCCCAGTGGCAGGAGGCTATGTAAGGTAGTCAGGGTATTCTTCAAACATCTGTGTCCTCCAGTTCTACCTGAGGGATCTCAGGTTAGATTGGATATTAAGAGCTCATTCTACATATTTTTAATCTGCCTCAGGTTTTTCTTCCAGTTGGACATGCCCAGAATATGTCCACAACGACGGGGGGGGGGGGGGGGGGCACTCCAGTTATCTGAAGTTCTTCACCCTGTCCCTTTGGGTGAGTCTAGGTGCACCATAAACGAAACTCATTCTGGTTTGCTGCCCACAGCTCATGACCATGAGTGATATTCAGAGCATAGATTGACAGGTATAATCATGAGCTTCACCTCCGGGCCAAGCTTCCTCTTCACTTTGATAGTCCAATGCAGTGCCACAGATGCGCTATACATCCGCCTGTCAGACCCCTGCTCCATGTTGGCTTCACTCTCTTCACACAACACCCGCAGATTCCCGAAATGATCCCTCCCAACCTAATGATACCAATTTACCTCTCCATTCCTTTGAAAAAGTTCATCTCAGAAGCCTGGTGAATAGATCTGAAGAGGAAACTTATGGAAACTTTTACTTTACTAAACTTAAGTGTACTGGAGCCCAGGCCACTGATACAGGGATAAAGAAAAAAAAAACCACAGGTCTATCTGGTTGACTGGTCAGTTAATTAACCATACTGTTAGCCCACTGTAATTTAACTGTAATGCATCCAGTTATAGTCATCTAGTCTAGCATGATGAGGAGAGGTATTAAAATATACAGAAATGTAAAATATCTCCATGATTCATGAAGAATTCCTCACATGTTATACATAATTAGCACCTCAAACCCTTACATAAACAGCTATAAGCCTATTCATATAGTTCAACAATTTTAATTTTTTTAATTACTGTTTCCCCACCATGGCAACCTACAGGACGGGCTTGCAGGGGAGACACCTCAAGTCATTTTCAAGTTTAGTCTGTTGAACTTGTGGACAATTACAGAGTCTGAAACGAGCAGGTCAACACTGAAAGCCTCAGAGAAGTTATGTCTCCCAAGGAAATTGGATTAGGCGGGCCTCCAGCCAACACATTAGGTCATTTAGACACTGCTGAATTAGATTGACCTCTGATTTGCAGCTGTGGCAGATGAACTCCTGCTGAAAATGAACATTTTTTTGAGGGAAATGATCACATTGACAATGTTACAACACTATCCCAGATTCAAGAGTGCAACATGGAAGAGGTGCAGATCTTTCAAACCTGGGATCACGGCTTACACTTCTTAATAAAAGCAAAAAGTGAATCAGAATCAATTAAAAGTGATTATCAGAAATGGAAATGGTGAATTATTTCTTCATGAGCAAATATTATTATGGCCATTTGTGTGCATTATCTTAAGCCAGTACATTTTTTTTTGTGTCTCCCTGTTTATTTGCCTTGGGAAAAGAAAAGAGCAGGAACAGCAGCCTATTGTCTCCCATCTGCTTATGTTTTTAGTCCATGGCAGCAATCCAACACAACATGTTGGCGGCTATTTCTCATTTGTTAGATAGAGGACCGTGACTATGGGGTTACTGTAGAGTTGTCTCTCTGTGTATCCCAGTCTTTCACTATCTGGTTCACTGGCCTGATCCTTCTGGGGCAAAGCTACGCTGGGAATAAACCTATCTCTGAGTTTGAGGAATTGTCAACTTCTTTATTATATTTAGACCAACGCAAGCAGCATAAAGCAGTACAAGATGATAAGCTTCTTTTTTGCTTGTAAAGCTACACAGCTTCACAGTGTGTCGATTTCCTCTGAGACTTTGGCACGCTGCTGTTCACCCAGTGTGAGTGTGCTACAATATACAAGGGTGTGTGCATGTGCTTATGTACGCCAAAATAACGAGTGCAGTCCATAGGCTTAGCTTTCTTAAAACCCCATCTGTTTGGATCACGTATTCACATTCCACCACAGTGTCCAGCTGGGCCCTCCCCTCCACCCAGAGGCCAGGCACTCCAGGGACTGCAATCAGAAAATGTCCCTGGGCTGGCTTCTACCGCTCTCTTAACATAATGAGGTCACCACTACACCCAACCTGCTGTACTTTGGGGCTGAATAATAAAGTTTTGCAGTCTCTTGGCTCACAAAACCCCAGGCTTTATTCTGTGAGTCAAAGTCAGATGAGGAGAAGGGTTGGGACTGCACTTTCTGAAAGCTGTCATTGGCGCTTAATATCCCAAGAGAAGAATGGTTTAGGTTTTCGTGTTTCTTTTAATCCGTCCTTTGTGACATGAGGATCACTCACATCTGTTGAGAACAGCATTCAAGAGCTATTTCGTTTTCAAATGCCAGAGTCATGAACGGCCATGGACAGAGTCATTCTGGATAGCCTTGCAAGCAAAATAATTACCACTTGGGGTTAGGGAAGAGGTTTAGGTTTCACCCTGAAGACTTAACAGCACTTTTGTGACTTTATAAAAACGCGGTATCAGAAATCAGAAGAGTATCTCTTACTCCCACTGCCAATAATAAGACAATTACTAATAAATAAATAAATGAATGAAAGCTAAGGGAAAACTCTACAGTGCACAACCAGTTACTTAAGCTGTAAAAATATGGACAGTTGAAAAGCATATTGTACAACAGGTGATCCAAAGAGGGATGTGGATCTCTTACTTCACTATTGCTGAAAACACATAATGTTACAGTTGTTACAAGAAAAATGAATGTCTTAAGAAATAGTGCAAGTCCTTTAGATTGTGATCCAGTTAAACTTCAGTCTAAACTGCAACAAGGAAATTGCTGGTCATGAGAGCCACACCACTTCTCAGAATGTCCATAGCTGGGCAATTTGATTCAAATTTAAGCCTTATTCATTGTCTGTATCCTTAAGGAGGTTTATTATCAGGGAACCAGGACCAGGATGCACCTTTTTATAGCTTAATTAATCAAGACAAGTTTTCCTTCTGTTGATTTTAGTGCTGGGAGAGTCTGGTTTTGATTACCGCTAACTTGTTCAGACACATCTTTTCATCCAATGAGATATAATCACAGTAGCAATCACCATACCATTTCTTCTGACTCCATTCTCTTCATCCTGCTCATTATCATTATCCTCATATCAACACAAATGTATCATTTGGTCTGGTATTATTGAAACTGTTCACCCTTTATCTGAATAGATTTTATAGGGGGGTAAAAAATCTTGTTAAATGTGACAATCAGATATGATATCTAAAAGATTCCCTGCACAGAGTTGTGTCAGATTGCTCTTTCAAATGCAGAGCAGAAGAGTGAGAATGATTACATTTAAATGAGCACCCCACTTTACATGATAATTTTAGTTGAGGATGGGCTCACAATTACCTCCACGCTTCCAATCAGAGACACTAAAAATAGGAGAATTCTTTTGGAGTTACCGTCTAATTGAAAATGACATTGTCTAACCTTGTTGCATTGTTAACTTGAGGTTGAGCCTCTGCTGGTTTGGTCACTTTTCTTACTTATGGGTGGAAGGCTGGAGCCTATCCCAGCTTGGCCAGCAACCATTCACACTCACATTCACACCAGCAAGAACATGCAAGCTCCACACAGAGAGGCCAGCCGGCCGGCAGGTTGAGGCCGCAAGCCTTCTTGCTGTGAGGCGACAGTACTAACCACTGCACCACCATGACGCCCATCCCTTTGATATATAACAGGAAAAGGCAATCCTTAGTAGTTCAATATAATATATCCTATTTTTGTTGTTAGCCTCTGTAGGAAGGAATGAATTAAATATTGTTTATGATTTCATTGAGATGACTGTCATGATATATTATTAGGTATGATCCAATGGCTATCATTTATCTGCTGGAGAATGTGTGAAGTCATTTCACAGAAAATGCTCTCAGGTCTGTAGGTCATGAGTTAGTGGAAGCTTTACTGCAACAATACACTATTACCTTCCTTCACTGTTGATACTGCTGTGTGGATGCTGACAATGAGGCTATGGCAAATGGATTGCATTAGAAAGCAATTTATCTATGTAATACATTTTTCCCCATCTTATGTTTCTGCTGGAATTATCCATCTGCTGCTGAGGGTCAGCATGCTCAAGGATGAGGTGGCCTCCATACTCTGAATGTGCCCATATTCATTCCTTCCAGAGCTGAGATACTTAAGCATAATAATGTCAGATCTTTTTTTTTTACTTGTCCATCTTTCACTACCCATCTAATAAAATGCTTGAAGGGACAGTTTCTAGTCCAGTAAAAAATAAAAAAACATTCACAGTTTGTGAAACATACTGTGAATATTTATGCAGTCAGGGAAGAGGTGGAATATTTGTGATCATGTTGCCCTTTCTCCATCACCCAGTGGCTTGCTTTGTTAACGTCCAAGGTTGTTAGGAGTGTGCTGACAAGATAAGATTGTGTGCCATCTCCCAGAGACGCATGTTACAATGGGATTTGATGTGAGAATGAAACAGCATCTGCCTGCCATTTTGTGTGTGAGAATTTGAGGCTCCCATCCCAAACACAACCCTCTGAGAAGTTATGGCATCTGCTAGCATTTATATAAGATTATATCCTGATTTTTAAGCTCGAATGTTTTGGTGGCTTTTCAGAAAATATTTTCGGAGACAGGAAGTGCAAACTAAAGCTTTTCATGCGAGGAGCAAGGTTTAAATTTTAAATGTGAAAGCCACTGTCATCCACTACCTTCAGGCATGTTTTAACTTCAGGCCAAATAAGCCGAAGGGAGGTCAGTCCGAGGCATCACAGAACTGTTGCCTTGCTCTTTTTAGCAATTCAGTTTCTAGCTTCAACGCATCTGCAAGCTCTTCTGAATGAAAAGAGGAGCTGTTAATATTAAATATATGTTGTGTAGTGTTGCGTATAATATTCTAACAGTCTTTTTGGATCATGCACTGTTAATGTATCTATGATGATCTATTAGTTTACATTAATGCTTCTGTGATTTAGATGTTCATATTCTGCCTAATCTCTAAGTCCCGTCTGTCATCCATGTTGTTAATTATTTTATTTTATTTTATTTTATTTTGCTCATTCTCAGCAACAACTACACCCCTACCCTCCTTAAAAGGATCCCTTTCTTTATCTGTCATAGTCTTACAGTGGCTCTATAAGCATTAAGAAGAGAAGCGGAAAACATCGGTGTCAGAAACATGATGGTGTTAAAGGTCACCGAAAGCCGGAAACTGAAGGAAACTGAAGACTAATCGTCACCTTCAGTATAAGCCATCCCTTCCTCATCATCACATTACGTACACATGCATGTATTTACAAAGCTGCATATGCAGACACATATTCACAGCTGTTATAGTATGAATGATTCATGTTTTGTCATTGCTCCAGCTCCTTGAAAAGCTGCATGATGATGTCATACTGGGTCTTTTACAGACAGAAAATCCCTCCATAGAATTGAGAGACCGCAGCAACCACTGAAAATGATGAGCTGCACTTTGTGCTTGAAAATGTTATGACCTTTCATGAGAAAAGCAAGAACAACCATAGAACAGACTGCCTCACTTCCTCACAGCTGTCAGTAACTGCAGAGGATTGCAGAGCACAGGGAGTGAGGGAAAAGTGGGAAAAAGGGACAGTAACAAACAAAGAGGCATCAATTATTCATACTTCCTGCACATGTGTTTGTAGGTGAACTGTATATTCAAATGAGAAACAAGTCAAAGCAAGTCCTGGCTGTTTTTAGTTTATTTCCACGGTGGTTTTTCCTCTCAGACACAAAATTCATTCTACAGTACTTTGAGTAAATGTATCAACAAGGCCTTGGCTTTTGTCCAGAAAAAAAGAAAAAATTTTCCTCGTGGAAGCCCTAAAATAGGAGGAAAGCCAGAAATGTCTCTTGCCATTTCATCAATACACAGCAGTACACAAGCATTCATCCATTTCATTTACATTAGGAGATCAAAGGGTACAAATGTTCCCCGCTTAAATATCGACTAAAAACCCCCCATCGTATTCACAACAGTACCCCTCCCACCCGTAATGTACCTCTTCCAGCTCTATATTTTATACACACATTAACTCTTTTCACATTTCAACACTAGATATGTATATAGCCTATTTATACAGTATGTACAGTATGTGGTCAAGCTACCATGTAAGATCATATTGATTAACGTATGTTAATATTAAAATGTGTTTAGCTTTGTGTGTGTATGTATATATGTTAGTGTCAGTGTGTTGAAACTGTTGTCAGGAACATCACAGGATTTGTTGCACAAATTAAAATGACACACGTTCCCTGACATCACTAAACAGACCTCCTGTCTAATATACCAGCAATACACATAGAATACATAAACCACGTTCTATGCAGGTATTCCATACCATTCAATGTAATATTACTGGTGATAATTATTTCATACTTCATGTTATTTCACATCACTGTTAACTGTTTATAAATGAACCAAACTGCATCTAAGCTCAGAAACAATAAAATGTATCATAATGTTTTCTTTCCAGCTCTTAGAATCCACAAGAACAGGGTGCACACATATAACCCGTTTGACGTGATTTTATCATTAGTATAATAACAGTCTTTATCCACTGAAAATCAAAGTCACAAGTCCAACTAAAATAGCTTTTGTAAGTGCTAGTCTTTACCAAACACATATACACCCACTACTTAACCCACAGAATTATTTCATTGCAATATAGTAGACTCATATACACTCAGTTGACAGTTTCTTAGGTGCATCTAGCTAAAACGAATGCAGTCTAATAAAGCAGTACTGCAATAAATTCAATCTTCATGATGTTTAAAAGGCTCAGTTTGCGTGGAAACTGTTTTAGAGTGGTGTTGATTCAACTTTATGTCCATTGACCACTGAGGTATCACTGAGGTAGAACAAAGGAACCACTCTCTATATTACACAATACAGCTCAACAGCACCACAAGCCACACTGTCCAAAATGATCATAAAGCTGAAACAACACCTCGTTATAACAGTTTCAGCAAAAACGGAACATTACAACCTGCATTGATTTAATGCAGGGCTGTTGTATTAGACTGCATTAATTTTAGCTAGGTGTACCTAATGAACTGACACCTGAGTATACATCAGTGGTGCAACCATGTGTTGAGCAATAGTGTAATTCAACAGAGGGTGAAGCCCCCCTACTGAGAGGATGATTGCATTACATGATTGCACTATACACTGTTCCCTGCACTGCAGGAGGGCCACGGAGAGGATAATGCAAACCAAAATTATGTTTACTTTTAAAATGAGATAGAGAATTGCACTTGACATGGGGAAAAAATAATGTGAATCATCTTTAAGGAATATTGTGAAAAATGAATCTTTATGAGAAAAAAAATCTAGTAATAATGTATTATTATTATTATTTTCTATTTTTCTGAAAGAATCTCTTTAACTTTCCATAAATTGTGGGCTACAGGAGTATTACATTTATATAGATTTGATGGTGAAAGATACAGAATCAAGACATAAAGTTTGTCTCTGAAATTGAAATAAATTGAAAAAATATGAATGATATTATTTTAATCTAGAAAACCGAAGCAAGGATATTAATATGTATGCTTTTGATGAAATCAGAAACTTGACACTGGATCACACATCCTCACAAGATTTCTTGACTCAAAAAACTCGCACGACCCAATTTGAAAAGCAGGGTCGTGCTCTTTATCACCCTGGCATTATGTTTGTCCACCATCCTCTCAACACCTGAACATATAACACTAAACATGAAGTGGCAATAAAAGGTCCCAGTGATGGTTCCTGTCAGGTTCAATCACATTTGTCTCAGGACAGTGGCATATGCATTTACCAGGTGTTGCCAACTTGCCACTGTGACAGTAGTTCAGCAAAGATCTGCTCAGGGAGACATTTAACCTCAGCTGATGGTCATCATTTGTCTTTGCCATCACATTTGCAACAATAGGGCCAGAAGATTAGCTTCCTGACTTCATAATCTAGATTTATAGACATCATTTGGCTCACAAAGTGAATCTTGGGCTTATTGAGCTACCTGAAAACCAGTTAAGAAGAAGAACAAACCATTTACTTTATAAAAGCCCTTAACGAGTTGATGATTTATTTCTGAAGATTTGTCTATTTCCCCCCCAACCTTAGTGGGTTTCTAAAGAGTTTAGGCGTAGATTTACCTTTGAAAAGACTTGTCAAAAACATTTATATTTGATTATTCTCAAACTTACTGTGCCTTTTTTTTTTTTTTTTGTTAATTCATTTGCTTTTATGCTGTTTGCCTACCACTAGGGTTATGACTAAAACTCATAGTAATGAAGTGTTAATCTCTGCATTTGATTGATTTATAGATATGAAGCCATGAGCACAAGATATCCATTAAGATGTAACATTTCCAATCAATTAACTGATACTGGGTCTTAACCTGCACAGCTTAACACAGCTCCATTAGATTTGCCATGGTAACCAGATCACTGCACTTCTAAATGTCAAGCATTTCATACCATGCTTGTATTGCTGAAGTTTTTGCTGCACTGCCTAATAAAGCCAGAGGCAAATAAAAGCTGAAGGACAGAGACTCTGCCAGCAGACAGCCCAGATTGGAAGCCACACAGCCTTGAGTACTGGTTGTTTTATGGTGTGTGTACTGTCACAGGATCTGAAATATACACTGTTACAAAGTCCTGTTCAATGACTCTCATCCATTTATAAACATATCTCCAGGGAGGTCTCAAAGCAAATGCTTCGCCCAGAGTGCAGCCTTGCTGGTTTATATTCAACCCTGAGACAGTTTAACTGCTAACCGGAGGGCCACTGTGCTTCCCTTGCACAAGAATACTGCAGTGCTGCTACTATATGAGAACAGTAAATGTCTTTAGAGGAAGATGCATTTTGTTTTGTGGCTTTGTGAATGTATTCATTAATGAACGGAGAACAGAAGAAAACTCACTGAATTTGTCATTCTTGATGTGGAAAGGCTGAGAAATGATAAACAGTACCTCCCATTGATAACACCAGCGGGAACAAGGTAAAGTTTTATGTATTTTTCTTTCTTTCATCAGTATAAAGCAAGAGGGAAAATATTCAGAAAGATAAATATCCTACCTTAAAGTCCTTTTCTCTCTCCAGTCAGTAATACAGTTCTACGCAAATGCAGACAGATTTCTCTGCAGCAACACTGAATGGCAGAGCTGTTGATCACTGTCTAGGAGAGACAGCGAGGACCGAAGTGTTTGAAATATTACTGGGGAAATAACACACTCTATGTGATAGATGCATTTCCCTTTCACTTGTACAAAACCTCCAAAGAAAGCCTGTTTACTTATTCCCCTTTACTTTAGACATAGATAGATAGATAGATAGATAGATAGATAGATAGATAGATAGATAGATAGAGTTCCTCTTTCATTGTACAAGTTAATTATTTGCAAATAGAGCTCTCCTCCCATGGCAGCCCAAAACACAGAAAGCCCACAGGCAGAATCATTTACCCTAATACACAGCCAAGAACCACTGAACATATACTTGGTTAGCAGAAATGGTAGGATCAAGTTATATCCATATGTCTAGCTATTTGTAAGTTTTGCTATAGCTACACAACCAACTATAGCACCATATACAAAATCGTTGCGAGTTCAGCATCAAACTTCATTTCTTTACTCACCAAGAGCTGTTTCCAGATGTAGTAGGCAAACCTTTAGTTTAGCTTTTATTTTGACCACTTCTTTTCTTCTACTTGAGTTGGCATGCCAGCCAGCTAGCCCCAGCCCAGTTGGCCCGTCTTTTTAGTTTTCAAACTGAGCCACTGTAGCATCCAATCTGCACTTAAGAAGTAACGCTACTCAAAGGACATCTTATGACCTCTTGTGAATGCAACGATGGCTGAAGTTCTTACAAGCACTTACAAATAGCAACGTTAATGCAGGGCTTTAAAGAAGGAATGATGAAAAACAGAAGCATCATTATCACTGGCTCAAGCAGTTTCACTACCTTGTGGTTGTTTTACATTGGAAGTGCAGAGGATGACAATGCTTCTGTGTTAACCATGTTGGCTGCCTGGGTAGGAGCTGAGTAGACAGTTTACTTTTTGTAAAACAATGGCCTCCATTATTTCCCACAGAAAGCTGTTGTATATCACTGCTGTACCCAAGGCTATAAATCATGAATTCACTACTATTCCTCACTGAAACAGAATAATGGAAGCAACCATTGTAATATGTTTGTGCGTAAATGAGAGAGAGAGGAAGATTGTATATATTTAAGAGTCCAAGTCCAAGTGATAAGTCAACTGAAAGAAACGCTTTTAAGCGCTCTTAAATGCTTCCTCTGAATGTGTCTGACTGAGCTTATCACAGAGGCGACACATTTGCACTGATTGTTTATTCAAACACTTGATCCATGACCTGTGTTTACATTTTCATGACAAGCAACCTCTCGTGACCTTGTGAATAATGAATGTTGTCAATGAGAGATGAAGTTGCATAGTGGAGGTCAGAGTTGATTACTGATTCAACAAAACCCGTGACTGAACGGAGAGACAACTGCTTTCTGCTCTCTGACCAATAACAGTAACAATCATAATACTGATGACTTGCAAAGCACCTTTCAAATATGTGAAGCAGCTATAAATACTTTACATAAAACTACAACAAATGAAATGAAATAAATGAAATAAGAAAAAACACTGTTGATGGCTTTGAACCTTGACCAACTATTTTCTAGCAGGATAAAGTTATCCAAACTTAACCCATACATATGGCAGATAATAAAATGTACTGTTTTCACCTATCTGCCCAGAGGGAAAGGGAAAAGATGAGTTTTATGTAGCAGAACATAGTAGCTAGGGATATTTTCTAGGTATTTTTTCTTTTAGTTGATGGATGTGTGATGTGATCTTGATATGTCTTAGGAATTTCTTGTAAAATCTTAGTTGATAACCACTTCACTTATGATCCAGTGATCAGGATTCCTTAATCAGGCAGGTGGATTGTTGTTGAATGTGAATTTAGCCTTAATAATCCTCCCCCTGCATGAAAATGATAAAATGATTAAAAAAAAAGATAAAAAATATAGATTTTTAAGTGTTTCCTTAGATGTACTACTAGAGGACAATAAAAGTACAAATTTAAGACACTTTTGGTTGAGTCCAAACCACACTTTAATATTCTAACTTATTTAGAATACACTAATATACACTCAGCATCCACATTTTTAGGTACACCAGTACAATCGTAAGCGGAATACAAAAGTTCAGCTATAACATCTAGTTTTTAGTGACAGTGTTAGAATGTCAGAAATTCAATGATATGTTTTAGTTTGAAGGTAGTGGGCTGCATTACACTGACAGCTGTCTCCATTTTTTTCTTATTCCCATATACATCAGGGGGCAGAATAGTCAAACACCTTTGAATATAATGCAGTCCAGTCCAATACCACCACTAACTATAGCCTCAATGTTAAAACATATTATTTCAAAAAAGCTTAGCATTACAGACATACAAGTAGACTTTGCAGCACAACAGTTGTATTGGATTGCATTAGATAGTACAGGAGCACCTAATAGAGTAGACACTGAGTGTAGGCCAATATAGGTTGACTTGAAGTACAAGTACAAAAACCTGAAATCTTAAGTTTATACAAAATGTTAAGTTTCAAATACATTCAACTTTAATTAGTACATCTCAAGTGGTTTTAATTTAACTCTTTCCTGAGTATGACTCATTTTACTAAATATGCTTTATGTTGAAATATTAGTTGCTGCGCTTTATTAAAAGCTGTTACTATCACCAAATGCTCCCGATCTCATCTCTTGCTGGTCCCTCCTGGTTTAAACTGTACATTTGTAGTGGGGGAAGTTGAATGAGCGCGGTGAGTGTTTAAATCCGTTTTGGGTGGTGCAACAATTTGAGAGGAAAAAAAAAAAGTACAAATGAACGAATTTTGACACTTCTCCACGCACTGATGCCTCTGACGCCTGATTCATCTGTTTATTGGTGACACAACAAATGAGCTGTAAAATCACGCACCAGCAAGAGACCTGCTGAACAAAGACAAATGTGGTACTGCTTATACAACTATTATAATGTTAGGATTAAAAAAATCACAAGATTACAGCTTACTGACAAAAAAACATATTTGCTGGATGCCTGATAAACATTTTGTTGAGAGCAAAAAATTGCGTTGTGGTGATGGATAAGTCAGTAATAAGGTGATGTCTAAAAATATCTTTTGTCGAGAGACTTGACTTGTGTACAGTTCAAGTGTTCCAGAGACTTACAAGCAGATAGAAGGTGCTTACTATTGCACCTAGTGTAGACTCAACAGTATGATTTGTACATGCAGTATAGACAACACTTGCAATATTTGCCTTGCCACATTACATCTGTCCTCTTTGTGGCATGTTTTTCCATTCACTCATTTGCTCTTGAATTGTTTCTTCTTTTCCTTGTGACCACCTGCTGCAGATCACATTGCCTGAGAATGAAATGCATTTAATGTGTCATCTATTGTACTGCAGTGGTTGAAAGTAAAGTATTTCACTGCTGATAACATGTCTGTTATATGTCTGCAAAAGTATCAAATGACTTCATGCAAATTCCTTCAAAAGATGGAAGAAACAAATTCAATATAATAAATGATCTTTTCTGTAAAGGTGACAAACCTCAAAATGTGCCTTTTTCCTTCATTTAGCATTCCTGGATTCTATAGTTTACATTATATGTGGCTGCTTTTCCCAAATAATGAATAATTGTTGTCATCAGCTAGTTAGTCAGTCAGTATAGGTGTTTACATTTGCCCTGCTGCAGCACAAATAATCATTTGAATCTGAAACAAATTACTGTCAATACAGCAAGCACTCAGTGTCTGTTCAAGGTCTGGCTGAAAACATATTATACATTACATAATGCTCCATTTTGAGAGGCCTTTTCAGACCCCAGCAACAAGATACACTCAACTAATCAGTTACATCCTTCCTTAGTCATGCCAAGAAATTCATGTGAGCATATAAAATAAATAAACCTTGTAAAGGGAGACAAGTGAGGGTGAATTAGCATTGTGTGTGTGTGTTTATGTCTATGTGTATTTGTGGTGGGAAATTGACAGGAGAATTAGAAATCTGTGACTGCTGCCAAATTTTGTCTTCAGTTTGTCAAACGCAGCGTTTCTGAAAAGCACTGATCTTGTTTCTCTTGACTGAAGTCCTTGCAAAAGGTGTCTTTGCTGCCACTGAAGGAAGAAAACCAAACTGCTTGAAGAAGATAAAATATAATGATATATTCAGAGACACTAGACTGAAAGAGGACAAAAAGGTTAAAGCACGAATTTGAAAAACAAAAAGGGTCGTACCGTAGATAAGTTCGACAGCTGTTATTTGTAAAAATGCAATATTGTTTTTTCACTGGTTGTTATCACCAAATCATTCAATTTACTGCAGTTTGCATCCTGCAACTGTGGACTTGTCATCTGTGTCCTCGGGGAGTTCTGTTTGTCAAGAACAGCAGCTGCCCCCCCCCTCCTTTGTAACACCTTCACATCACCAGGCATCAACACAAGGTGAGAGAAGGGAAAAGCTGTGAAATCCTCTAAAATCATTCACTTCATCAGTCTTGGGACTGCTGCAACAATGAACTACTGTTCCACCGTTTGCAGAAGAAATGCTTGAGCGCCTGTGGGGTTGGGGGGGTTTCTGTGCATCCAGAGCAATTTCCTGAGCTTGTCAAGTGCCACCATGTCCTGTTGTCATGGTGATGTTGTCACCCTGTATGTTAGAGGGAGATATGCACAAACACAAGTATGTTTTGTCTAATTATTGCTTCAAGACAGGTCACTGTGGAAACCAAAATGTCACCGCTACGGTGGGCTTTTGAGGAATATTTTGATATGCACTTTTCATGGATTTGCATATAGATTGAGGAATAACAAATAAATATATAGTACAAACAAAGCTTGACATTGAATGTCAGTATAACATAAGAGGGAATATGGAAGCTGTTCATTCTATGCCATACAATCATGGCAACACACCTGTTGCCTTTCGCAAGAATTGGAATAAAGCAGTAGAAGCTAACTTCCTCTGTGTTACAGTAAATTACAAACTTCACAAGGGGTTTGACATAGAAGCGTAACACTGCCACACCAGATGACAAAAATAAAAGGAAAAAAAAAAAAAAAAGAAAATCAGCCTCACGTTACAATGTGAAAAGTTTAGTGCTGTAACAAAATGATTTCCATTTTCATGATATAATGTGGTAACTTATTACAGCATAAAACGTTTCACATTACAATGTGGTAATTCATATTGTTAAAACGTTAAAACGTGACAACTTCATACTAATGTTTGAATGAGGAAACAGCGTGTTGAGAATAAACTGAGGATAATGGCACATTTTAATCAAGTTCCATTTCATTCATTTTGTTCTGTTGTTGTGACACAAACGACGCCTCTCTCCTGCCGTAGTAGCGTAGACAATGAGCTAAAACCTGCTTTTAATCAAGACGAGCTGTCCATCGAGCTGAAGGAGTAACACTGGTCTCCGTGTGCAGCCAGCTTGAGTCCAGTGTGCAGGGACCGTCTACAAAGTTTAAACAGATAGGCCTACTACAAAAACATTCAATATCTTCTTTCTCATACACTGTAGTGTCATAAAAATAACTTCACACATCGATAGTCTCCTCTTGGTTGCACTACAACACTTAATTTGGAAAATGTGTTTTTTGTAATAATTTGGGGGAATTTTCATTTAGAATAATATTCAGTATCTTCCTTCTCATACACTCTCGTGTCACAGAAATCACTTCACACATCAGCGGTCACCGGTTTCAATAAATGAATAAAAAAGGTCACTATAAGGCATCTGGTAAGTAAAAGCAGACAAAGAGAAACAGAGCCTGTTGTGTGTACTATCGTATTCTTCTTTGTCCTTCCACTGTTGTTTCGAAGAGGCTTGTCGCCAATTAGCTTTTGCTAAACAATCAAAGCCTTAGTCATTCATTAATTACAGCTTAAGGAATGGTTTATTGGTTTTTAGTTAGTGAATGAGACTGAATCGATGGCATGAACAAGATTACTACAACAAAAGTCCGCAGTCACGGCAGCTTTGTCATGGCTCCTTCATGTTCGAACTGTCTTTATTCCTTTCTGTAAGAAACAGTTTGGCGTATTTCCCTGATTTTTAATGTCCCTGTTTAATGTTACTCCATGATTTTCTTTACTTGACCTGTGAAAAACGCATATACTTTAACCACAGTTTAAGTATAACCTTTTTTTTTTCATATCAGCACTTGGTGATTCAAGTCATAGCCGTGCTGTGGGGACATGGATTCTTTTCATGCTAAATTAAAACAGACACAAAAAACAAAATGAACTGTATAACTGTATAAACAATCAAATAAACATATTCCGTGAGCAAAAATATCTGGCTCTTTGTCAGGTCAGTGTGGCAGTAATGTATTATATTTAAGTCATCAAAATGTTTTAAAATAATTAGTAAGGAAGTAATCTTTACTTGATTTGACATTTAACATGTAACATACATACGCTTGGGCTGTGCTTTCAATCCACCTTACATGACCGCCGTTAATTTAGTTTATAATACTTAAAGGAATGATGGATGAATTTGTGAGAGGGAAAACTGTTCCACACAGTGTTGTTTTGCAGTTTGTGGTTGAAAATTCTTTCAGTATTTGGATCATTAGCTTAATAGACATAAGCGGATTTCAAAAGAGCCTGGGAAGATAGGCTAATTCCACCTGGAGAGGTTTCTTACAGTCTCAGAGTGAAATGACTTCTCCATTAGCATGAACCTTGCTGCTAATCCTCTAGCTCATTAGTTTTTTGAATTAGGTCCAGTGGAGGAGTTCTAATTGTAGACATCCTCTCAGTGAAGTATTTACCCAGAATTTACCCATGATCTCGTCAGTTAAAAATCAATAAGAGTGTTATGCTTCTGCAACAACTTTCAATCAGTGCTCTCAGTCTTTTATTTGTCATAGGAGTGCACCTCCACCAGGTGAATATAACAATGCAGAAAAATGTAAAATTTCTTTGGATCAAAGTCAAGAGACGTGTTGCAACACTACAAGCAGGTCAACTGCATTGGAAAAGCGCATTCCAAAATGGCAATGGTGGCCTGGGATGTGCGTCTGTATAGGGACGTGGAATACGATCAGAGAAACTGAAATGTATCAGTGAAGAACAGCAGTGCCCATGCACAGCCTTATGGGAGGAATGAGCCAATCCTATCTGCCGAACACACACATACGCAGATGCTCCCTTTCTTTCTCATGCACACACATGCAGAAGGACTTTGTGCTTTTGAAAATATCAAGAGACTTCTTGGTTTAATTTGTCATTGTCGCCTGCAAGCACACGCACATGCACGTGGTATTTCATATACTAAGACAAGAAAAATGATGCAACTAATGTGTCAGTTGAGTTAAAATCTCTTGCGTCATGTAATTTTATTATGTCTTATCAGCTAGACTGTTTTCTTTTAGAAAATAAGTCATAGCTCCAAGTCATTAAAGGATGGAAACTAATGTAGAGGACTGAAAGTCTAATTTTTCTTGATATCTCTTTTATTAATGATGACATTTTATGTAATTTTCTTACAGTACTGACATTTATTTGATTAACCATTTCTAAGAAGGTATATATGGAAGGATAAGGGTAAAAGTAAAACACTTGCAACATAGTACAGATGTTACGTTTTTTTTACTTTAGCTATATAAAAACTCTCATTGATTTCCTCTGTTAAATTCTACTACATCAGTATATTTCATATTGGTTGCCCGCCATTATTTTACCCTGGCTACTATGGTAGAAACAAGCAATTACAAGTAATTAAACATGGCAGAACTCTGTAGAGATAAGCGAGGAAAATTCAGAGCAGCTTGTAATTTGCATCAGGCCTGGCTCAGGTGTGTTTTTGGACGAACAACATATATCTGAATCCAGAAGGGTATCCTTTGTCTGGCACATGAAGAAGTAACGTTTGGAAATCTGTCATTTTGCTCCCACTGTTTAGGCCTGTGGAGGAAGCTGCATACATACGAACCCCCACAATTCAGGTGAAAGGTTCCTCTCACTCAAACATAGCCCCCATTCCCACATTTTGCCCAACATTGGCTTCTTTTAAATGGTATTTTCTATTACTAAAAGATCCAATGTAATCAATTGAACTAATATGGCTAGATATTCAGGGATCTGTTTTGCTGTTAGTTTTTCAAAGTCTGTTTTCAACTAAAGAAATGCTCAGTAACCTAAGAGTGGACAGATGGTGTTTGTTTATTTACTGCTCACTTTTATAATGTTTGAAGAGGGTTCATTTCTCAGGCTTGCAGAGTAACAGCTGAAAAAGAAAACCTCGACAGGCTGAGACCAGTCCTGTCTAGAACTACAGTGCTTAGCTGTTATATTGGGGGCAGATTTTAACCCTCACCTGTAGGTTAACAGTACTTGAACAAATTATACAGCCGTCAAATTGGAGGTAATGGAAATGTTTTGCATTTTGGACCACTGTTTACTGCAGAAAGTTCCTTTGAGCCAGGAGTGATATATATTACTGGTATATATTATCCATGGAATCTATTGATTTCTGGACTGTAAAATACTGATAGGATATCAGTGACATAACTGCAGGTATTGGTACAGGTATGACATAGAGTGACTGATACAAAACTGTTATCTACATTAGTTTACGTGAAAAAACAGACAAAAAGATTTCAATTTCACCTTTGGCGTCAACCCATAGATAACAAGGTGGGAATTACTAACCTCGATCGTGTGATTCTTCAGATGAAAGTTCTTCAAGACTGAAGACTTGATCTGTAACTGACAATTTGTATTACTCCTAGGGCCTCACATATCCAGCACCTATTCTCATTGAAATAGCAGCATAAACCATGACATGATCCTATATATTCTTTAGTGTTACGGAACCTCAAGTAGTGTAGTGTAAGACTACAGAATGTAGTGTAAACCAGCCTCCATAATAATAGTTTATTTAATAGTTTTTTTGAGTATTTCTGTAACTACTATATTGCTATATGTAAAACTAAAACTGGACCACAAAGAGCAGAGGCACGTTATGTTTGTGTGTTTATGTGTGCGTGTGAGTATCTATGCTACAAAGGGCAGTGAAGACAGTATCTGGGCATGTCTTCACTGATACCCATTATCAGAAGTCTTCTTATTTATTTGGGGGTTTGTGCAAACACATTTCATTGCACGTGAACTAGTATCAAAGTGACTGATCTCACATTTATGTCAACTTCTTCCAAATAGGGACTGTGAGAACTGATATAAAGCTCCTCCTCTGAAAAAGGACATTGGGTTTTACAACCAGAGTGAATGTTATAAACCTCCTGACTGCCCTGAGAATAAAAGCAAAATGACTTTCCTAAGTATCACATTAATAAGAGCAATAAAAGAAAGCAAAACTGTGTGTATGTGTATAATTTGAATGCCAGGTAAGCTACTTTTTCATCTTATTTGTTTCTTTCTTTGTTTTTATGCTTCTTGTTCTCAGAGGACGTGAAGTACATTGTGTGGACAAGTGTTTAAGGACAGTGATTGCAAACCAGAGAATAAAGCTGTTCAAATTAATGAAAGATTGTTTGCCATGTTTGCTTAATGTGCATTTGTAATGTGACAGCTATCAGTGTGAGCAATTGTAAAAAAAAAAAAGTTCATGACAAGAGGCTTAGAAAATAAGCAGCATCATATCAGTCATAACATCACAACTTTCCTTTAAAGTAATTTTTTTTAATACTTTGTCTCCTGAGATAAGATCATAGTTTCAAGGGTTCTTCTCTCCTCCTCCCTGTGTAATTTCTTCTATTAATATTTTCATGAATGGATTTTTGTCATAGGAAGATGAGACTTTATAAGCCCCATCTCAATTAGACTTTCATTGAAGATTTACAATAGAGAAGAGCTGGTGAGTGCGTTTATGAAACTGTAATTTTCACCTGAAAAAAATCAGAAACTCTCACATTAAGCCACTGACAACATCCTTGAATTTTTGACATCAAGAAACTAAATAAAGGCAAGTTGGTAGTTGTAAAAGAAGCAATTTTTAACCATGTATTGACTTCATCTCTTCAAACGTAATACATAATTTCTGGTATACAGTTGTACATGAAAGCTGTTACATTAGGTATATTTTGATACAGTAAACATACTGTATGTCACTGTAATCTGTAATGATGAAGACTTTTATTACTACACACTCTGTAGACTGCTATATATGTATAGCCACTAGGTGGTAGACAATAATCACAAACGTCTCTACTGTTGAACATCAGCTCATCACACATTTACCAGCCAGTTGATTCCCTGAAAACAGCCAGTGGAGTTGTATGATTATGAAAATGAATTCCAACTCATTTGAATGACTTTTTGGTATAACTTTTCCCTTCAAAACAAACCCAGACCTTCGAGAATAGTCAAACCGCCCTGTTCCACGTACAAAATGTCTGCCTTCAGGCGGTTTGTCTGAAAATTCTGGTAGAATAAAACATTTTGTTGTGTGCAACAAGAGACACTGGCCAGCCAAGCAGCTATAGTGTTACAAGTAGGGCTCTACCGTTCCAGTAATTTATTGATCTCAGGGCTGGTCTCCATTACAAACATCACTGGTTTTGGTCTTAACTCAGACTCTAATTGATTAGGTCTTGTCTTGGACTCAAGTATTTTGTAATGAGCAATTAATTCTCTGAATGATGACTGTCTTGAAGTTGAGCATGACGACGACTAAGAACAGCAAACAGGATGATTAATTACTGCATTATACATATTACACCAGGGGGCAGGAGAGCTTTACCAAAGAACAGTGCATGATGACAAATGAAGGGATATAAAAAGGGAAATAATCATGAAATATGCATTGATCTTGGGAGTGCTAATGTGTTATCTCATGTGATACACTGGGATCACTGTCAGTAGGCCTTTTCTCTATCACATTACGTTATCGCACAGCAAACATCAAAGAATGTTAAAGAAAGATCACACCTGCATTACACCTGTCTTCTGAATATATCCTCTATTCCTCTAAAATAATAATAATAATAAAAACATTAGTATATGTAATAATCAAGAAAGAAGAAGATAAAATGAGGAGTAACTGAACTGCTTTCAGATGTCTCCTTTTGTACTCAGCAGCAAGCTGAAACTGTGACAAATTATTACTTATTCTCCTGAAGGCGAAGGTAAACAAAGTTGAAGCAATAGCTTAGCATAAGAGAAAATAGTATTTTGTCTACCCAGTCTTTTCAAGTGAAATACACACATTTATAGCAGTTATTTATAGTGAGTGCTTTGTCTTTGCCGCACTGCGTTAAAGACAGAAACATTTTTATCACTGGCAATGATATTCCGTCTTTATGGTTGGAACTGACAAGCCTTTAATTGAATGGCCCACTGAGATTTTACCCTAGACTTAATGTACCAACTTTCATTAGCACATGTTTTTCCAGCAAATGTTCCCACACACTTTTAATATGCATGAGATCCAACCTGCCATGTGGGATGCATAAAACAAAAAGAAATCAGTAAATGAACATTGATTGAAGCTAGATTAACCATTTTTATATTCTCACGCAACTATTTTGCAATAGCAAAATTTTTGGGGGGGACGTGTAATGCTGCCTGGGGACATTTTTACAAATCAACAAAATATGATAACATACTGAAAGGAAGCCAAAATGAAAATTTCCACAGAGAAGATTTTGCAGATTGATTCAGTATGTACACAGTTGCAAATATTCATCGTCAGTCTTTTTAGTTATGCTAGTAAAGTGCGTCAAGGGCAAGGAATGTCGACCTATTGGTCAGCTCACTACTTTGGTCCAGACTGAAATATCTCAACAACACTGGATGTGTTGCCTGCCTTGAAATCTTCTACAGGAATTCATGGTACCCAGAGGATCCAGAGTTTAGTTAAGCCCTGACTTCTCATCTAATGCAACCAGAATTTCAAAATCTTTACTTATACAGTGAAATATCTCAACACCTATGAGATGGACTGGCACAAAATCTTGTGAGAAAATGTATGGATACTGATAGTTCACAAATGATAAAGCCTAATGACTTTGGTGGTCCTCTGACTTCAGGTTGGTGTATGATCTCCAAAACAAATGACACAGCAGATGTTAAAAAGCTAACATCAAGCTGTGATCATAGGTATTATTCCTGCTCACCATCGGCGTCTTCGCATTGTTACCATGTGCAGGTTTGAGATGTGTTCAGAACACCGTGTTCACCGTCTTCCTTTTCACAGCTTGTAGCAACTGAAGCATTATCAAGGCAATGATGATAATGATTAAATACTGTCACCATTGACTTTAAGCATATAAACACAGATGCTCAACACATCAATCCCCAACCCCGACCTATTGGACAGTATATGAAAGTCAACACTGTTTCCTATCCTGACCATAAATGTTCCCAGTCAGTGTAAATCATGGTTGTAAGTCACTTGTGTATAAATTTTCCCAGAACACGGGGCTGGAGTGAGAAGGGCAGGGTTAGATATACACAGATGTTACTTTTTGTTGTGATAATGTAATCCACCTCTCCAGGGAAAGCACCCACTTTTGACACTTTTCAAAACAACCTTCATCCAGCCAAGACTAGATAGACCTTGTACGCCAAGAGTGCAGAATCACTGTGACCTCCTAAGAACCAGTAGCTCCCATGAGAGAGCATCTGCTTCAACCAACCTGTGTTATGTAGGACAGCACAGATAATAGAAAGTACAGGCAAGCTCTCATCTTCTGTTAATTCTGTGACTGAAAAGAATAGGTGATAATGGAAGCATCAAATCATCACCAAATGAAAGTGGGTAAAAAAAAAAAAAAAAGCCTGCATGCTCTTCTTTATATTAAACTCAGGATATTTTTGCTCAAAGCAGAAAATACAATACAGAAAAAATGGAACAATATTAACAACAGCCTCTTTCTAAAAACAGAGAAAGATATTCAAGGACATGACAACAACTCATAATGACAATCCAAAATAATATGTAAGCCATTCACTATTTGATGAAGCCTGCCCCTGTGGTGTACCCTAAATTACAGTATTGTAAAGGTTTTTCCTCAGAAAAAATATTTCTAGCATCAAGTGAAACATCATGTTCAACAAAATAGTGGCCTCTGATCCCATGATACTTTGCAAATGCTTGTGTCAATAATGAATTTACTTTTATATTAATCCATTTGGCCAATGCTTTTATCCAAAGCGACTTCAGTACATGATACAGGAGACCTTTAAGTAGGCTCCACTACAAAATCTTGTTTAGTAAGGTGGAGTACAATGAGATCAGGTAATGAGGTGCACTCTAAGTTGTTAGGCATGTTGGTGTGTCAGAGATGTTAAGAGAGGAGGTAATCTTTGAAGAGATTCTTAAAAATAAAGAAGGACGCCCCTGATCTGTTAGCCCTTGGTAGCTTGTTCCACCATCAGGGAACCACAGATGAGAACAGACTGGCCTGCAATTGCCTTGTGTGCAGGGATGACAATGCCAGATGACAGTCCTTGGATAAATGCAGTGGCTGAGGGCTTAACGGTGTATGTCTGCGTTCATTTAGATGGGTGAAGAGTCAGACGTCACTCCGTAGACAGACCTGTGACTTGAATTGGATTCAGGCTGCCATGGGAATCCAGCAGAGGTCAATGAGCAGAGAAGTGACATGTGCCCTTTTAGGTTGATTGAAATAGACACACCACTGCATTCTGGACCATCTGTATTGGTTTCATTGTGCATGAATGGAGGGCCATCAGAAGGGCATGGTAGTAGTCATCGTGAGAGATAACCATAGCATGGACCAAGAATAATCTCAAAACCATTAATCATATGAATAATGTTTTGCTTCTACCGTGATTTCTCAGCTTGTGGAAATATAGCCAGTACTAGTATTGCTCTGACCATTACACCTCTCATATTTAAGTGGGGTCACACACAAGAATATACAGTCTAAAAACACCTTATATCTGCATTACAAACTGACAAAAACATTAGCAAATCCAATGCAACGTAACTCTTGCAATATGAGCTAATTGCAGATATGATCTCAACTTTCAGGTTTTGTGGTATTCTTCCCAGTGAAGCCACGGAGTTTCACTCCTAACAATGATACACACTCACTCATTACATTTGAAAAGGGTCAGAACGTCCAACGTGTTTTTTCTGACCAAGCCACGCTGTTGCCATCATGTATTTTTCCTCCAAGCTCCACCAGCCATAGTAATCAAGTGCGTATTTCAACACATCATTGGCATTGTTGGAATTGTTGCCATTGCTCACGGCTGTGCAGCTAGTGTGCATAGTGAGTCATTAGGAAGATGATTTGGATGCACAGGAAATTAAATGTGCAGCATAGCCATCCATTGAAAGTCTACTCGTTTTCATCAGTGTTAAATATAGAGATTTCACTCAACTACTATTCTATTTTTAAACTCCAATTTCATCATCTCTTTCATCACTTATGTGTGGAGATTCAGTTATTATTTAATGACATGAGTTTTGTCTTGTCAGTGTCTCATCTTTATAATGGGGAATATGTTTTGTCAGTTCTCACTGACCAAATTAAGACCAGTGAAATGGAAAGTTTCACTCACATCAGTTGTCTTAGGAAGATAGCAGAAGTTTCAGCGGCTGAGATTTCAAATTTGAGGACATACGTCTGAAATCATCTGCATGGCTAGCTACCTAAAGTGTATGTGACAAAATAGTTTTATTTTTTGTGAAATAATCAATAATTCCCCATGTGCGAATAATAAAATTATTCTTATCTGCAGGTTGTTATGAGCAGTGTGTAGAGTGTGCTGGTTTTGGATACTTGATGATGGAAACATTAAACAGGAGTACACACCCTGACAAGTAATATTTCTAGCTTTCATTCCTGAATGAGATTTCAACACAGGTCATTCACCAGCACTGAGCTCTATCATCTTTATGAGTTTCCAGAGGGGAATTGTGTGTCAAAACAGTTCTAAAATTTGGCTACACATGAAAGCTTGTCACAGTATTTCCAACAGTGGATTTATAGAGTTTCCCTTTACTGAAATGAGTGTGAAATGCTTCTATTGCAATCATTGGCAGCATGCAGCTATGGAAGCCATTTGTCTCGGTGTAGATTACAGCTACAGACTGACAGCGAGTGTCATTGTGTCAGTGGGCAGGGGGAGGCAACCAGCCAGATGTGCTGTCAGACTCAGCGTGAGAAGTTTGTTTTTCTGGAAGCAGTTCATACCACTGCCTACACTGTAGGGTATAGCATTGTATTCAACACAAAAATATTAGAAAGACAAATTTGTCCTTTCGATTTTGTTTGGCACCATGGACCACCTGTATAATGGAATAAATAGTTTTATAATTAAAATATGCACAAAATGTATTTAGAGAAGCCATTACTAACTGCAGAAGAAACTAGCAGATCTGACCAGCATGTAAACAACGGAAACAGCAGCAACCGAAAATGAGACAATATGCTGACTGCAGCACAAAACGGGGGCGACTGAAAATGAGGCTTCATACTAAAATACTGCTATGGCCAATTCCACATATTAAACAGAAGGAGATAGCAATAAAGACCAGCCTCTAATAAAAGTCTGTTATGTTCTCAGGTTGATGTAAATAAAGGATATATAGACTATAATGGATCCCAGATGGAGGCTGCTGTTTGAGAGACAAAATAAAAAAGATAGTCTGTATCTTCCAACTTTCCTTCTGAGCAATCATTTTATAAGTAAATGCAGTTGAAATCACAGCACAATATTTGTCTTTAATTTATGTGATTTTGTCAGACGACATAGTGGTTATAAAATCAGGATCTGACCATAGGCGGTCCAGTCATATTCTAAGGTTTTGACTAAGTCTTGTTTTCTTGTTTTCTATGTTTATAGCTTTACAACCAAATACAACATGGGCACAAGATTAAAAGAAGAGAATACTGATGCAAATGGCCTATGGCAAGCTCATTTGGCCGGCTGACCACATCCAAGTCAGAGGGGCTTTCATACTGTCAGTGGTGCTTCTGGAAAAACAACATTGTGTCAGTTGTGGGTGTGTTGCTACAGGGCACAGTTGAGAGATATGAAACACATGAGATATGAGTCTGATTTCAGCCCACTTATTAAATGGCAACACACAATGGTATTTATGGCTGGCTTCATTGTGTTAATCATAGCACAAATGATTTTCTCCTCCATAAATGCTGCAAAATACCAGAGTTAACTGTACAACCATACAGTCTATGTGAACAACTTAAATCAAGCCAAAAGAAAAGGGTCCATTGCATGGAGTGACACCTCTGGTCCAATGGAATGGGCTGGAATGACAGAAGTCTGCAGTAAAACTTTTGTGATACAGTACTTGCCAAACTCTTGCAAGATTTCAAAATCACATGACAAAAGCAATGAGCGAGACACATACAGTATCTCTTTTATCTATCAATGCTGGAAAAAAAAAAAAGTATGAATAGATGGAGAGCAGAATTAGGTGTTTAACATTCATTATAGGATGCCATCAGGATCCAGAGTGTGGATGATTTGTAGAGAGCTCAGCTGGTCACTAAAACTCAAATCAACCTGATTATGCATATGCAGACTTGAGATGTTACACCAACTTTGGTGTCTGTCAAACCAATTTTCCACATTTTCCATTTGCTGTCTGGTCAGATTCTGATTGGCAAAAATGCCATTAGTTACAGTTATGGATTTTTGAAGTATATGTCTTAATTCATTAAAAAAAAAAAAAAATTCAACAATAGTCTTGTATTGGACCACATACTCCCATTTTAGATTACTAGTACAAAAAAAGCATAGCCAAATGTATGTGGGCATCTGAACATTGCACCCATGTGCAATTGTAAAACATATCATTTCACAACTACAAGCATTAATATGCCGCTGTTCTAACAGCCTCCACTCCTCTGGGAATGCTTTACATATAGGCTGCTGGAACCTGGCTGCAGAAATTTGCTCACATTCAGCCAAAAGAGCATAAGTGAGGTTGGGCATTGATGTTGGGTGAAAAAGCCTGACTTGAAGTCAGTGGTTAATGTGGCTGAGCTCTGTGCAGACCAGTCACAGACATCACTTCATGCACAGAGCATGTTGTAGCCTCAAAGTTGGAAACTCTTCTCTAAAATACTTGTTAGAAATTTCTCATGAAAAAATGTGGCATTTATTTTTAATTTCTTACAAGAAAACAAATACTGAGACAAAAGGGATACAAACTTAGAAACTGTAATGCATTTAAATGACACCTGCCATAACACTCTGTGTGTGATTTTGTCTTTGAAGGAAAACAGTTGCTTACATGTTCTCTGACATCGCACACCCCATGTGTTGTGGTAGACTGCCTGAGCCACCTCTTGTATCTTTTTCCGGCCCATTTACCCTTCAGCTTCACTTTCTTTGTCTCATCTCTCCCCCCTGCATGATTCATTCTACACCTACAGTTTGAAATTCACTTTGGGTCAAAAGGCTAAGAGACTCGCAATGGGGAAACCTATCAAAATGAGTGATGATGAAAAGATGTAAGAGCTAGGAAACATTAGGGCAAGAGGACACAAGCCAAAGCGGCAAATGGGATATTAAAGGGACAGTCCACCCAAATAAGGTTTGGAGATTTCAAACTTCTGCAACTACCTCAGTAGAATGCTTTAAAAAAGTACATTAAAAAGGAAACTTAACAGAATAATTGCCTCTGTGATAAACCACATTGAATAGAGTGGTAGTAAATTACATTTAATATGTACTACATCTTTGATAAATGAAGTACAGTAGTGTAATTCACATCCCCTCTTTATCAGTCTAACTCGAAGTGAAACAAAAACCATGAATTTAATTTCGTTTATTTTTTTTGTAGTTAATTGACTCCATAGGAAAAGGGCTCATTTTCACAGTGAAAAAGACGAAATCAATGCCTCCCTAAATAAACACAGCAATCATACACTTGACTGGAAATGAGTACAAATACTTTTTGCTCATTGACAACACAAACCAGCCAGTGTTTTTCTGTTATAAATCATTATGTGTCTGCGCTACTCATCATTATGCAATACTGGCTGTAAATATATTCTACACTAATTAATACAGATGCCCATAAAAAAAAGAGAGTGAGCACAGCACAAAGAGTATCTTGCAATCCTGATGACGACTCAGTATTGATTTGCCATTTGACACAGACAAAGTAATTGAAACTAATGTAAGGCCCTCAAGGGGACATGAGAGAAAAGATGAAAGAGAAGGTGAAGAGTGGGTGAAAAAGGCTTTGGTAGTTGGAAAACAGAGAAGAAAGTTGGAGTGCGTGCTGTGCCCTTTTATGATGGTCTGGTGGAGTTTTCTGTGTTTTCACCTGCCACAGTTAATTGAAGAAACAGAGCTTCTGGCAGTTACCTTGTTTGGAAACTAAGGTGATACCAGTCTGTGAAATGTAGCATTTGTCTTTCAATTCAATGTGGACTCTGTCTTTGCATAAAAAAACTGTTTTTCTAATTCATACACAGTATATATCAAAGTGTTAAGCAGTCTCAGTCAATGTGCCTGAAGTGCCCAACTTCTTTTTTTCTTCAGATAGTTTTCCCTTGTTTTCCTCATTCTACATTTGCACAGTTTGCTGTGGAGACTGTCTTGACCAGAAAAACAGCAGTGGTCATTTAGTCAAACACTTGCAGTGACTCAGGTTACTGATCAGGTCTCCTTATAAGATCTCTGTGACTTACAGGAACTGAGCCAATGTTGATGAATTGTGTTCATTATGTGAAAAAGGTCTGTTACTACGACTGCTCGAGGGCTTCGTCACTTGAACATTAACATATAATGTTTTACAGCACTTGCTAAAACAACTGATGCTGTTGTTCTTCTTGGGAGGACTGATTTGATTTTGTACAGTGTAAATGTATAGCTTTCTGAGGCTTTCTTAAGCTAAAGCATTGCTAAGACAACATTTAACTCAGTAACTGTCAGCCCAGCAGTATACTGCTAAATACTCTTGTCCCCCATTCAGACCAACACAGTAACGTGGGTTAAACTCCCATCAGGGGTCAGTGGATGCTGCCTGGTGTTGGACCTCGGTTGAGAGAGAGAGAGAGAGAGAGAGAGAGAGAGAGAGAGAGAGAGAGAGAGAGAGAGAGAGAGAGAGAGAGAGAGAAATTGTGCAAATGTGGGCTATCAAGGGAGTGAGCATGCAAATGGTCAGACAGGCCTGAAATTGAAACTTAGGTTTTATCTGATACATTATTCAATGTGATGAATTACTCATATGGAGATATGTTTACTACATTACTTTTAGTAATTTGTATTCACTATCATTAAAGATAGCCTTAAAGGCATGAGGGCTTATTGTTACAGTGATTTAACTGTAAAAACTTGATCACTCATTGTAAATGTATGAAGAGCAAGATGCCATGTAGATGTTTTTCCATTGGCCACACTGAGAAGCATCTATTATTAAGATTCACATCTTTCTTAATGAAAATATGCAACTCTCTCACCCAGGGAGTGAGTACTGAAAAATATATTTGTTCATTTGGACCAAAGTGTGTTTTTTGCACAACACAGGATGAAAAATGGGTTTTCTGTCTCCAGGTTGATTTGGGGGGGAGTTAAACAGTCTGAGTCAAAAGTCCAAGTCCATTTTTCATTCATTCCTCCTGATAAATAGAAGGGGGTTATTGCTTATTACATAATTACGAAGTCCTGTCTCAAGAAGCCCTTGCAGCTGTTTTTGTTGGAGACTGAAAAGGAGGAAAACTTTTTGTCAAAAACAGCCAGTAAACTCAAAATTAATGAACTCTTTGGTCCATATTTTTCTTTGTTTAGTTTTGTTTTCAACTAAATAGCACAATAAGAGCAAGTGTACCGAGAGTATGACCAATAGCTGGTTCACTGTCACACATACAGTAGTGTTGTACAACCCTATTTCCAAAAAAGTTCGGACGCTGTGCAAAATGTAAATAAAAACAGAATGTGATGATGTGTAAATCATGACTGGGTATAAAAAGAGGCTCCCAGAGAGGCAGGGTCTCTGTGCAGTGAAGATAGGGAGAGTTTCACCACTCTGTGACAGACTGTGTGAGCAAATCGTGCAACACTTTAAGAACAATGTTCCGCAATGTAAAATTGCAAAGAATTTCAGCATCTATGATTCATAATATCATTAAAAGATTCAGAGAATCCACAGAAATCTCTGTAGGCAAGGGACAAGGCCAAAAACCAGTACTGGTTGGACGTGATCTTCAAGTCCTCAAGCAGCACTGCATTAAAAACAGATTCTATAGTGGAAATCACTGCATGGGCTCGGGAACACTTCTGAAAACCACTGTCTGTGAACACAGTTTGTTGCTTCATCCACAAATGCAGGTTGAAACTCTACCATGCAAAGAAGAAACCAAATCTAAACATGATCCAGAAACGTTGCCGACTTTTCTGGGCCCAAACTCATTTAACATGGTCTGAGGTGAAATGGAAAACTGTCCTGTGGTCAGGTGAATCACAATTTTAAATTCTTTTTGGAAATCATGGATGCAGTGTCCTCTTGGCTGCAGAGGAGAGGGACCAGCTTGTTATCAGTGCACAATTCAAAAGCCAGTTTCCGTGATGGTATAGGATCGCATTAGTGCCCATGACTTGGGTCGCTTTGGGAGCTTACACATCTAGGAAGGCACCACTAATGCTGAAGGGTATATACAGGTTTTGGTGCAACATATGCTGCCATCCAGACAACGTCTTGTCCAGAGAAGGCCTTGCATATTTCAGCAAGACAATGCCAAACCACATTCTGAGCATATCAGAACAGCATGGCTGTGTAGCAGAAGAGTCCAGACACTAAACTGGCCTGCCTGCAGTCCAGACCTGTAACCCATTGAAAACATTTGGTTCATCATAAAACAAAAAATATGACAAAGGAGACCCCGAACTGTTGAGCCGTTGAAATCCTATATCAGGCAAGAATGGGACAACATTTCACTTTCAAAATTCCAGCAACTGATCTCCTCAGTTCCCAAACCTTTACAGAGTGTTGTTAAAGGAAGAGGTGATGCAACACAGTGATAAACATGCCGCTGTCCCAACTTTTGTTGCTGGCAATAAATTCAAATTGAGAATATATTTTTCATAAAACAATATAATTTCAGCATTTCAATATTTGATATGTTGTCTTTGTTCTATTTTTAATTAAATATGGGTTTACATGATTTGCGCATAATTGAATTCTAGTTTTACTTACACTTTACACAGTGTCCCAACTTTTTTGGAAATGGGGTTTTAAATACAGAGGAAATATTGTGTTATTTACTGAACTAGAATGATGTGTGACAGATTAATTCAATTCAGTTACTTGTGTGCAGTCATAAATTAAGATGTCAGGATAATGAGAAAGAGTGAAAATGGTCAGAATAATAAAAAGACCTGTGGATTCTGTAGATATTACCTGGTGAAGGCTACAAAGCCGTGTCAGGATAGGAGAGGAGGGATGAGTGATGCTGAATAACAAATTATTCTTTATGGACCTGCTGAACTGAGCTTGGCAGGAAGAAAACCATTTGAGTGAGAACTCAGAACATACACTTAACACATAACAAACTTAACATATACAATTTTAACTCTGTACAAGGTGTGGCTCTGGGAAAGGATGTGCTGTTAGGAACTGAATGAGACAGACAGCAGTTTTGATAGAAGCTTTAAAAAAAATGTAAGTGTCAATACACCCACAGTCCACCCACACAGGTATTTGCACTAATTTTGCCTGATTAGGCATCTTCTCAACACTGTGTGGAAGTGTACAGTAGGTGCTGTGATTAATTGACATTTCACTCATTCTCCTGTTAGAGCCCGACGAGAGCCACCGTTTTCATTGTTATGATGCTGCCTTCACAACATTGGCTAAAAGAGAACAAGAAGAAAAATTCCCATTATTCTGACTTATTCCGACTGTAAGTGTTTACACATCATTCAAAAATGGCGACCTCACTGCCAGCCTTGTATGTTTGTATTGAGTTTCACTTTGTTAAAATATGAAACTTGATACAAGTAAATAGTACATTGCTTTAAATGAACTTAATCTAGTGTTTGTATTATTTTTTTTTCAGATGTGATTAGTTGATTCATTGTTTAGTTGATTGCTGTTTTGATAATCAATCTGTCCTTTAAGAACAAATGTCCAAAATCTCTGGTATCGGCTTCTCAAATGTGAATATCGTCTTAAACCTCTAACACAGTAAACTAGGTTTTGGACTGTTTACTGGATAAAACAAGACATTTTCACAGTTTTTTGACATTTCAGACATCTAATCGATTAAACAAACAAACAAAAAAAAAACTGTCCCAACAATTACAATAAGAGCGATATTGTATGCCTTGGCTTTGGTTGGCTTTATACAAGTTCCTGATTCAGGGCCATGAAACTGTACCATTTACTGTAAAAGTTGTACAAGACCAACAAAATTGCCTACAGTAGATGGATGCAACACAAACAGTGTCACAACCAGCCACTGCTGTCCCATAGAGGGTGCTAGAGCAATGCCCTCCCTGATGGAAAATGTTTTTTTTTTTTTTTAAATGACTAATAATTAATTGGAGTGTGTTTAAAAGATCAATAATGTATATTATATAAAATACAAATGATGGGCGATAGAAAAATTGCCCAGCGCAGCAGGGCAGCCAAATGCTGACACAGGATATGCACCTAGCAACATAACTGGAGCCAATCAGTGTCCTCGAATCAGATGCCTGAAGGGCAATTAAGTTATTGCCCCAAGGTGAGTCAGTCTTTGTGGAGTGGGGACATCTGACAGCACTGACCATGGCGAACTCGGGAACTCAAGACACAGGGCTTTAAATGCCCCCAAATTTGATATGGCCTCTTCTCCAAAACCCATTTGAGTGGAGAATTCTGGTGGAAAAACTACTCGTGAAAGAGATTGACCCAGATTGAGTGGACATTAAAATCACACTTTAAATTAAAAGGCTAACAAAAGAGGCAAAAGATACATGTGAGTCTTCTCCCATGACTGGTACAATAGAAAGCCATAGATAGCTGGGTGCTAGTGCTTAAAACAGACACAACATGGACTGTTACAGGAGTTAGGGATATGAAACATATAAGATTAAGAGACATGAGTGTACGAGGGCACACATGGAAAATATGGTTACGCTAGCTATGCTAGGCAGAGTTAACATTGTTACACAACTGGGCAAAGGTCACAGGATTGGGGTGAGGAAACAAGAGGTGAATAAGAACGTCATATCAAAGATAATTGACCATGGAAAATTCTGCAGGGCCTTTGAGCTGGCCTTGTGCTGTCACAATGTGACTGAATCTTCAGACAACCATGACATTTTCAGGGGTTTAGCAAACCGTGTTGCTTTGTTACTGTGTGTTGTGAGCACCTGAAGACTGTTTTCAAAGACATCTCAAAGACTGTACAAAGCGAACTTCTGGACTGCATGCTATCAGTCCTTGAAGATTACATGCTGGAACAAGTAAAAAAAAAAAGGAAAAAAAAGTATAATTTCAGTGGTGTTTTATACTGGGGTGGCTCTCTTTTACCAAGCACCTCATCAGTGCCACTGTATTGCAAGGAAATTTGTTCCTGGACCACTCTGTAGTTCCAAGATTTAGCACTGGAATCCACAGTGAAGGACTACTCTACATTAAATAAAGCCAAGCTCAAAACAGGACTATCCCTAGTCTATGAGAATGAATAGTTCAAGCCTGAAGTGGTGCACTGACTCTGTTCCAGTTTTGTTATGGAGAATAACCTTCGGGGCACATTCACTGAGACTAGCAGTGTTCTCGTGAGTCTCATCACTACATCTATGACAAAAGCAGAATCAGAGAGGTGCTTCTCTACTTTAAAGAGGATCAAACCCTTTCTGAGGAACACCATGACACAGGATCCCCTGAATGCACTGTCTATGCTCTTGTCTGACAGAGACCTTACTACATCATTCACCAATATATGGCGCTCTGAATACTGTATATGTTTTCTGAACCAGACTCAGTTTGTAATGTAATGGGATCTGAGCATAGTGGCGCTGCAACTGATGATTTTCATAACCTATTCATCTGCTGATTAAACAAAATGTCAATTAAATAATTACTGACTTTCACAGAGCAATGGTATGCTGAAATTAGTGTTGAACTGTTTTGGATGGTTACTGAAACTGAGCGAATATGACACAAAAGCCCAAGTTTTTCAGACAGCCGCCACTGATCACAACCATCATATGGTCAGTGACTGGGCACATTTCTGCAGATTGAAAATGTCAGCGTTTCCTCTTGACATTTTTTGAAATGAACATAAGATCCTGACTAACCTTTACCCACCTTCATCAATCATGGATCACTTTTCTGGGTTGTCTGACGGGCATGGATTCTGCAGTTGTGTACTTTCTGGGAGATAATTACTTAGATAAAGAAGAGCAACACACTTATATCATTTCAAAACTAAGAAAACCTGTTGCAGAACAGACAGTAATGTGATTTCAGAGAGATCATTAGGTTGCCTGAACTCAGAACAAAAATACAAAATAAAGAACATAAATTTCTCTTTCTTGTGTCGATAAACAGTTTATGAATATCCCCTAAACAATTTTGCATTCTGTATATTTGAAATGGCATTATGAAGACATAAAGGGGTTTCAAGGTCAGCCAGAATGGTTGGACCCAATAATATACAATCATTGTGTGAGGGATGTGCAGACAAAACATATAACATAGTGTTAGAGAGAGACAGAATTTGAAGAAGATCAAAATATGCAAAATAAAGATACTTGTGGAAAACATCTAGAGCTGCCACACTATGAATATATTGCTGACCGACAGATCCTGGAGATGACTGACCTTCCCACACAGATTTTTTTTTTTTTGTTTGTTTTTGCAGCACAGCAGTTTTGTGGCAGTATTATTTTTCTGGAAGGATTTTCTGGCTTCTCTGAGAAGCCTGAAAAGATGGCAGGACCACGGCTCCATGTTGCTCCAGCAGTGCGAGGACACCAGGTAAAATATGGCTAGAAAAGTGATCATGATTAATTCTCTTTGGGCCTGCCATGATATTTTTAGCTGGATCAACTGCGTAACGATGGCTTAATTGGGTTTCATGTTTTACTGCAGCCTCAAAATTATCAGTGTGCCCCTAAGTGCTGAGCACCACCATCTCTGGTATCATGTTGACGACTAAATATTCTTCTAATGAACCATCTATCCTTCCAGTAAGGTCCAAAAATGCTGTCACAACTTGAGGAAAAAATGTAAGAGCTCAGGTTTGAGACACTAGACACATCCACAAATAGGCAGAGCGACAACAGACCAACATCTCACTTACAATGAAAGCATTTTTATCAGAGAAACTGAAAGGATTTATTCAATAGGCATCAGATTCACCATCTTACTTCAAGTAAGTGTGCCAGCAGATGTTACTGATTGATGTAGAATGAAAAGTTTAGAGCACCGTATGAAATTGTATATAGGACATACTTTGTGCTTTTCATACAGTACTCAATTCAAAACACATTTCTTGTCATTTTCATTGATCAGCCTCTAAAGAAAAATTGTTTACACACTGAATTTCCACAAGCTGTGACAGAGAAAGACATGAGGGATGAGAAATCAATAGCACAAGAGAGTGCTTGTTATCAACAGGTATTGGTGTAGTAATGACTTTTCATGGCTTATGGCCTTTTGGCAGCCCTATTAGTCCCTTCCTTTGTATTTTTTTTTTTTTTTGGCGAGGAATTTTACGCTCAAAATATTGTCTCTGCTCGCTACACCATGCAGTCCAGCCAATTCTCTTTATTCCAGATAGGTAATGTGTAAAAGCAGTTCTGCTGTTTGCCAAGCATTTCAGTAATTGACTGGACTGTTTTTGTTTTTTTTTAAATGAACTTTATAGATCAATTTTGATTAGTTATAACCAGGTCACAGGTGTTATGTAAGGACATTACATATTTCTCTGGAAACTCAAGCTATGTTTTTGCTTTCCACCTACTGTTGACATCACGATTGAATAAATAACTGCTGCTGTAAACTAAAAATCATGCTTTGCATTCACAATCAACCATTACTGGATATCAACATACTCTGCTGCAAATTGCAGGTCAATTGCAAAGTCGCTCATGAATTTCAATTTGTGTAAACCTCCGTAGAGACAAAGGCTGTTTATTGGTAAGATGGGACTTTTATCTTCTTAGGACAAATGTGTTAATACTCACCCTGGCTACAGAGATTAAAACATTTAAGTGGCATCGTTTTTTTTTTTTTTGGTGCAGCACAGTATTACTGTTGAAGTGAAAGACACTATGTATAAATTTAAGTATAATATATGGTATTAGAGAAGAGCTTTAATGTAACTTCTCCAGCAGAGAAACACTAATACAGAGACTTTACAAAGCAGAAAAGGTGGAAAGGAGGAAAAAAAATTCAACTTCTGAAAAAAATATACTTATACTGAGCAGTTTTGTTCTAGCTGAAGGTGTTCGTAGCAAGAGAGGTACCTTTGGGTGCAAATGTTACAAGTTAGTTTGACAGCGTAAGCTATTTTCTTTCTGTCAGTCCATAGAAGAACTTAGCAAAGCACTGTGTGGAAATGTCCTTGATACACCGTGTGAATGAATATTTCCACAGTTAGACATACAGGCTGAATCTGTCATAAACTGTGTTTTTGAAGTTTTTGCTGACACAAAATTGGCAGCCTCAGCAGTACATGTTATTGGTTTCACAATGAGCTGTCGTATAGGAAGATTAAAATGGAACCTACCACCTAACCCTTACAAACAACAAAAGTGCAACCGTTTCTCTAAGCTCTCACGTCAAGTTAATGCAACATTAATCCTGAATTTGGTCTTGAAAAAGGGGGAGGATTTATCATGAGAATGATAGGTTTACTCAAATATAGCTGAACATGCATAAATCTTACTTATAACACGCTATGAGAGTATTATCTTTACCCACAACAGCACTATGATGATTGTGTATCTTTGTTGTTGTTGCCACCCTAGTGGCCAAAACTGAGCAAAGTTGCTTTGCTTGTCAGAGCTCATTTCAAGTACATTTTCGCTTGTGTCAGTCTGCTCAGTCTTCTCCAGGCTTGACCTCCTTTTAAACCATATTTGGTTGCACTGTGTTAGACATAAGGAGAGAAAAAAAAACATCAGACATCAGACACAATTTCATTCACGGCTGATAAACAAACCGTATGAGACAAACAGTATGAGATCATCCAATACGAATCAAAGGAAAGAGAGCAAGGGAAAATGAAGTGCTCTGACTGCACAGCTGTTTGATGAGCCTGCCCAGAAGATAAAAGACCCTGCAAATAAAGATGGCATAAATCTTTGAGGTGGTAATGAGTTAAAATCCTTCTGTTGGATGTTTGGGACAACTTCCCTCAGTGGCTGCATGTTGTAGATGTGAGCAATAGTTAGAGTACTGGTCACAGTACTGCTAGTTAGAGTGGCCACCAAATGACTGAGTAGGTTATATCAACCAATTGGTGAAGAGGTTCATACTGGACACTTTCAGGTTCTAAAACCAATCCTCTCACAGGATATAGCCCATATGATCTATACAATAATATTTGTCAAGCCATCCTGATATAGTTCATCTGAATTGGAGCCAAAGTTAAGAAAGGATTATTTTCCATTTTAATGAGGGACATTCATGCATAGAATAGTTGCAACCAGTCAACGGCAGACTCTTTTTAGATATTCTGTGCTGCCACACTGCCCCATCATTACTCCAGCAGCTACACCCTGTTTATCACAGTGTGTTACACTTCATCATTATTGACAAATGTTGCACTGTGTGCCACAAGGTTGGGTGGACTCATCATCTCATGATATATATCCATAGAGCTCTCCTGGAAAACTACATCACCTCTTTGCTATTAATTAAATCTTGTAACTATGGTAACAATAACTATTTAACCTTATATACATATATATATGCACTAATCTTGCCTTAACTGGTTTCAGACCTTTTGTACTGGAATGAACTGAAAACCGCTTTAAAGCTAAAAACTATTTTCCTACTTGGAGAAAAAAAAATCTGGCTTGTAAAGCTTCATTATCTTTTTGTCAGTTTTTTATGAATATGAATTGTTTTCATTCTTTGTCAGTTGTGGTTGTCTGACCCTGTTAATATTGTTTTTGTATGCTGGTTTTGTGGTTGTCTGATGATGAACGTTTCTTGCTCCCAGGTCTCTTTTGAGAAAGCAATCTCCATCTAAAACTGGCTACCTGATGAAACACAGTTTAATAAGTGAAACAAGAGGAACCTCAGGCTTGCATGTTTAACTGAAAAGGGAATTTTTTTTTTATGGTTGAACAATCATAGTGAAAGACTGAATCCTAAATACAAACCTAAATCTTGACAAAACTTTTGATAAATTTGGAAAATTTGGAGATTTTGTGACTAAAAGTGAGTGTGTCCTTGAAACACAAAGAAGAGATTCTATATTCTATCTACTGTAAAACGATTGCATCTATAATTTCCATTCAGTATCAAGAGAAGCAGGTTAAATTAACTGATGTAAGATTACATTTTAATTAATGACACTCATACCTTTTCTGTACTATATTACCATTGTATGTCTTCAAAAATTTTGTTTTCCATGCATGAGTATTATCATTGAGCAGTAATGTACACTGTATTCCTCATAAACATCAGATCTCAGTTCAGGACACTGGAGATGATCCAAGTTTGAGATACATGGTAATCTAAGAGGAAGAGAATGCATTTGTAAAGATTAGTTCCCACAAGCTTTGACTTAGCCTCTGAACTTATTTGATCCCACGGGCTTGAGTGGGTTGAAGACCTTACACAAGCCAATGAGAGGGGAAGACATGCAAATTCAAATTAGAGGCCAGGCAAAACAAAAAAAAAAAAAAAAAACCAAATAAACAGAGTCTATATGTGTGCTCTCTGAGTTGCATGCAAAGAGCAAACATGCCAATGAAAACTGAGAAGCTAAAAGAGAAGAAGCATGCATTTGCAGAAGAAATACCAGTGGGACAACTGCATGTTGCACAATCTATATAAAAAGGTTTTGACTGTAATTGGTTGGCTGACTGAGAAGCTCCAGTGAGGCCATTTTAAAAACATTTCTGGCAAAATAGATCTTCAATGACAAACCAGTTTTTAAGCCGTGACTGAAAGCAGTCCATTACGACCAGCAGACAATGCACTGATGAAGGTCACCGAGGAGAAGCGCAGTGGAGGGGGTGGTGGGATGCTCTGGCAGTCTTCATGCTTGAAAGATTCGAGTGAATCACGCTGCCACAAATTCACAACAAGAAAGGCCTTTCCATTTATTAAATTCTGCAAATAATGATATAAACTTGACAAATCCTGCCTCTGATTTGAGCCTGATGCATTGTTAATCTTGGAGTTTAAAAACATAGCTTTTGTTCTGCACATTTATTAATTCACACAAGATTAATTGAAAAGTGGACAGAGTGAAACAGAAAAGGAGTCTGCAACATACTTTTTTTCTTTAGAGATCAGACATTAACAGAACAACAGGCGTGGAGTGGTTATCACTGGGGTTTGGATTAAATCATATTTCCCACTGTCAGTGTTGTTCCCCCTTCAAACCAATTCATCCAAGCTCATGACACTGAGCTGTCATGCCCTCATTGTCACAGGCATATAAATTATAAATTAACCTTTCAAATGGGAGCAATTACATCGGTCTATGTAGAAAGACTCTGTCATGAGGGGTTTTATCTATGACATACACTACAACTTTTACAAGTGGTGTAGGCAGGCTTTCCTGAGAACTCAGGTGCACAGAGATCAGTGCGACTGTCTGCATGTCCTGGTCCTGCTAATGCCGTGAACACACTACACGACTTTCAAAGATGTCACATTGCTAAACTGTTCACATTACACAACTTCTTGTCTTGTACTTGGGGGTCTTGAAGTCATCGAGGATCCTTAAGGAGGAATCAGAAATGAGTCTGTCTGGTCTCAAAACTATAGTTTGTCACAAAAACACTTTCTTCCAAAGATTTTTCACTTCTTGCAGACCGATCTTGCAGCAAAAAACCAAGAAGAAAGAGGAAAGAATATGGGTGAGCACTGGGATACGCAGGCAGCAGGGATTGATGTTGCTTAGTGAATAAGGTGTGATACTGAGCTGTAGATAGAGGGTCAGTACTTGAAAAGAAATCACACTTTTAATGCTTTACTTTACTTTAAACAGAAAGTGAACCTATTGAAAACAATAAGCCAATCAGTGGTAATCTTATTGTAGTTCTCCCAAAGCATTGGTTAGCAGACCATCACACATACACCAAAACTTTAAAGCTTCCACTGTGAAAACAACCTCACACAATCGTAACCATCAAGACACTAGGAACTCCTAACTGTAATAATGTCAAAATACTGCCATAACTCACTTATGAATTCAACTTGATGTGAGAAGAACAGAATGACAATGTGTCTTTTTCAGAACCAGTGTTTCAGTCACTGGTTAATCTACACACCTCACTGTGAACATTGTTGTATTGGTTCGACTTTCTATCAAAGAAACAGTTGCATGTCAAGTGTCCTACCAGCATGCACACAAGGACACAAGCAGTGTACGTGTATGGTCACAGTTTACCTGCGTGTCTCTCTTCAAATGTCTTTTGAGAAGGTTTGTTCTATTGTCAAACTAAAGCGAGTTTTTCTCATAATCCTAGTTCAGTTTGCCAAAGCACTCAGTGTTGTCCCTCCTGGCTTCAGTTGCTGGGCTCCTATCAGAAGTTGTCTGGTATGATTCAGAGTTTGGTACAGTGTGTTTTGGCTGACCTTGCTCTTCACTGGAGCTGATGGCAGCAGAGCGACCAAGTGACACAGAGGAACATGGATAAAGCTGGAAAATAAAAAGAGAAAAATGTGGTAGCACTGGAGAGGCTTCTCCAATGTAAACATGACTGTTCTATTTATTGTTGATAGAGATGACGATATGGTTGAATGAAAGAGAAGATTTTTTTTCAGTGTTATGTCAAATTAAAAAGAGTCTAAGTATAGACTTGCATACTTTGCCTCAGGACGTGGGACAACAAGGCACAACATGTGTGGATATTCACACTGTCACCAATGTTTAAAAAAAGACTGTGATGTATCTGTTTTTGATTATATAATAACATGACAATCCACACAGAAATAACAATAACATAAAAGGACTTTGTAAGTTTGTCCCATGTAGATGGACCTGACTATCATTGACCCGGTTTCTGAAAAGGGGCGTTACAGAAACACTTGTAATTCAGGATACACTATGTAACAGGTAGCAGACAGGAGAGATGTGCTCCATTACTTCTGTGTTTGCCATTTCCATCAACGGGCTCCTCTAGACCCACAGTGCACACACGTGCACACACGCACACGCGCGCGCACACACACACACACGCACGCACAAACACTTCCATGTGCTCCATCATTACATAGCAACGCCATGTAATCATTTGCTATGAGTCATCACCCTCAGATATACCCCCCGCCCCTTCACCATCGACTCACAATCCCTGCCTGCCTGTGCCGTGACACATTTCACCTTAATGGTATTTTTCCAGAGTTTTCACCTCTAGCCTGATATCCACTTAGAAAGATAGGTAGGAGAAATGAGGTGAAATTAAATACAGGCCAAAGCAAGCAACCAGAAACATTTGCCTTAAATAATGAGATAATAAGAATGCTGAAGGTCAGACGAGGGTAAGAAACACAGTTACACAAGGGGAAAATGCCTCCTGCCGCAAATTTATAGATACTAATCTTACTCTACCCTGTTCAAAAATACAGTTTGTGCGTTTCGCAGAAGGGCAGGGTGATATATGATAAAACACTGCCTCTATAGACAACTCAAGTTCAGCTTCAGCAGGATTGAGAAAATGCATTCATCTGCATATTTCTGTTACTGAGATCTCTCAGTCCTTTATTTCTGAAATACATATTTGTCCTAACTTTCTTAATCAATGTCTTCAATTCATGTGTCTTTCCCTTTTCATATCCTCTGCTCTGAATGAGTTCCTCTTCATCTGCTTCATCAGTGATTTCGTTTCCTTCCCACTTTGTGTCCTAAGCTGCTTGCCTCATAGCACGTTTCCTCTATGGCTCAAAGCGGTCTGCCTGTTTATAGTTTATATGTGTGTATTTGTGAGTATGAGAAGGTCAGCAGTGATAGAGATAGCCGCTTTCTTCTGTATTGCTGCTAATTGCTGATCAGCATCATTCACACAAGTGGACTTTGAGCTGTGACAAGCTGCTAATGGAGGAAGCTCTTATGTGCCAGAGACACTGTTGTGAAAGCCGGAGCTGAAGCGTCAGATGCTTGTGCTGGCAAGAGGGTGGAACACATTCAGCATGAAAGCCACATGCATACATTTATTACGCATTTTATGGAACAAGTGCAAAGTGCTCACATTTCTCAGTTCTTCAGTTGTAAAATGAAGGCTGACGAGTCATTAAGTGCATTTTGAGTGTGAAAGTCAATTAATCGGCACAAATAATTCAAGCATGTAACAGATAAGAAAGTACTGAGGTGAAGAAACAATAATGTTTTCTCTAATTCTCTATGCTGGCAAAAAAATACACAAACTATCCTTTCTAGTGATACTTTTAGGAGTTCGATACAGATCGAGTCTTCACTGGTATGTGCTGCCTCCAGGGAGAGGTCACATTCTGCACTCCAGAGTCAGCCATTGAGAAAAGCTCTCACTTTCTCTTTACAATTTAACTAACTGCTAGCCATTTAAATGCAAACGTATACAACCTTAAATACTGTTACAAACTCACCTGAATGACAAAGTTAAGGTGCTTCACCAGTGAAGGTGTTGACTGACTGAATCATGTTTTCCCCTTACTATGGCTGTATGTGCTCACTGCTGAGACCGTTCAGTGCAACAAACCCCTATACTCGACTCAACTTCACTCAGCTGCTTCTGGAACCCGCTCTTGTACAGATTTGCTGACCCTCAACACTTCCCACACGTACTGACCTGCAGCCTGTTTGCTAAAGAATGCTGAAGAGACTGACTGGAGGCTTTAGCTCACCAGATTCATTCATGTGCAAGTAAATTCTGTGCTTGTTAGCTAGTTAGCCTGTGGGCATTATTCCTGATTACTGTTGCCTGCGGACTTTGGAGAGACTCAGTGTTGCAGTTTGGTTGAAGTACACAACTTTTAGTGCCTGTCAGCATGAATGATTTTTTGATTCTGATACTTGTATCGTCTCCAGGGAGGCTGTGACTCAGGAGGTAGAGCATGTCATCTGCAAATTGGAGGGTCTATGGACTGATTCCTGGCTCCTCTAGTCCACATGTCATATCGTGTGTCTTTGGAATAGCAAACTTGCCTCCTATGTATCATCGGTGTATAAGTGCTATGTGAATGTGTGAGTTTATGGGTGAATCTGGCTTGTAGTGTAAAGCGCTTTGAGTGGTTGATAAGACAACATACAAGTATGGGTTGGTAAAAATGACATAGCATCAACACAGTTTTAAAACATGTCTTGATTTCAGAATGATCAGCTTTATATAGCCTGCAGCCTAAAAAGTTTTGGAGCATATTGTTTAATTCTAAATACTCAAAACATTCATAACATCTGCCAAACCTGTTGAAACGACTTTTTACTTAGTTAGTTGTGTAATAGTGGGAGTAAGGAGTGTTGCTATATATTAAGTAATAAAATCCCTAATGTAGAATATTTGATATGACAGTTATGTATTTTACCTGATACTGCGTCATCATGTGAAGTATTTTCACCTAGAAAAAACATTAAATAGCCAATAGTTTTACTGTGGAAAATGATCCAGCCAAATATAGCAACATAAATATAACTGATAAATAACTATATTTATTTAGTCATAAATATTGGGCACAACATGACAGCTTACCTCTAAGCTGTGTCCTGTGTTAAAACAAAAAATTCTCATAAAACAACCTTTAATTGTTGCATTTTTTGGCCTCCTACCTTTCACATAGACTACAGTCTATGCTTTCACCAGATGTGACACAGTGTCTAGAGTAATTTGACTTTTACACCTGGAGCTTTACATGGACAGTGCTCCTCAGTTATATACATGTATTTCAAACAGATGTGGAAAAAAAACAAACAAATAATCTGCTTGCCGATGTGGCAAACCACATCAGAAATTGGAGTAATTTACCCCTTGCAGCACACAATGTCCAAAACTAGTTTATCTCGAAACACTTCCATTGCTTGAGTTTTTCTTCAATCCTGCCGCTCAATTAGAGGGTGTGATTTGTGGTGATGCACTGGACTGCCTAAAATTCAAGTTTCACAGTTATTAAATCAATACTGTGGTATTGGATTGCAGTATGGTGAAGAAGGGCGTCTGTTTTACTGGTTACGGTGCATAAGAACTGGCTGGGTTGGCTGATTCATGGGGTAATTGGTTGCCATGAGACAAAATTTCTTATTCCACTGCCCTCATTTTGTGCTAATAACATTATCTGCATGCTGAATGATTGCTCTGCAGATGAACATAAAACCTGTAAATTATTGTTGTTCATTTAAAATGCAAATGTGCTGTAATGAGACAAGTTTGCTTTTGTTGTGATGAAGGGAGGACGTGAAGAGCTCTGCTATTAGAAATAGTGTGTGGCAAAAAATGCACAGTATGCATTCATGCACCCACACACATGCCCTACGGGCCAATGCAAACGCCCCACATCTGCCAGTTTCCAGGTATAAATTAGAATAAAGTTCCTGTTAGCTTGGTAAGGTGTTGTCAGATGCTTGTACTATGGACAGAAGTAGACCAGTGAGTGTGGCATCAACAGAAAAAGATTACGAAGAAAACCATGAGAAAAATTGCAAAATATTTAAATGCTAAGTAGAATGATGTTCTTCCTCCTACTATTACCACTGGATGACAATGTCACAGCTAACAGTCAGTGTACTGTACAGTATGTGCATATACTGTCAGAATAAATAGTACAACAATAAGCCACTGCTTGTACTATACTATTGAAAACCTCATACATTTTGACATGTGGGAGGAATTTATAAAGTAAATACAAATAATATGACAGGTACTGTGGGATGCATACACCTACAGCATACCATATGCTGTTTAGGGCATACTGTCAGTGAAGCCATGTTGAGTCCACAAGGTAACAACTGTTTTTTCTTTAAATCAGTTCACAGAAATGAAAGCACATTTTGTGAATAACTGTAGTTTAACATTGTCTGACAGTCACCTCAACACTGGGCTAAGAAGATTCTCCTGTCACCCC
>NW_027273870.1:16692500-16930000 GCF_046630095.1 Trachinotus anak | reverse complement strand
ACAACATTGCGCATAAGATTTATTTTCATTTATTATTAATTATTATTAACAGTTTTTACTTTCCTTTATAATGATGCATAAAATACACATACAATCATTCTGCTGCAGTTTGCTTACTGAGGTAACATGCAAGCCAATGGGGATGTCAAAAATCAGGATAAATCTGCTTTTTGAAAACAAGAGGTATCACACCCCTGCAGTGTCTATGACAATAGCATCTCATTAAAAGTAATTGTAGTAATCATATCTGCATGTTAATCATATGTAATTTTGTTAGTTTTCTGCTGTGCAATTGTTAGAATCAGTAAATCATATACAACTAACCAAAGTGAGAAATGCTGTCTCTTATTCACCATTAGTGAATTGTTTTTGTGCAAAACACTATATGGCCCTTGTTGCTAATTAATAAAATACGCTATGTGTTGAAAACATGAATTGAAATTTTGGACACACAAGTTGTAAGGATGAAAATCATTTGGTATTTCACAATATGCTAGAGTTAAACTGCCCATAAGAACAATAATAAAGCCAATTCCCTGATACAAAATACTGCAAGTTAGTCATCTCTTTCATTATGATGCCAGTAGAACTGTAGAGGTAAGCATTTTTTATGAACAAAATCATTTCTCATGACACCATATTTTCAAACTTAAATACTACTACTAAAAGAAGCTTACCCAGAACTCAGATGAAACAACTTGGAACCAGCACACAACCTTTTTAAACACATAGGCTTCTACAGGCACAGCAAAACCGACAGAGGGCTAAAGAATTGTGTTATTTGAATATCTGCTTCTTGTTGACTCAAATCTATTATTTTTATTGGAAACCTGCTTGGTGAAAATATCAAATTACTATGTAAAATCCATAATCCAAATAGCAAACAGCAATACTATCAGAAAAACATTGCAAGAGTGTGTGTTGACATATTGTCATATTATTTGTCCACAACTGCAGGGAAATTTACGTGAAGAACATGCAAAGTCCAAACAAAAAGGTCCCAGCCAGCCCACCAGGTTCAAACCCAGAACCCTCTTACTGTGAGGTGACAATGCGAACAACTGCGACACCAAGCTGGACTAAACATATACCTGAAAATATCTTCCCCAACCATACGTATTCCATGAAAACAAATGAGTATAAAAACTGAGTAAAAAAATGAAAGCGAAATAGGTTTTATTTCCTGCAACAAATAATCTGCTACCTGTCTTTCATCCTATTAATATTTTCTAGGGATATCTTAGACACACGCCTATAACAGCCTTCAAATCAGCATCAGAGAGCCACTTTGTCTTCCCCAAAGCAATTAATTGTGTACCTAAAACCACATGACTCTTTTTTGTCAAGATAAGGCACCAGTAAATTATCAGTGATTTTGATTTAAATTGTTAACATGGTCTCAATGATGGCATCCTGACACGTACTGTAAGTATACTGTACACTCCTGGCAAGTCACACCAGTCAAACTCTTCCATCAAACCTCTGAAAGGTCCATTAATAATGTATAAGGAAGAAAACTAGAAAGAAGAGAAGAGACAACATGTAAGAATATTACATACTGAGATCAATAATATAAATCATGTTATGTCTCGTCTAACTTAGGTTTTCATGATGTCTTCTGTACACTGAGATCAGACTGTATGGGCTGCTTCCCTCAGATTATGAATTGGCAGGTTATATATTTTCCAGTTTGATATCATGTCATTTTGAATTTGGATCTAAGATGTGAAACCGGCAATTTGAAGGTAAACTCAGACCTGTATTTAGCAGGTCCATTCAACTGAGCCAAATAACTCTGCTATTTGTTTAGCAAAGGAAAACAATAGCTTATTTCTCAATGTCACAAATATCCCTTGTTATTTCTGTGTTTTAGGTATGTTCCTGCTACTCTTCTTATGTATTTGATGTCACGCTGTCAACGAGGTACTTGTCTGTTTGTTTTCCCATCCACTTCCCATCCCATCGAGGCTGGATATTTGTTAAATTACTGTTCAATATATAACTATCATAACTATCAGCGTATATAAATAGTAACTGATTAAGAACCTTTCCGTCTTCTTAAATACAATAGGTTGCTTTGTTGTTTGGATATTTCAGAAAAATCTTAAAATATTGTGAAAATGTTCATTACACAGTTACCTTAAAGAAACGACCATCTTAAAAGTAACCAAGTATTTAGGTAATTTGGTAGTAATTATACAACCTAGCACTTAACAGCAAATTGATGATTAGTTTCGAGAGATGTCTTGTCATGCACTGAAATGTGAGTCAAGATGACTCACCTGGCAAAGGTCAAGGGTTCACCAACAATCATTATCCATAAATATCTTTCTCAAAATTTTATGACAATCTGGCGTGTTTGCTTTGGACCAAAGTAGTGGATGGTACAGGCAGTACACAGCTATATGATTCCATATAGTTGAGCTGCCGGGCTGCGTCAAAAGGTACATGTGTATGGCGAGTTTACAAGGACAGGGAGTCAGTGGAAACTCTGTTAGAGCAGTGACACTAAAGCAGGGTACAGGGTGTCAGAAGACTTTCATTAACAGTGTTTATGAATTACTTTGGTTTTGGCACAATACCAAAATAATATTCTTTTCCGTACTTTACTTTGCGTCATATATAACTTGTGTTTTTCTACGAATCCCCTTTCGTCATGTAATAAAATATAGAAAGCCTCTCAGTCCATCAGTGCCAAATGTGGTCTAAAAGAAGCCATGCATTATATATGCCTACTGTAAATACAGACTAAAATTATCAAGGTTATGATCTAGATTTAGAAGTATCTTATTAATGACCAAGTAAACAAGCTGAAGAATATGACAAAGAATTCAAAGCCAATTTTTGACACTTGATAGTTTTCGATCCTTGATACTGTATAGACACATGTCAGTTACTCAAAAAGTATTGAGGTCCAATGCCTGTGTCTGTTTCACATCAAAAGCATGTTGCAAGTTGCTCTACACAGCCAGACCACATTATGTAGGCTCAGTTTAAGCTATTCGATTTCAAACATTATTAGGGCTTAAGAGCTACTCAAGAATCAATTCAGCCCAGTCAGGTATATAAAATGCAATTTGTTGCTTCTCCAAACTCCCAGTTGTCATCCATAGCTATTAAAACAATGTACACATGTAATAATGTGTGATTAGTCAAAAGTGTAAACTTTTCTTGTCCCAAATATATTAAAAAATAATTTTGGTTGAAACTTAGGGAATAATCTGGAAGCTGTCATCTTTGTGTCATGTCTATGTGTAAATGGATGAAAGAACTGTCAAAATCTGTGGTACAGCCTGTTTGAAATGACATCCACTTCAAGATAATTCATCCATGGCATTGCTGAACAACAGAAAGCAAAGTGAAAATTGTGAATGGCATAGCAGAATGCTGTTAAATCTAAGAATATCATGGATAACACCATACAGTCTATGTACTGAATGTCTCTCCGGCTAATTAAACTCTGCCTATGCATGCTTTGAGGCTAAAGCATGACCCACTGCAGTTCACCTGATGCCACAGCAGATCCATGGAGGACACGTTCTGCATACAGTACATGAAATTGCTGTTTATTGATTAAATTTAATCCTTCCATTATCCTACGCATCTCTAGATTGATCCCAGAGCTGGTTGTGCCGGAATCCTCAACTGGAGGACACCCCTGGAGAGAACATCCAAACACTGCGTTTCCATATCACCGATGACCATTTTAAAGAGGACTTAAAACACAGAACAGGCAGGAACTCTGTCATACTCCTGATTAAGTTGGTTTGGTCAGTATGGGGTTATTTCAGGTATCCAGTGTTCCAGAAATGAAAGCCCAGCTCATTTTGTGCTTAGACAATAGTAGGTGACTGGCAACTGGAGCTTTTCAAAACCTTGGATGGACATTAAACCATGAATCATCAGTACAAAAGATGAGTAACTGTGTTAGAAAACATCCTTTTAAAAAAAGTGAAAGGTTTCAAGCCAGTTTTTTCACAAGAAAGACATTTCTGTTCCAAACATGTAATCACTAAATTGAAAACTTTGTTGCGAAAATTGTTCAGGGAGAGTGGAAGATAAAGATAACATATTGTAGAAACCTGATAATACATTCAGTGGTTGGAATCAGGTCATGTTTGATTCTGGGTCAATTTTGGATGAATGTGGAGCACTGTTTTCTTCCCAACTGTAAAAACAAAGCATTTTGAATTTGCTACTGCTCTGTTTGGCCTCTTATCCATAGCAACGGCAGCTGAGGCTCATGGCTGTTGTAGTGTTTAGAGCCACATATCTAACTGAGAGGCAAAATTCAGTGTTGTCTCTGATTGCTCAGAAATTCAACTTTATTTTGGATGTTTCCAACTTTCTTTCTAAACAAGAAGGCATTTTCATAGGCAACTTCAGAAATGCACTATATCCCATATACCCAAATTGGTATCACAGCATTATTCAACCATGGTTCCTCGCAGAAGCTGGTGAGGAAGAAAATCCCATTTTAAGATAAACCAGCACACAGTGTGTTACTGCGTGTTCATGTTCGTCAGGCTCTGTGATCAATTCTATGGCGATCAGTCTGACATGGGTTAGAGTTTCAAGCTGACATCAGTGGAAACTGGTGGCTTTGGATGGAACATGCATCATGTGCTTATAATATATCAGAGAAAAAAAAAATCAGACAGACGAGCAGTCTCTTCTCATGATTTTGTCTGGCCTATAGTTGATACGTAAATCCTGTATTAATATGAGATCCTTGTTAGTATGAGTTTTGGCACCAGAATGTGGGGGGTGTTAATTAGCTCTTTAGATAACTTTATGTAGATATAACAAATCTGTGTTTGCATTGTCACCGCTACTAGCTGCTGTTTCTCAATGGAATCCCTTGTTCACATGTGTACAAATTCAGCTAACCCTTACCCACTATTTTTACTCTTTATGCTATTTTATTTTTAAATATTGAAAATGTAACCTAGCTTCCTAATCGAACGTTAATATCCCATCATTCCACATCTGTCAGGCTGTGCTACTGCCTGGGCCACAGAAGCTAACATCAAACATCAGATAGCTTTTTTTAAGCCATTAAAACTAAGATACGATTCAAACAAGCAAGAGAAAACTTCGTCTTCGTTAACCTGCACCGAGTCCCTCAATGATGACTGCTGAAAAAATCTAGCCTATAGCCGCTGAACGTAACTGTCGACCCCTGAGGTAGGTTTGGTGCACATTTTCCACCAGAGCTATTTTAAAACTTCCTATAAACAAAATTTAAATGACACTCTTTATTTGATGAAGAACATGAGCTGGTGGCATATGGAGCCACCTGACGAATGGTGAAGTACAGGCCCTGATACACACAGGAGGATGTAGCAGTCATCAAGAAGCTTAGAAATGATGCTCTGCTGAGATAAGGCAGAAGAAGAAGGATGTGAGAGAAAATGTATGGAGAACTGAGAGCTGGTGAATGAGTTTGGTTTAATTGTAATTCTGCTCTGTTTGCATGTGCACACTATCATGAACACTTCATCACCCGCACCAATACCCCCAATATGTGTGCGTGTGTGTTTGTGTGTGTTTCCACATACACACAAACACACACACATACATACACACACATTTGCACTCACATTCACACACAGCTACACAATCCTTACTGAAGACAAACACTCACATGCACGTGTAAGCAGTGCACATGTACAGCAATACACAATTATACAGTCCTCACAAACTACACGCAGACACACACACACACACACTTCCAATAAAGGACACACACCCTCTTCCACAGCACACACACACACACACACACACACACACCACATTCATTTCCCTTTCATTCAGCACAGGCACATATTGTGCTGCTGTAACACACGCACGCACACACGCACACACACACAGACGCACACAGACGCAGACACACACACACACACCATTTGCAGAGCTTGCTCCTAGCTCTCCCCACACACACACCCCTCCCCCTCTATCTCTGTCAGACACACACACACACACACACACACACACAAACACACACACACACACACACAGTCACACAAACACACAAGTACACGCACATTCCCTCCTACGCAGGCACACACACAGCCACACACACATTCCCTTTCCTTTCACACACACACACACACACGCACACACATCTCCCTTGTACACCCCTCCCCCACTCTTTCTCACACACACATACACACACGTACATGTCCTCTCTCTCTCACTCTTCCTTGCTCACCCATTCACTCTCTCACTCTAACACACACACACACACACACATACACAAACACACACACATTCCCTCTCTTGCTTTGCTTCTCTCTCTCACTTATACACACACAGAAACACATGCAGAAACACACACAGTTACACACACGCCTGCGCAAACATTCACATTCACACACACACACACACACACACACACACACACACAGACACACACACACACACACTGTCTCCTGCTTGCTCTCTCTCCCCTCCCTCTTTCTGTCTCTCTCTCTGTCTGTCTGTCTGTCTGTCTCTCTCCCTCACACACCACACACACACACACACACACACACACTCTCTCGCTCTCTCTCTCTTTCCTGCCCTCTCTCCCCTTCTCTTTTTTCATCTCTGTCTCTCTCAGACACACATACACCCACATGCACACGAATGCGCAAGCACACACGGACACATGCGCACAAGCACACACAGAGACACACAAACACACACAGACACACACCCATTTTCTCTCTGTCTCTTTCTCTCTATCCCTTTAACACACACACACATATTTTCTCTCTCATTCGCTACACACACTCTCTCTCTCTCTCCCACACACACACACACACGCACACACACACACACACACACACATACAGTATACACACACCTCCCCCCTCTTCCACAGGCATCCTGGCTGCCACTCCTTCCCTAACAACCACACACACAAATGAAAAGATGCACACACACACACACACACACACACACAAACACACTACATACATACACGTAAACACATATTAACAAACACAATCACAAACACACAAACACACACACACACCCTTTTAAACACACACTCCACCCCATTCGCTCAAACACACATCCTGTCTTTTCTTACAGTTAAACATAAACACACACACACACGCTCACAATCTCACTGCTAATATTCAAACTCAAAAAGTGACATTTTACCTTGCATGTATCTTTCCTACAACAAAAGCACTCTCTAATCTTTCACACACACACACACACACACACTGCTCATCACCAGCATTTGTGAGCCAATCTCCTTTTAAGTCACACAGACACATGAGGCAATTCAAAGTATAGCCAAGATCAATTTATTTCAGCCCACTCATACACCCTCAGGAATCCAATCAATAATAAATAAGTTTTTATACCATAGCAAAGTTTCAGAAAAAACATAAAAGACTGTACATTACTTTGATTTCATATTCACCATGCACCAACTGATGATCTCTCCGTGTTGTACAATAAATTTTCCATACTGTGTAACTATTTTTGTGAAAAACAGCAGTATTTAGGTCGTTGATGTCAAGTCAAGCATGTGTCCTGGTGGCCATATTAGCCCTCAATTATAGTCAATATGTCATTCAAAATAATGACAGTGCTTTAGGGCTAGTCTATGCTTAAGGTGTTTTAAGCCCCCTTTAGACATAAAATAATGAGTAATGGGTAACTTCTGCGCCAGTTTTGCATGTTGGCATTATGTTCGAAAACAGCCTGAATCGTTTACCCAGCAACATGTCTGTAACATTTTCCTCTCCGTGGCTCAAGTTGGACTAAACACTGAAAGTTAAAGCCAAACTCAAGATTACAGTGTTCTTACATATGACCATTTTGAATATAGTGTGCTTTTAGTATAGTGTGTACTCAATCATGAGAGAGTAGGAACGAAGCAGCACCTGCCTTTAGAGTGTTGCTCTTTGATCACAGGTGCTATTCTGAAGCATCTGCAGGCTACACAAGCTACTTTTGTTAAAAAAATAAAAATAAAAAAAAAATTGGCTGGTCCCTCCACAATGATAACAAGATAACAAAACAGGTTAGAAGCATGTTGCATTAAACTGTCTCTTGCCTCGCACAATATCCATAACTTGCATAACTGTTGAGCTGAAACACAGTAAATTAATTGACAACTTAATCAATATATTTCATAAACTGCTGAAGTCATTTTTCAGCAAAAAGGCCATCGAAAGTTCACACTTGTTCCAGGCTAAAATGTGATTATTTGCTATACTTTGATAATATATAATAATAATAATAATCATATATAATAATAACTGTGAAGAAACAGCTAATTGCAACACTACTACACTGCCAAGTCTTGTAGTCCAGATGCCAAACATCAAGCGAACATTACCCATATAGGTCCTGTCATGTGTGAACAGAGTCAGCAGATGCCTGCTTTATGTTTGAAAGCCAGATAGATGAACCCAGCAATGTTACAGATTCCATGTCTGAAAGGGGTTCTACTATAAAAGCTCAAGAGAAGATGTTCCAAAAGATAAATTTAATTTGAGACAGTGTAGGACATTGTAGTCCAAAAGAGACTTTTGGACTCTTTGGACAAGAGTAATGAAAGGAAATACGAAACAAATTTGTCTGCCCAAAGATTAAATCTAGCTTTGGTGTCTGGTCTCTGTTGTGTGAATTTTATCGAGGGCCAAGAGTGTTTCCATGAAGACAGTCATTCCGCAGATAAAGCCACATTTGCAGGACAGGGACTACTGTTGCTTGACCATAAACTCCAAAGATAAACAGCAATGACACTGAAACAATTCATAAGTAAATCAATACATTCGCTTGACCATCAGGGAGAAAGAGGGTTAATCATACAGTCCGATAAAGCTGACAACTTGCTGGCTTTTTCCGACTGTTTGATTGCTGCTTATAGACAGATGTGATGGTAACCTAATCCTCTCTTTGTGCTGTGAGCCATTTGTCTACAGCTAGCTCTCTCTACACCAGAGGTCAAAAGAGAGGGCACTTGGTGGTGTAACAAATAACATTTGTAAAGAAGACACACAGTAAAAGTTTCAAAAAGAACATAAGGGAAAACAATCAATTAATAGCACAGTAAAAACACCAATTTTCTTTACCAGGAATGTAACACAGTGTTGTACTTTCTATGATCTGTAGGAAAAGGACAGACTAAAAATGGCTGTATGAGTCTTGTGTAGGTCAGTCCATGACTAACAGATGATATGTGAGGGCTATAATATGAAGCCGTCTGAACCAGTTGTCTCATAAAGCTAACATTCAGGCTCTGAGGCTGCATTCAGGACTAATAACAGTCATGCAGTCTCACTCATTTCAATGAGACCACTGCATTAGCCCAATGAAAGAGAAAAAATAAATGCCATGATAAAATGCTATTACATGCTTTTTCTATGATATGTTATTCAAACTGGACTAATTTCATCTTTTCCTGTAGCACCTGTGGCGACATACTTGAATGTTTTTCAGCCCAGTGTTATTTTTGATCGACTTTGGCCTAAGTTGTCTCTTGTCTTTGACTGTTTTTTTTTCTGTTCCTGGGTCCCACCAGGCCAGCATACCAACCAACTCATAACAGAGAGCAGAGCTGGAAAACACTTTTGGAAAAAAACATAAAGAAGATTGATGTGCTGTGTAGTCCAGCAGGTAGTTCATCAGAGTGGATGAAAAGGAACATAATACATCCCCCAATCCATATACAGAACAGCAAATGCAATACATGTATCGCATTTACAGTATATCACATTAAACAGTACTGCACTCCAATGCATTTTTATATATTCAAGATGCATCCGTGCTGTATGATGTGTTTTCATCCTTCATTTAGTGCATTCATAACAGATGGAGTGAATAACTTTTGCACATGTACAGTAGCTCTTGTTTTCTCAGGGGTCAAATTTAATCTGGAAATTAATGACAGTGACTCAGATCAAATGACCAAACGCATTCATTTCCCTCCAGTACCAACATCCAGTTTTCAGAAGAATGAAAACAGTCTGGAGTATCACACAGGTTTGTTTATACTCCCAGTGCACCTACCAACAGTTTATCAACCTACAGCATGTTAACAAGGCAAGCATGAACTCAATAAAATACAAGTGTAACGGTAATATGGTCCTCTCATATGAATGAAAACACTGCACAGGTCTGCTTACATAACAAACATCTCCTCCACCACACCTCTGTCTGCTTCATGCTCCACTTTATCACGGATCTTGTTGCTTATCTAGGCAAGACTATTTGTATACAGGATTCAATCCCATTCACAGTATCTTCTCTTTTTCTTTCCCCGAAGCTTCATGCATCATTAAAGATGATCCGAGTCTATGGCTGAAGCTAATTTAATTAGTACCACAGCCCGGGTTAGATTGACAGATTAGCGTGTGAGGGTCATTTTTGAACTTTTAACTGAATTGAGCTTTATTTACCTACCACAAGTTAAATTATCAACTACAGTATATGCCGCTTATTGCAGTGCAGTCTGCAACTTCTCAGTGGATAGGTAAAGGATCCCATGACTTTTCAGCTCACTCAATTTGGACCGAGGCAAAACAGAATATGTGCCTTCAAACTTTTACTCATATTGACCACGGGGCACGTAGGAGATGACTTTTGTGTCCTTCTCACTGGGCTGTAAATTGCATTCAGTTTTCTGTGACTTTAAACATTTAAAATCTGCGTCACAAAAAAACTGTGTCCATTCATTAACCCATGAACTTGGACTATTAATGTGCGGTTCCGCCACATTTGTTGCTCCCTCAATGCTGTGACATGGTTGTACATGTTTTTAATGCTAATAAAGTGCCATAAAAATGTAACAAAAATACATGAGAACACAGCGTCATTTCGACATAATAAGTATTACTGGGGAAAATCAAGAAAGAAAGAAAGGATTTAACCATGCAATAGCAACATGTGAACACTAGAGGGTACTGTTACTATTTTTTTTTTTCCTCAGACACTGAACAACCCCAGGTAATAATCTATACGGAATGATTTAAAGCCACGGTATCTACACATACCAGAACTACAGTCTGGCTGAGGTTTGAATGTAAATGTTCTCAATTTCATCCAAATGTGCCTCTTGCTGACTGCTTCCTCTGCCAGCTGCAGTGGACCCTGGCAGTATATCTTAAATAATAACTTCAGGTGTGCCAGAGGAGTAACACAAGAAGAAACACAGATGTGAGTTAGGTGTTAGCAAGCGAGAAAAGTAACATCTTGTTCGAGTTGGTGTTAATCAGGTGTTGTTTCCTCGATACTAAAAGGTAAAAGAAAGAAAGAAAGAAACTCAATATCTTAACTCTGAATCTACACGCTTATTAGATTTCATCCTGCAATGTAAACAATAAATATATAGATGTATTAGACTCTGCAATAGTTAAATAAACTTCCATCAGATGCCGTTATTATCTATGATGAACATGGTTAGAGATCTGTCTGAGGCCTCTGTTCATGTAAAGGGGGCTTCATGCCCTAAAAATAACCCAGCCCACTCATCTCCCTGTGTCAGTAGAGATCTGTGTCTCTCTCTCTCTCTCAGCTGGCTGTTTTCACTCATCTCTTCCTTTTCTCTCCACATCAGCCAGTTTCTCACTTTAGGTCTCACTCCCATTTTGTCATCCCTCTCATCCCTTCTCCCTCTTACCTCTCTCTCCATCTCTAACCTTTTTTTCTCTCTCTGTCTTTATTCCACCCACGCACACTTGTCGTGGCTCCTTTCTCATCTCCGAGCACTTCTGGTGCTCCTGGCTCGCGTGGTCCTCACTCGCTCCTTGGCTATCACAGAAGGCAGGCCTTGCAAGGTGGTGATGGCTGTCTTGGTCCAGTAGTCCACCTCTCTGTAGATCCGGTAAACCCAAAGCTTCAGCTCAAACAGAGTGGTCGGGCCATCTAACTGTCGATAAGAAGGGGGGGGGGAGATCACCAAGCTCTGCCTTAATTTCTATCCAAAACTTTTACCATCATACCTCTGATCACATCAGCACCTACCTCCAGTCCTTCCAAATTGGGGGTCAGGACTGCCGTGCCATCTACAGCTTTCAGGAGTTCTCCGGTGTTGATTAAGAGAAACGAGAGTCTGTCCTTCACCATCTTCCTCTGGGTCTCATAGTCACCCTTCTTCCCACCGCCCAGCTCCTCTTCCTCTTTGGCAATGGCCCTCTCCAGCAAGCTGCGGCACTGGAGCAGAGCAGAGTGGAGACGCCAGAGCTTGTCCCTGGTGTCCAGCTGGGAGGAGGGAGGAGGGACGGACACCAGACAGCCATCAGCCACTGTAACATCTGCGGTGAAACTCTCCCTCTTTCTCTTGAGGTGGAGAGAGAAAAAACAAAGAGGGTGAAAGTTAAGAACAGAAGTGAGATTTGGGAAGGTTTCCATGGTGAAAAAGGAAGAGAGGGATGAGTTGGAAAGTGAAGTGCATAAGTGGAAGATTGAAGACTGTTTCCTGTCACGCACTAACCGCTCTGACGTCACTTTTGACAGCCCTTTGGCACAATACTGAAACTCACTGCGTATGAGGCAACAGGGATTTTCTCCTATTGTGATAGGAATCTGTTCAGGCTCATTCACATTGGTTCAACAAATAAATAATAGCCATGAGACTAAAAGGTCTTTCTTTAAGGAGGACTTTGTGCTCAACCTGATTCCAGTAAGGATTTCTTATGTCAACAAGTAAAAGGTTAAGTGAGCTTGTTAAAATGACAGAAGCGAGGAAAAAAAGACTACTTTATTTGGTGCAATGCATGCAATGCAATGCAATACTGTATGAAAAAGATATGGTGTGATATGACACAACTTTCGAGTCAACATTGGAAACAAAAATCATTAATACATACTGTAGATAGTTAGACATTTTCACAAATAGTTTAGCTTAGCTTAGCATAAAGACTAGACACGGGGGGAAAAGCTAGCCTGGCTAACTAACGGATTAAACAAAATATGCTGTGTTCATTTTGAGCTTTGGAGGTGCTGACTTTGTTACCTTTAGACAGAGCCAGCTTCTGCCTGTAGCTTCATGTGTACCGTACATGACCAGGTAGTGGTATCAATTTTCTCATCCAACCATGAATAATCCTATTTCCCAAAATATCGACCATTCCTCGAACATTAATATAAAATCCATACTAAGAATCTCTTGGTAAACAGAGGCTGCACCTCTGCACTTTCAGAGCTACATTATGACAAATCTGACATTATGATCTGGTTGATGAGGTTGTCACTTCACTTCACGGGCATGATTATAGCTGGCGTCAGCTTTAGTACTTCAGTGAGTTGTGAATCCCACAGGCCTCCTTGTGACATTATACTGAGGTGTTAATGTTGGCCCCTGTGTGCAAGTTGGTACCAGTGTGACAGAGTGGCCAAATGTGACGTGCATGTCCTGAGAGTCTGGGGGGAAGTTAATGTTTACTGCTCAGGCTGCAGAGGAAATATGATTCAGGCAGTTCTAGACACCCCAGGAAGCAATAGTGGAGCCAGAAACAATATTCTCATGGATCATTGTGAATTGAGGTAAAGTGGTAAGCTCTGAAAATGATTTAAGAGTCGTCAAATGCATGTTGTAAATGAGTGTTTTCCCACCCAACAAATAGGCAAGGGACAGCCCGTCTGTTATATAATGTAACACTCTGCCTAAAAAATATCCAATTTGCATTTGATTCATTTGAGACTAAACGAAATCCTGTTTGAGAGACAATTCCTTCCAGCCAAGAAGAGACATAAATGTAGATACATTTCTGTATGACAGGATAAGACATATCTAATCACTTCATGTTGTGCTCACTAGAATGTATCTGTTACTGTAGCTCAAGGGTTAAAGCAACAATATTCCACCAACAAAGCCAGTAATGAGTGTGCAAAGCTGTGTCGAGAGGGAGAAAACCGAAGAAGGCATGAAAGATAAAGGAAGGAAAGGTCAACATCTTGTAAAATAAGTAGATGAAATTATATGCCAGGTCACTCCCTTGCTCCTAGCAATACACATGAAAGGAAAACTGAAGCAGTGAACTGGCAGGAAACCAAGAAGTTTTAATAACCGGTAACTCTCACACCTATGGGCAAAGAGACACAGGCTTGTGGAAAAGACAAGAGGGCTTCGTGCCCAGGCATTGATGAGCTTGTGCCAGAAAAACACCCACCATTGATTCCAGTCATTCCAACTGAGTTCACTACCCCCCACCACCTCTCTGCATTCCTACCCCCTGCTGTCCTACACATCATTTCCTTTTCTTTCACACACATGCACACCCCCCCCCCCCCCCCTTATCTTGCTTTTGCACGCATCCCTTTCTTCTTTCTTCTTTCTCTCTCTCTCTCTCTCTCTCTCTCTCACACACTCACACACACACATATACCTCTTTCAAACACACACAGTCACATACACACACACACACACACACACACAGTATGTTACAGGCATGCACGCATAGGGGACACTCATCACACACACACACCCATGCAAAAATCTATTAATTTTCCATTTAACCTTGGCCTATTTCTCTCTCTCTCTCTCTCTCTCTCTCTCTCTCTCACACACACACACACACTCACTCACTCACACACACACACTTTGAAATCATGCTGTGATCTGCTGGCAGGTTTCAGCCAAAAAAAATAAGCTCCTCTACTTACATAAAGTTCCAATAAGATGGAGCATTCGTGGTGCAGCTGCTCGGCTATAGCAGTCGCCCGAGCCGCCGTGGTCCTGCTCAGATCCGAGCCAGTCATACCTCTGGTCCTCCTGTCTGCCATTGGACCTCCCGCTGCCTCTGCCGGGAAGACACACTCTAGACGCGCACTTGGAGACGCAAAAGCAACAGGCCGGTTCCTTAATATACACCCGTGTGCGCCCGCCTCATCCCCACGACACCGGTCAATTCCCGGTCATGGTTCACCTCAGCCTGCCCTTCCGTTCCCCTTTGCTGAAACTCTGTCAGCGCCGCTTTAATTAGAGCCAGAGCGCTGCTCTTCTCTAAGGTTTCGGTAAGGAGAGTTTCCCGGCTCGTCCGACCCTGTCCGCTTATGTTACAGACTCGGTGGCCAACTCTCCGCCCTTTCCCCCGGGAACCTGATGCCAGGCAGGAGGAATTTAACGGGACGAGCGGGGGCGGAGAGCCTCGGCGGGGAGGAAGGAGGAGCTCATCAACTTATACTTGAGGAGCTTATCTGATTTACTGGTTGTGACAACAGCAAAGATAGTCCGACTTCGAGTAGGATGTAGCCCGGACTATTTCGGACTGTTTCCGCATGTGCACGATAAAAAAAGCGGCCTGTACATCACGGCGGAGTAACCAAGTGGGCTACGTTTGCTCCAGCAACCTGCTGTAAGAAGGCTACTTCTGTTATTCTTTGCATATTTTCATCTCATGCTACTTTTCTATGAACTGTCATATATTACACGGTAGGCTATATTAAACTAGGCTATATTAAAATCATATAAAATGATATTCACCTTGACCAAATACAAGGCGGAAGAACTGTTTAGGGCCTGCATCTTAATGCATATTATCAGTAAAAAATGATCCAGTAATATAATAACATTAATAATATAACATTGACAGGGGTCATTCTCCTGAGTGCTTTATACTTCTGCGCTTTCACCCAAGTAACATTTCAAGTGTATTTTTATTTGCAGTGTGATGTTGCAACACACTTAATATATCGCTCCGCATTATTGGTAGGACAGTGCAGTAAAGGTAAGAAATTGGCTTTAATTTGCAGTAAATTAATGGATAAGATTGATGTTGCATCTTTTTAGTTCTGCAATATACAGTTTCAAGCAGCACAAAACTTTAAACACAGCAGTCACAAAAGAGGCAGGAAATATGCAATGTGTCTTGAGAGTAACTTCTCAAATCTTGGATGTTTTACTTGTACCTTCAGCGGTGAATTCATATAACAAGTCTGTACATTCAAAATAATTGTTATTAAAACCATCTTTAAGAGTCTGAGGAGTCCAAGGGTAGATAGTGTCATATGATGACGTATGAGGCGATGTTGTGATCTGTAAGTTGGTGCTGTATATTTTTAACTTCTCTGAATTAGGTGTCAGTGTACTGTCTTTTTATATGTTCTATGATGAATATGTTAATATATAACAAAAATACGTAGACTATTCACAACTCATTTTTCCTATAAAAAAACAACTTAACAAATAGCAATTGTGGGAAGTAGCCTGGACTACTGACCTAGTAGGGTGCAGGCTTTGCCCAGATCACAATTAGTTATTTTTTTCCTATTATTTAAGCTCATGAAATAAACTGCAATAGGGCATTACCATTTGGAGAAAGGCGCACGTTGTAGTGTCTGTTTGCTCCAGATGCTTTATTTACTTCTTTTCACTTTGAAAATCAACCAAATATGTAATCTGCCCAGCTGACAGCTAACAGCTGTACACAAACAAATGCTGAAAAATAATGTTTAAACCTGAATTAACAACCTCGAATAACCAAAAACCTCCAATGCAAATATGTTAAATCCCCGATACAAAATATGCCAAATCTCTATGGTTTCTGGGATCATTGATATCTTTAAATTAATTATATTCTGATGTGGATGTCTGTGGGTTTTTATTTGATCATTTGATTGCGATCGCAAATCAAGTAATCTCATGATTTCATCTCTCTGCAAAGCACTTTCGTGAACGCGTGTTGTTTTTATATGCGCACTGTACATAAATACTTGACCTGACCAGTACCGCGCCTGTGCTGCGGGGGGCAGTGCAGGCAGCTGGGACATAAACACTGAGCCGCGGCTACTTGACGGCGGCTAATAGCTAACACTGATAGAAACGTAGATGTTGAAGAAGGCGAAATGGGAATGGTTAGATATTTTCCGCTGTATTATTTTAATAAATTAATCCGCTTGCTATAACACCGCGGTCACCTAGGAGCAGCATTAGCTCGCTTTTTATTTTGAGACAAAGCTAACAGGCTAACTAGCTTAGTTTCAGTTCATTGTAAAGGCATGAACTCTCTGGTTGGTTACGGAGTGTCGTCGGAATCTGACAGCGACGAAGATGTAAACAACGGTGGAGATGGGTAAATATTAACTTACAAAACACCTTTTACTAAACACAGCTTGTCAGATAATTGTAAAAATAAATAAATAAATAAATATCGCATAGGCTGTTAACGTGTTAACTTGTATTCTCTTCCGCTCTCTGCTCCTTTTCTATCCTAAAGTTCTGTTAAGGAGGTGGGCGATGAGGCGACATCTGTCAAAAAGACCCGCAATTTCTTGCTGGAGTCTGGTTCAGCTTCCAGTGATTCAGGGAGTGAATCGGAACCGGAGGAAGAGGATCCAGAGCCCTCTTCATCACCACCACACCCCCTAACACCAGCATCATCTGCAGCCTGTCAGCCCACGCTGCCTGCTCCTTCCCTGGGTTCACTCACCCCTAATAAACTGCCTCCTCCTCCTCTGAATGCCTGCTCTAACAGCAGTGTGTTTGCCAACCCTTTCAAAGCTCAGGCAGACCAGAAGCTCAGCGCCTTGCAGAAACACGTCCCCCTAACAATGCAGGCCAAACCCTCCCAGATAGGAGGCAAAAGGGTGTGTGTGTCATACAGGAAGGACGGAAGGTGCAGGTTTGGGATCAAATGCAAGTTTGCTCATGACAGTGACCTCCAGACCCCAGTCACTCCCACTGACTGTCATCCACCTGTGAGTGATGAGGCACCAGCATCAGAACACGCTGCGCCCAATGCAGGGGGCTCCTGTGCTGCAGGATCTCAGAACATCACAGAGGAGGAGGAGTCAGGAGGGCAGCAGGTGAAGAAGAGGAGAGTTGGACTGAGTAACTCCTTGGTTCCTCCTAAACGAGCTATGAAGCAGTATGCCATGCAAAGGGACAGAGAGCGGATCAACATGTCCTGATGTATGTCTTCCGAGCTCCTGTGCTCTCATAAAGCAATAGTATGTAGTGCGGGTAAAATATGTTCTCTGTATGAGTATGTGGAAATTATCTACTGTCCATTGTATGATAAACTTATAACTCAGGCCGACATTACTTCTGGCAGCCACTTACATTTTTATTCCTCACATACTTACATCAAGAGCCATTTGTGGTGTGGGCAGGAGGAGCTGAGGACTGAACCATCTGTTGTTAATGGCCGACCCAAAATGATGTTCTGTGTGTCAATAAAAACACTTTGGATAAACGTTAAGACATTTATTTACATTATATAAATGAACAGTTTTTGTGTTTGCATTACCACACATCTTATTTCACAGATCAGAGGTGCTGATTTAGTATTGACATGTTCCAAGGTCTCTACATCAAATTCCAATACACTTCAAAGATTATAGACAAATTTTGAGTTTAACTGTCTACATCATTGACTGTGCTTGCATGTTTTTTCCCTTGGGGGGTGGGGGGGATAGGGATTGGGTTATGTGGGATTTAAAATGCCCAAGGTCATCACTTGGCTGCCTACAATGACCTAAGACTTTAGTGAGTAGCACATACGTTACAGGTTATTATTCCTTCAAAGTCAACCAACAGCAAGGCTTAACAAACAGCTGCACAGATATCATTGGAACACTTTTAATGAATTTAATCTGATTTTTAATCTGCATATTTTGTGTCTTTTCACAGACCTGTAAAACTTTTTCTGACTATACTTCTCCAGGTTTTTAAATGTTTAATCTTTCTTTGTGAGTTCAGAGTGTGTTTTAACTTCTTCAGGTTAATGTTTTAAAGATGTGGACAATAAATGAAACAGATTTTACTCAACCCACACATATTGAGGATGTTTATAGTTTTCTAATGTGTGTTTTGTGTTTAATTCATTATATAAATTAATCTGATTTATTCCAGTAGGAACTTGCCACACACATGAAATTTGATGTGCTGTATATTACTAAGAGGTATGCTATATTATTGCATAATAGCAACATCTCTGCAACATTACCTCAGCATCAATACACACACTCACATAAAAGGCTAGTTAAGTTTACAGGACTATTATGTACAAAGGCAACAACTTACACATACAGACACATACATATCCTTCCCTGATACAGATATTCTAAAAAACTACCAAATATGACTATGAGTGAACAGTATATAATATATTGGTGATCCTACATTTACCTCAAACATTGCAATACAGTAATATCAGGTCACTGATGACACACTCTTCCTCTATTTTCTTCTGTGTGTGCTCCATCCTCGTTTTACATGAGCACCTGCTGCACATGTCTCTCAGTGCCGTCAGCCAGAACTTCCCCTTGTCCTGTCTGCTCCCAGACCACACCGTCCTCCCCCACAGCCTCTGTCTGCTGGAGGGAGTTAGCTGACGGAGAGGAGGAAGTAAGCACCGGATTGTCCAGAATAAAGCTGTCCCCGTTGGTGGAGGTTGGATCCTGGGACTGAGGTTGGGATGGGGACAGTAGAGGGGGGCTCGGAGCGGCTGTCTGCAGGGTCTGAAGTTGATGAGAGGTCGCTAGGATGGGGATCTGCTGAATGTGGGTCTGGGACTGGCTGACCGGCTGGAAGGTCATTTGCAGGATTTGTGTCTGCCCCTGGTTCTGCTGCTGGGAGGAATATGACTGCAGGGGCTGGAGCTGGGGTCGGTGCTGCGTCACCACTGAGCTGGAATGGAGGGTCAGTTGTTGGATTTGAGGCTGTTGTGGCTGCTGAGCGGCCTGCACAAACTGGACGGGCATCTGCAGCTGGAGGTGAGTCTGCTGCTGGTTGTCAGCTGGTGAAGGGGGGTCAATAGGGGACAGGGCAATCGTCACTGGCACCTGCATGGTATGGAGGCTCTGGTCTTGTCCCAGTAAAACCACCTGGTGACTCACTTGTTGGGTGACATGACCCATCTGGGACACCTGAGCCACCTGCTGCCCAACCTGCCCCTCCTGGCTCAGCTGGTCCACCTGCCCATCCTGCCCTACCTGGCTCACGTCCAAGTTGGTGACCTCTGCTTGCATGGGGTTTCCCGGCAGTTCCAGCAGAGAGGCAGGGGTTGTGATAAGGGCACCAGCATTGGCTGCTAGCGCCTCAGCGATTAGAACCTCTGGGTGACTCTTGGCCTTATGGGCCACGACACAGTCCTTTTTTTCAAACTTCTTACCACAAATGGAACAGGAAAACTGATAGGTGGCATCAGCATCATGCTTCTTCATGTGCCAGTTGAGAGATGCCTTCTGGCGACAGGTAAAGCCACAGATCTCACACCTGTTGGTGGAAGAAATAGAACATTTAGAGGGAATGTCTCTGATCTAGGAAAACTTTACAAGATGAATAAATTTCTAAACTACAAGAACAAAATGACCAAAAAATGTGAACAGGGAAGTACTAACTGTAAGGGCTTCTCTCCTGTGTGGATCATGCGGTGCACAGCCAGGTTGTGGGAGCTCTTGAAGGCACGAGCACAGAACTCGCAGATGTAGTCTCTCTGGTCTAGAATCACAAAACGCTCAGTTATACATGTGGTCTCATATACTTCCATTATTTATTACAGCTAGAAATGGTCAAACACAGATCAAACCTAACACATGTTTTATGTATGCACTGTATGTGTACCTGTGTGGTGCTTTGCATGACGCAGAAGCTGCTTCTGTAGGCGGAAAAGCCTTCCACAAGACGGGTGAGGACATACATATTTCTTCTTGAGCAAGTGCTGGTATTTTATATGGTGCTGTTGTGGAAAACAAAGAAAATGCAGAACAGTATATCAGCATCATTTGGATGGAAAGGCTGAAAAATGCCATCGTAGATGAGGTTTTGTTACCAGGCTTGATAAAAGCATGCAAGGTCAAATTGTCACTAAAATGTAAATTATTGGAGCATATGTCAACATGTTATGCAAAACCCATTATTCCCTTCAGATGTGTACTGATGTCAAAGACCTTGGATCCAAGTTTAGTTCCGCTCAGCTATAGATATTGACAAAACAAAATCACCAGGAAATAAACTTGGACCAAACCATTAATTAGTTAGTCTATCAACAGAAATTTAATCAAACTATTTTAAGACAGAAACTCGGACTCCAGGAAAATGTGACAGACATTTGTCTCTATTTTCAACATTTCACACACATCACTGTTGTTGACATTTGAAATATTGGAAAATGAAATGTTCTACTGCAAAGTTTGGAATACATTTCCATTAACTTTATTTGACACTGTGAAAGACGTAAACAATCCTCAGTGGGATTGTGTAACTGCTGAGACAAACCTGTAGGTAGCGAGGGTGAGCCAGGACTGTCCCACATCCTTCCATTTCACAGCGCACATATTGCACCGGGGGCTTCTTTCTGTGTGGGTGAAGCACATGTCACTGTATTGTTACAATACCAAACATTTTAATGGATTTCCGCATATTTACTGTGATGTCCCATATATACCCACACATTCACACATCCATGGCCAACTATGTCAATCAACAACCACTATCATATCCTTAAATTTCTGGATGATAATATATGAAATTATATTTTTGATTTGAGATTACAATGACCCAATACAGACATTAATTTTACCTTCTTTTTGGCAGCCGTGGGGTTTTGTCATCTTTTTTCCGCCGGCCTCTCCTGACACACAGTGAACAAAGAAAATTATGTAATTGAGTTGCAATGCAAAGTCAGAGCCATTTTATATTACGTAGTGATAAATCCACTATGTAAAGTAGTTTGACTTGCAACCACACAAACAACCACTCACAGTACATTCAGATTGAACCTGTAATAATATAGTCACTGCAATAACATTAGACATAAAAGCAATGTGAATCTGTCCAACTGATAACTGTATACACATCGAGTGGTGCTGTGCTTACTTCCTGGGTCCATCCGGATCCTCCACAATTTCTTCCTCAAGCTTTACTTCATCTTCCACACTTTCCAAGTTGTCTGAACCTTCTATCTTTATCTCTGCAACCTCTTTCTCTTTTTTAGGTGCCTTCTCTTTTTCTTTCTTCTCCTTCTGTCTAGGAGGAGCTCTGCGCTTTGGTTTAGGGGCATCCCTAAGAAGAAAAACAGAGAAATATCGAGTGACAAAACCAAAAAAATAGGCACCTATGTCTACTCATGTCTGAACAGGGGAAAAGACACACCGAATGCAAACACAGGTGCAATCCCAACCCCTCCCACCCACACACACACACACACACACACACCTTTCACCCTTCGGGTCGTAGCTCTGGTCATTTAAGTCATCTCTAAAAGGAACATCTTCGTCGCTGCTGAGGCCCTCTTCCTCCTCTGCACCGCTGAAAGCAAAACAACAAAGACTTGAAACAGGATTTTACACTTTCTGCAGGGGATCGAGTGATGCACTTGAGATAAGTTTACCTCTGACTCTGTGGCTGGTAGTTGAGGTCACTGGGGTCATCCTGAAATGGATGGTCTTCATCATCCAAGACTGGTTCAGCAACATTTACGCTTTCCTCCTCTTTCTTTTTACTGAGACAGCGTAAGTGTGAAACAGAGTAGTTATGAAAACACACCACCTAACTCTCAGTCAGGCACACATTTTCACAATGTACAAGACAGTGAAAAACCATGAGACCAGTAGAAAAAAAAACATTTTTCCCAGATTCCTTCTCAATAAAACTGAAAATATCTGCATGGCTTGAATTAATAAGGAATAAAAAGGAATAAAATAAATGGGACTTCTTGAATTTGGATTAAAGGATTCTTTAATATATATTTTAACCCTACATTATGAATTCAACTTCAGCACTGAACTTTAATGCTTGCAATTTTCATATAATGATTTACCCAAAGGGACAAATATACTTACACATCACACTTCTCTTTCTTGGTCACCTCTCCTTCCACTGCTGCACAACAGAGAAAGAAAGACGACACGGTTTTAAGAAAGGCAACTACTATAAATGAAGCACAATAGGAAACACCATGAATACATAAAACAAACAAATATTTTAAGGAGTAAGGAGGAACAAGGAGAGGTTTACACCCACATTTTTAACTAAAAAAAAAGCAGCACTGATGCCATTAGTTGGACTGAAAACCCATGATGACAACCAATCCATAATTAAAAAACAGGAACCAGATTTCACTTACAGTTCACTAAATTTTAAAAGAATAAACAACCTCAAGAGCAGTAGTCAGCATGATGTTCCAGTGTCTTTGTGTGTGTGTGTATGATCTAATTTGTGAATTACAGGCTCAAATGCTGAACCAAAGCAGCGCATTGTCAACAGGTTGCTCACCAGCTGGATTCTCCATTCCAGGTTCGGTCTTACACACAGGCTTGGCAGAGCTGCGGCTGGCCCTGCCAGAAGGGGGCTTGGCACGAGTCTGGGCTGGGGGGCGTCTGGAGGGAAGAACTGGAGCGAGGTAGCAGAAACATGCCATCAAACATACTGTTTACGTGAAATACACAGTAATTCAATAAATTTAGTAATAGGTATATCTCATATATATATATATATATATATATATATATATATATATATATATATATATATATATATCTCAAGAAGCTCTTGTGTAATATTTTTCTAATTACCTTGAGCATCTGTGGCAGGTTTCTTGGACTTCACCGAGCTGCACAAATAAGAAAAAAAAAACACCGAGATGTGACATTTTCTCTACCTACTGAGCAACATGCCACCATTCATCACATCTCTGGCGAGGCAATGCATTCAAAAGTTGTAGCGCTGAATAAAATGTGACAAACTTTGAAGCCAGGTAAGTTTTACTCCACCCTCCCAATACAGAAAAGCAGAAAGGGGACGAGCTATGCTGAAGGCGTGCTTTTGACAGGAACTGACCCCACCGTCATTAACATACACGTTAAAAGTATAGACAGGCTCATCATAAACAAATGTAATGCTCTTACTACCTTGGGCTGTTCAATCAAAAACTTACTCTGCTCCTTGAAGGCTGTCACCTGCGATCCCCCCTTCAGGCTCTGCTGAACCTGCAGATTCTGAATTTTTCTTCCGCCTGGAGTTGGAAACTTTCCTCCGTTTGGTCGTGCCGGTGTCCGGGCTCGGTTCGTCTTCGTCGTCGCTCTTGGTGTCCTTTAGCCAGGCCGGCACTGCCCTCGTTGACCTGTCTCTGAGAACCCGACCCGAGCTCTGAGGGCTCGATGCAGCTCCGTTAACGTCCGTTACCGAAGCGGAGACGCCGGACCTCGGGCGACCCGCTCCCCGTTCTCTGAGCCCCCTCCGCGGTGTAACGGTCGTACTGGTGGCCGGGGTCTGATCTGCGGCCTTGTCCTCCGCCGATTCTTCACCTGTATTTACATCCCCGGTTCGGTCGCCCACCGGTTCCATCACCGTGAGGACACTTCAGCCTACCTCAAATTCCGCTTAAAGTCAAGCAGGTTTACTTGCAATTAGAGGAAAAACGGACCACATCTGGTTTAAAGACGTTTTGATGGCAAGCGGCCTTTATCCAACAGTGGGACATTTTCCGTGAGTGCGCTGAGTTCGTCGCAAATTAAATGCATATATTTATTGATTAGAAATTGAAAACTTTTCTTAATTATCTATTCATTAATAAACCGATATAATTTTAAAGAAGCAGACACTATTTTCGCGTTCTTAAAGCTATAGTAAACCTACTTATTCGCCCGGGCCTGGTGCACAACCATTTTGTGCGCTTTGTTGCGTCTCCTTTAAGCCAAATATAAACTGGGGTTACATTCAGGAGCGGAGACGCATTTTCGCAGCTGCCACAATCATCTGGATTTCCCTCTGTGCCTTCTACTCATCCACTCGACCTAGAGGCGTCGTTTATAAATCTGTTAAAGCAGCAGCAGCCGTGCAAAAGCAGCGCGCATACGAATGGCTGTCGAGGCATCATGGGAAATGTAGTCTGATCAACAGAGCTTGGATTTTGTTTTAAGGATATTTCCTCCTGTTTTGTCGGGACTTTACCGCTTCAGGATGTAAAATAAGAATAAGAAAACTACAATTAACAATATATATTTTTTGCACAATAGATAACAGTAAGTAATACAACAGCAACATCAAAAATGGGAAAATATTCCATGCATGCAGAATATTCTTCCTGTCACTCATATGAAACCAGATGCAATTTTCAGTGTGCTTTATTCCTATACCCTACTGTATTTTGTGCTCTGTGTCAAATAACTTGATAAATTATATTATACCCAACACTTGGACTGTGTGGTAAATCTTGCACGTATTCGATTTCTATCTTAACATCAAGAAATTTTAAACGTGTTTTTTTTTTTTTTTGTTCCCGGCAATAATCTGCATTGATGACTTTGGAGCTAACATGGCTGCCACTGAACACCGTCTGGACATTAGCTCTGATGCAGGCTGCGCTGATGAAGCGCGTTTGCCGGCAGATGGCAATATTATCCTAAATGATACACTCTAGTTCCTTCTAATAACATTAGGCTATCCAGCATGGCTTACAATTTTACTTTCTTCTGCCATGATTTAAAATGATAAAAGTAGGTGTGGTATCGGGATGTGTTTATTATGGCAGCATGTTGGAGATAATATTCCTGGGAAATAACCTCACTCCTTCCAGGAGCTTGGCAGTCTGAAGCATTTATTAATCATGTACTCATCATGAACACACAGATCAGAAAAAAAACCCCATGTTGGTAATCACCCAATAACAGAATAATCAATATTGGTACCAATATTTTTTAACCCTTTTTCTAACCCTAACCCACTAAATGCGACATTATGATTTAAGAGATGAATGCACCATTACTGAGCTGCTTGTGAATAAATTACCACCATGTGATTGACCAAACATTAAGCATTATTTTTTTCTATCCTCTATTTACTTTATTTTAACTTGCATTTAATTAATTACTTAATCACATGCAAGTTGAAGTACTGGAAGCCTATGAACGGCAAACAATGAATGTTTGCTGTGTGAATTCTCTGAATTACCAAGGTGATCATTATGCACATGCACACAGCAGCAGAGAGCGCATAGAGAAACTTGTTCATGTGCATGATCTAACTTGAGATGGTAACTGTTTTTGATATCAGCCCTATTGATTTTAAGTATCAATATACCCATCCTTAATATATGAGGTTACCATTTTGGTGGTAAAACTGGTGACCAGTTAGCTGAAAGGTGGTGACACTGTCTAAGAAAAACGATGTACTTGTGATTGCCCTCTTGTACATATTGTACGACATGATGAAGGCTACTTATGTTCTTAAAATCCTCCCTGAACTCCTCACTGGGGCACAACATGTTTCTAGAGTAAAGTTGACCCGCCACAGAGAAGTTTATGAAACATTCTCCAAACACTGTGCTGCCTCTGCTCTCTCCACCATGACACGTTGCTTAATAATAGCTGATGTATGAGGTCAGGGATGGGTTTCCATTCACAGGGGTCAGAGTCAAAGTGCTCTGCCTTGGAACCTTTCAAGAAACTGCTGACCCTTTTTAGCACTTTAACAGTTATGCTGCTTAATCTAAAACTAAGCCAAGTTTACATGGTTTGGCACATATGGAAATACTGTACATAAAGAGACAAATGAGTTACACAGCAATGCATCCTTTTGAAAATGCTTTATTTATCTACTTTAACACTATAAATATGACAATGCCGAACAAGCTTTTTTTTTTTTCTTTTTTTTCTTACAAACCTTCAGATAGAAAACAGTCTGCATAGGTCTACAAAGGAATGGCAAAGGGCACATCTTGGCAATAAGGCACACACTAGGAAGAGTTTAAATGGTAACACCTATATTAAACTAGGCATATGTATCTCCACACCACTGACACAAGGAGCAGGAGTTTATCCTGCAGCTGTAGTGTGGGTGAAATGCAGACAAGAGAAAGTAAAGCAGGTGTCTTGAGTGGGAGGCAGAAGCAGAAGGATACAATTGTCTGTTGTTTAAGACATGGCTGTTAAATCACAATTAGACCTTTAAAAGCTTAGTCAAAACAAGCAGAGTTTCAACAGACAAATTTTAGTCTTGGTTGACAATTTGAAGCAGAAAGAAATGGCCTTTGTGTTCCCACTCATAACACCAAATCTGGTTCAAAATAGCAAACATAATATTATACATAACAAAAACAAAATGAACCTTGAATGTTTAAAAACTATTGGACACTTTGGCAAAAAAAAAGAGTTTTTTTTTCTACTTTTGTTACTCTGACTTTTTATCCCTAAAACAAGGCGTAAATAAAGAAAAGAAATATGTTTTAGAATATATTATACCTTTTCTTCTCACTTCATACACAACACATGTAATGCATATATTAAATATATCCTGACTTATTGTCATACAAGAAAATAATAAAAGCAGTTTGACAGCAGTTTTCTTTCTGAATGAAATCCAGTTTCCGAGGGGGGAGAAGTAGCAAAATGATGAGGGAGATTAAACGAGTATGTCTTGTTTCCCATGGATGATCACACTTTTAATTCAACTTCTTGGATCAATAACTTAGTCACAATCTTTTTCACAACCTCAAAATCCAGGCCATCACTAAAGTCAAACATATCATATTACTTTTTGTGTAAAATGTTATTAAAAATCTGAGGAGCTGATGGAAAAACATCAAATGAAATCTCCTCAAATACACTGAATGGGGGAAAAAAAAACCAAACAAAAAAACAAACTGGATTACAAAAATTTTAACTACTATAACTGGTTTACAAATACAAGCCAGCCCACAAAGGGTTTGTGTGTTGTTATATAAAGATGGCTGTTGTGGAGTGTGACTTCATGATCAGCAGCTGCTTGCATCTGTTAAGTTTGTGTGTTGCAGAACACACAATATATGCATAGCTATTTGTATATATCAGCATGAGGTACTGCTCCAGTTATTCCCAGTTCAGTTTTACACTGTTTTCAACACACTGCAGAGTTTTAAAAGTGCCTACAACACATTCACAAGGGTTATTTTATTTTTTATGCTTTATCTGCAAGGACAGACACATAGAAAATGAAAAACACCAACTAGCCCATTTCACACATGAATTCATGCTTTCTCTTCATCTGAAAGCGGCAAATGTTTTGCCTTTCATAAATACATTTAAGTGCACCTTGGTCAAGCACAGTTTGGAGGACAAGAAATGAAGAGGGGACAAATATATGGAGTGTGACTGCAGGATCGTTCAGAGAAGAGACTACAGGAGAGAGGTAGCCTTGTCACATCTGACTGCAGAGACTGAAACCTACTCGTCTCACCAAAACACAGTAATACCTCCATTCTGGTTCATTAGAAATATGAACAGAGAAGACTCCAGTGCTATGCACAGGTGGAAGTCTTTTCTTCTGTGTGTTTTTTCATGAAAGCACGGTGAAAAGGATAAAGTAGCCCTGTAATCAGGCCCAGAGAAGTTTTCTAATGTTATGATACTGGAGTGTTCGGAGACATCAGTTTTTGGTTAGCACTGGCGAATGCAGAAGCACTTTATGAGACAGAGTGCTCCTGTCCATATAGAAAAGTGTCTCTCACTTCTGTCCATATTTGTTCACCAAACAATACAAATAATGCAAAACAAAACATCAATAGAACATACACAAACAAGCAAAAACAACTAATATCTGTTCAGTCTTAGTCCCCTTCCTGCACAGGATGGGAAACATCTCCATGCATATGATGTCACTTTCAAAAAGGCTTGTAGGTAAACCACGTAGCAAATAACTGAAAAGCATTCAGTTTTCTTTCTCGCATATATGTTTCCCAGGGAATCTGTCACAATAATATTAGTAAGTTGGCTACTTTACTTCAAACAAACCAAGATATACTATAGTTTCCAAAGGTTAAAATGGAGACATAAAAACAAGCAAACTAATTGCAGGCAACAACACTTACAACCGTCATTAAAAACAACCAAAAACAAGTACAACTAAATAAACCAAAAGTACCAAACAGGTGTGTTTGAAGCATACACATTCAACCAGCATGGACGGACAGCATCACCTAGAGCATGTAGCATTGTGTAGAATACTATATAATAATGAAAAAAAATATACTAAAAAAACATTAGTATATCCAAAGACAGCTGTCTTCAGTGGCATCCTCATTTGTCAGTAGTTCCTGTTGTACTTTTACTTCCTTTCAATTAACTTTTCTTTCTCCCCGAACCCCCCCCCCCCCCATCCCAAGTTTTCCACTTTTTCTTTTTTTTAGACATAGTGTAAAGGTCTATCATTCCTGCTTCAGAAAACAAATACAACCCCCCAAATAAAAAGAGAGACCTGCATAGTATTAAAACTTTAAATATGTATCTTCATAAATACTTGAATGTACCTTCAGTGTTCCTGTTGACATAGCAACAAGGTGGCGAGGGTCAGAGAAAATGGGGGTTGTGTTTGTGTTGTAATTGTGAGTTATGCTGATTATTGGAGGATGTCATTGTCACCACGTACAGGCAGGTTTCCTCAATGAGTGGAGTGTCTTCTGTGTGTGTTTTAACATTCAGTAGAAAACAGTGGTGCTGCATAATTAAGCCTGGGATATGATTGCCTTGGGTCCAGGCTGCACTGAGGCCAGTAGGTGCGACAGATATGAGATGTTTTTTTGGCATTGTCTGTGTTCTGAACATTTGCTTCAAACGACATTCCTTCAGAGCTCTTGGAGGTTCACAAGCTTAAGAGATGTTTCTATATGATGAAATGGACACTTCTGAGATTCTGCAGTGGTCGTTTAGTCACAGACAGGAAAACTTGTTGTCGTTATTTCATGCGATCTGAGCCTCACAATCAGTATGTCTGGTAGACATCGTGGATGGGCAGCTGGAAGGCCGTGGCGGGAAAGGCCTGTGGCACAGCATAACCAGTGTAGCCTCCATATGCTGCAGCTGCCACTGCTGCATTCTTCTGCAGAGCAGCCAGAGCTGCTGTGTTGGCAGCGTAGTTTGTGATGGGGACGTATCCAGCTCCATACAAGCCCCCGGCTGCTGGAATACGCTGTACATTGTGGGCCATGGCATAGACTGGAGTGATTGGACGACCCTGGGAAATGTAGGCGGAAAAAAAGAGGGATACAGTGAATTGGAGGACTCTGAAGTATGTGCTCAATGGTTATACTCAGTGTGTTGAGTAGATTCACTGAATGAATGCATTGAATGGTGAGTCGTTTTACCTTGAGTCCAACTAGTGAGTTATATATTATAATCATATATTATCATATATTCTAAAAAACTGTAACACAAGTTATTTGAAATATAAAAATTCATTGGAATATAAAGAAAAAAAATCTTTCTTTTCCTTTTATGGGCCAAATTTGTTTGTAGTTTCCTTAGTCAACTATACAAAAATAGCAAAAAAGTAATTTAACTACTTGAATCACTATGCACATACGAATGTAGCTGAACAGCCAGCAGGCTACTGCTAAATGTAGTTAAATAAATAGTTTAATTGCATATAATTCACCACTTCCCAACACTGCATCCTAATGACCATGAATCATTCAAACATTTGTGAAACATATAACACAGTGTCACTGTGCACACCTGGAAAGGTGGAGGGGTAGAGACTGCAGGCAGGACGGTGGCAGCAGCAGTCGCGGTGGTGTGTTCAGGGTGTTGCATGGCCAGAGGGTTCATAAGGTGTTCCACTGTGTGCACCTTCCCCTCCTCCATCAGCTTGGCTGCAGGAGCCGCACTGAACACTGGGTACTGCCCACCCAGAGTTGGCAATGCCACTGCACAGAGACAGAACGCATGAATGAGAGCTTGGATAACAGACTGGCCCACAGCAGACAACAGAGTATACCAAGAGATAATATGTGTTAATATGTTTGTATTCAAAATACAGGAAATAACAGGAGGAGACAAGCACACATGCACCCATGAAACAGGTATACCTAGATCTGTAGGTGATCTATGAAAAGATGAGGAAAATGTGAACAATGAAAGATAAGGATGAAGGGATATAATTTAGGCAAGAAAGGAAAAAATAATAAGTTACACAAATTGGCGTTGTGGTGTGATTCGGATTATGTTAGTGCTCAACTGTGGATTAACCCCAGTGTTCCAAAACATGCACGCATGCACGCACGCACACACATACTCTCACACGGAGTGAACACAACGTCAGTCATTGTTTCAGATGGACAAAAGTCTTTTGAATCTGGTGGTGATCCTGTGATTCCACACAGACTGGGACTGAGACTGAGCTCCAGACCGGGGTCAAATCGTTCCAGAGGCAGCATCAGGAAAGACCACTTTACAAAATGGACCTCTGATCAGCAAATACATGACATTATTGTAATAATGGGTAGTTCAGTATAAATTTTACGTTGGAAAAAAAATGGCCAATCTGATAGGTTTAGTAACTTTTGAGATAGACTGAAGAATAATACCAGTGTGTTTATCACTGAAGTTTGTACCTTTTGTAGAGTGTAAAAATGTACTTCAAATTTAGAATTGAGCATCCACTCACATAAATATGTAATCACATTTTCTGTGATAGTTTCTGTTTTGGTATGTCCAATGTGTGTCGGGTTTTTTCTCCTCAATCCAGTCAGTGAAATGCATTACATTTCCTTGTGCTTACTGACAGGAGAGAAGGAGGAAAGAAAGACCAGGAAATACTTTCAAAAACAAGCCACCTTACACCTTTGATGCCACATTCCTTTTAGCTGGGACAGCAGTTAATGTCACTTCCACAAAATGTAAAATTAGTAGATGCCAATAAACAAATCACATTACACATAGCACACACTGCAAACTGAGCAAAATGTGATGGGCAAGAACTCTCTGTAACACTGGCATTATCCTTTAGCTGATCAGAACAGAGAGGACGCAAGAGACAAGAGGAGATGAGAGCTAAAGCAGCTGCTACTGCTCACTTGTATGGACATCATTCATATTGCAAAAAAAAGGCAAATCTTTTATGAAATGTTTTTTGTTATTCAAAAGAAAAAGACTTGCAGAACTGTTAACTATGTTTCAGTCAAAACTTTGAGTTGAGCTCATGTAAAAGGAGATTGTGCAAGCACAAATAACTACGACCATGTTCAGACAGAAAGCAGCACCGCATGAAAAATCATAGCTGCTTTGTTCATTTCACTGAGACCACTGTGTCATCTGGCCAAAAAAACAAAACAAAAAAAAAAAAAAACACTGTCGGTCAGTCAGTTACATTCCAGGCTTTGTTTACCTGGTCATTGTCACGACAAACGATATAATGACTGCTGGTGTAATCCAGTGCCACTGCAATGGAGTGCTTTGGTATCTGATAGCCTTTAAATTCATGGCTGTATTACTTCCCTTCCTGGATTGTATTTCACTGTCTCACCAGTACGCCCCCAACGATGCAGTCCTTTTGTTCTTTTAACACAGTGCTGTTTTCAGTCTGAACAGACAAATTTCCAAAAAGGAAAGAATGAGGAACAAAGCTTAGCAGTTACTTTCTGGTCATGCTAGAAAGGACATACATTTAGTGTCTTCATTCTTCACTGTAAAGAGAAGGGAAGTCCTTTTGCACATAACCATCCAGCAACAACTATTACCTTGATTTACAAACTTCCTCAAACCACACAGGACTTAGAGAGACACAGAAATTATGTGCGGAAAGGTTTAGTAAAGGCTTTTAAGGTGGGCGAGGATACGGAGGATATGGAGGGATATATCTATCTCACTGACTTGTGCCAGGTTTGATGCCAACTGGGTTGACGGAGGCAGCAAGCTCCAGACTGGGCATCAGCTCATAGGATTTTTCAGACTGCTTGGTCTTGCCCTCATGGTAGCGGCTGTAGATGCCACGACCGGCAGAGTAACCCCCCAGGTACGACCCCCGCGGTCCAGGGGTACGGTTACCTGCAGCAGCACGACCACGACCTCGCACAGTACCTGCTTAAATACAATTAAAGTAATATGATGACAGGGGTTGTGGTTTAGGGCTTGGGCAGCAGGGGCAGCTTTTGCTGAAAGTTGTGTATGACAACATGTAAAGCAAGATTTAATGACGAGTTTAGAATATCTTCGAAAGCTTCTCTCAAGATGTCAGGACTTGGTTTACAAGGAGAGTCTTTCAGGTCTAATCTAAGGGAATAATGTGCTCATAATGTTGCTTCAGCTTCTGTTTGAGCGAAGGATTTTTTTGGAGTTGTTTAGGTTCAGTTTGACATCTTTCTTCAGCACTGTTCTGACTCTTAGTTATGCAAGTTCATGGCACTATGAAATGATATTCCAAGACGTTTCTAGCTTTGTTGTGATCTCTGCAATAACCCAGCATGAAATGGGAGGTGATAGCACAGCAGGAAAAGGATGTTGTTAGAAAATGTTTTGTCAAATGGCAAGAAAGCTCATTGTTCATTAAAGGAATAAGTAGGAATAAGGATGTGAGAGATTACCATTGTTCTGTATCATTGGGGATCCTTTGGAGAGAAAACCAAAACACAATGATTGTTGAAAGTCAAATAGATTGTCCTGCTACCACCCAAAGACCACATTTAATCAATCAAAGGTAATGGGATTAGCATTCATTGGCCCATCACCCTGTTCTGTCTTCACCTTAAAACAACAAATCTCTGATTTTAAGCCACATACCCTCATCAAGTTAAAGATTTTTAAAAACTTTCTAGTCATCAAAGATTAAATCATTATTGGTGCGTTTGTCATTGCTCCTACAATAGCATCTGTTAGATGTCATTATGAGATCTTTAGCAGTGCATTGGCCCACTGAGTTCTGCTGATACCAACATTTACAAAAACTGCTGGCATTCAGAAAAACACTGTAGCTTTAGCAACTTATCATTACTGGAACAAAAGCAGAAAAAATAAATTCTAACCTTTGACGAAGTAGTCCCTGTTGGGTCCAATGAGGGTGTTGTAGGGATAACCATAGTAAGCCAATGTGTAGGGATCACACTGGTATACGTAGTTCTGCTGAGTAGCTTCTGGAGAGGCAGAAACTCCACCCTTAGAGGCCTTCTGACGTGAGTATTGCTCTTTATCAACTGGCTTAGCAAGCGTCACCTCAATGCAGGACCCTTCAACCTCTGTGCCGTTGAGGTGGTCCATTGCCAGGACGGCATCCTCTCGAGAGGTAAAGTGGACGAAGGCATAGTCACGGATTTTCTTCACACGTTCAACGCATCCAGGGTTCCACTGGCTAAATACCTGGTTGACAGAGAAAGTATGGGTAGTTTAAGCCTTGCTTGATAGTCTCAAAAACAATACCAATCTCTCCCTCTTCATGTCAGATATTATTTTTACTTGATAAAATCATTTACAGTGAAACTTGAAAACTGATCGGTCAGCTAATCTCACCTGTCTAATCGTCTCCTCGCTGGTCTCCATCATCAGATTCCTTACATAAAGGATCTTCACTGTCTCCATCACGTCTTCATCCACATCAACCTCTGGCTCAGCCCAGTCCACTGCGATCTGGTGACCCCACAGCTGAATTCGTCCAGGCATCAGCTTCCTGCGAGCCATGGCGGCAGCACGATGTGACTCATACTCTACAAAGGCAAAGCCACGATTCTTCATCTTGTCTGCAGCGCTGGCATAAACTATCACATCTAGTACACCTTCGGTCACCTTAGAAACCTCCTCTAAAATCTCCTCACGCTTTTTGGTCTTGGGGATGCCACCAATGAAAAGACGGCAGTTGTCCACGGAGGAGCAGACCCCGAGTAGCCGCCCAGGCCGCACCTCATAGTTGTTGAGCTCCCGCACAGCACGTTTGGCCTCGTGTTTCTCTGTGTACATCACAAATGCATACCCTCTGTTCTTCCCGTCAAAGTCCATCATCAGCCGCATCTCATAGATGCGTCCTACGGACTCAAACACTGGGACAAGCTCATCCTCATAAACGTCCCGAGGGATTTTACCCACAAAGATTTCACATCCCCGTGGAGGAGATGGACTGTTCCAACCAGGAGGAGGGCCATATTTACGCTGACCATTTTCCTGTACCATACTGTAGCCAGTACGCTCCATCAGGGCCACCAGTGCAGCCTCATTGGGGGCACCTGCAACACCCTCGGGGATGTTGATCTGTCCATGGAGAGAGTGGTGGGTGGCACCAGAGGAGGGTTTGGAGGGTTTGGTGGGTTTGGATGGGGCAGCGTTATTGCTCATGGTCGATGAGGAAGCAGAATCTTCGGCTGTCATTCTGACAAAACCATCCAATCAGATCCGGGGCCTGAGGAGGGCAAACAGAGATAGGTTTAGCAATTTACATTAAATTGTATCAACCAACTGTTATCCAAGAGAGAACAGAAAAAACATGAAGGAAGAAAAAGTAGGTAGAGAGGGTTCATGCTCAGACGGTACCATTTAATCAACAAAAGGTCATAATATGGCTGCTTGTTGAAACAAAATAATCATCAATCTGCAGGCACAATCAAATGCAAGATTACCTAGCTAACAAACACACATAATGTGGCCTAGAGAGAACAGTGAAAATACAGCATCTATAAATCCCCAGTGAACCCTCCCTTATCAGCAGTTTTACAACCTTGTTTTGTTGAGTTCCTCAGATTCCTTGCTGACCTCTGACCCCTATCACGGAGAATTGAGGGCTGTAAACCCTGAAAACTCGAGCTCAAGGTTCACTGAGTACGAATAGGTCACATGCTCATTAAGTGTGTGTGTTAGAAGTAAGTTTGTGTAAAATATGACTCCATACTGTGACAAAAGCTGCACAAAGTAATTTGTCTTACACTTGTTGTACACACACACTCACCACGAGACAGTGTTGGACTTTCAACCTCACCTTATCAATATAAATGTTATACAGTGTGTGGGTGCAGCTTTTTCTGTGTGTGTTTGTGTGTGTCTCTGTGTGTGCACCACTTCATTACGAGCTGCAGCCCTATAGGAGGAACAGAGAACAATCAGAAATCGGCTTCCCAAGCATAAACCTCTTATTCTGTTATTTTCCGTCACTGCCAGTATTCAGAATGGAAAAATCCACTGCATTTTAAATCCTCAAATCTCCATGCTGCATACAACACTGAAGAAACAAATCACAGCAGCCTACTAAGCAAACTCCTTTTTTTGGACTAAACATCATGTTTGCAAATAGGCCAAATAAAAAAAGAATCTCTTGCTAGTTAGGTAAGCAATGAGTGTGTGTTTTTATGCGTCATAAAATTGCCTGGACTTTGATGGAGATAGGTAAGGCAGTCAACAAAGGTTAAACACTACAAAGCCAAGCAACCACGGTAACACACACACTCATTTGACCTGACCCAATATCCACCTCTCGCACCACCCACACACACACACACACACACACACACACACACACCTGTTCACTTGTTAGTTCGCCCATGGCTGGAGGGCTTAGAATTACCTGCAAACTAGTTCACACCTCTTCCACAGCGGGAGCAACAAGGATGCAAATGTCAGACAGAATCAAAAGGGATGCTTTAAATATTGTTTCTTTAAAAAGTACAGTAAGCATAGCATACAAATTTAAGGTAAACTATTATTGAAGTAAACTATTATTTCATTTATTTATTGTCATCTATAGAAGACAATAATGCCAGAACATCAGATCACGGGAAAACAAAACAACAAAAACCAAGAGTGGGGAAACAGGATGATGTTTTCTCCTTCTATCTTTAGGCAGTATTAGGTGTTGACACAGGTCAGGATGACATTAGATCATATAAAAATACTGTTTTAGGCAAGGTTAGGGGGATATCTAATTGAGGAGATACATTTTGACTCTGCTCAGCAAGGATGCAGTTCCCTTTATTGCACAAAAAACACGTCACCCAAGGTTTTTGCAGTAGCTTGCTACATAAAAACATTATTTTTATGTTGCTTTTCCTCTCTGCTTCTACAGCTCAATGTGCCCTCCCTCTGTTCCTTCTATCGTGTGAAGTGCTAACATGACTCCATCTCTTATCAGCCTTATCTTGCCAGACTAATGACAAAGGGAGGACAATATTCACTTTGGGAGTTCTGCTCGGTGATAAAAAGAAGCTATGTGACACTGTGAGGTTGACACTTTGTATAACATACTATAGTCAGGGCAAGACCCCCTTCTCTGGATATTTTGTGTGTGTCAAAAGTATGATATATTCAGTGCTCAGCCTTAGTATGGGGTAACATACTTCCTGCTTTTGACCCCTTGGAGTTATTCCTAACTTCCTCAGTGCTGACCACTGTTGTGCTGAGGTTTTCCTTTCTTAGGAGATACTCAGGAAATCACAGCGCTTACTGTGAAGCGAAACTCTGATGGTCTGTTACAATCTCTCTTCCTTTGAAAAAAAAAAAAAAAGAGAATAGTGACTGTGTATGTGGGATCTTTTGAAATCTAAATGTATCTGAAAAAGTGTGCCAAGAGAAAAATAAAGATAACAAGGGGTAACAAAGGAAATAGGGAAGTAACACAGCATGGAAGAGGAAATAGAAAAAATATTATTAAGAGACAAAAAACAACAGACAGCTCTGACCTTGTACATACATAGGTGTATGCAAGCATGTATATGTTTGAGTGTGAGCGTGAGAGAGAGACTCAGTGGAAGAAATCTGAGGCAGCGACAGGTAAATGATTAACCTTGATGGGGACAAATCCCAACCTTTACTCACAGAGAGCATAAAGATTTACAGATGATGTCTTAGTGAGTAAACAAAAAATAGAATTTTAGAAAGAAATCTAAGTCATGACCACTTACTGTATGTGTGAGTCCTCTGCCCCGGCTTTACCTCTTTGCTGCAGCACAACACAGCTAGCGGCTAATAGTTAAAACAAAGCTCGGACACAGAGTTCACCTGGTCAAAGGTTATGAACTCAGGGAAGCATGAGAGGGACGGACCAGCTAGCCTGCGCACAGCAAGTGAGGGAAGTTAAAGAGCAAGGAGTTGATTGTGTTCCGGTAATTGCTGTGGAGATTGGCCATTACACTGTGTTTATGATTGATAGAAGCACCTGATTCGCTAGGTATTAACAGCACATTATTGGGGACTGAATTGTTTTATGAGCAGACAGAAAGGCTTTTACCATAACCATTATACCATAAAGACAGAGTGACTGCTGCTGGCAAATTCCATCTTTTTCCATCTATTTTTGATTCATCACTGACCTGATGTTAATTCAACAGTGCTGTCATGTTTTCTTCTCAGTCAAATGCACAGATCCTGTTCAGAAGCTAACAAACATCTCTTTTGGTTCCCAGTTTACTGCAGATTATGGAGCAAAGAAATCCATGTGCATGTCCAACAGTATGGAACAATGCAGCTCTCAGTTTGCTGTTCTATCCTGAGTGACATTGATCCAGTGAGGAAAAAAAAAAACAAGAGGCCTAAGGACGCTGCCATCTTAGCCACACACGAGAACATGTTGAGGCTCACAGTGTCCACCCAGCAGCCCCTCACAACAGCGTCACAAGGCTGAAGAATAGGATCAATGAAACACCAACGCTTGAAAAAGTTCAAGTGCTGCTTTTTCTGAACACGTAACACACACCCAATAGATAACATTACAAGTAGCTAAGATACTAAATGACTCATGCAAATACCATTTATGCCATGCCTACTAAATAATAATCTTCACACACTACGCTCCTCTATAGCTTCATGTCACAGCAACTCATCATTTAAAGATGAAGAATCCAAAACCAGAGAGAGAGAGAGAGAGAGAGAGAGAGAGAGAGAGAGAGAAGGAAGTGAGACTGAAACAGAGCAGAAATATTGAGAAAGATATCACAGCAGAGGGATGGTGGTGGAAAAGAGAAGGAGAAGCGGAGAGTGGTCAGACGGGAGGATAGCTACCCCTGTTGCTTCACAGCGCTCTGCTGCTTGGCTGCCTGCTCTGGGAGTGTTAGTCCACCTCCATGAGAGACAGGTACAGCAGGGCACTGAGCACAGAGGCCAGCCTCCTCTATACACACACACACACACACACACACACACACACACACACACACACACACACACACACACACACACACACGCTGAACCAAAGCTGCAAGCATGAGAGTTGATGAGGGTGGAGCTAAAACAGGTACTCTTTGTGAGGGTGTATGTGGGTGGATCCTAGCCTTACTTTGGGAGAAGCTATTTACTTTTAAATTATTCATGTATTCACTAGGATTTGTGAGTGTGTGTGTGTGTGTATTTGGTGGAAAATGATTAATTACATTTACTCAAATACTGTAATTTAGTAGAATTTAACGGTTCTTGTACTTTATACATAATACAGTAGGAAATGCTGTACTTTTTAGTTCATTGCATTCACCTGACAGCTGTAGTGTCTTTTCAGATTTTATATTTCAAAAATATGATATGATTATGTGTTAAGGAATAAACCAGTGTTTCCCCAATAGTCTTGTTGCGTCTCAATTTCACATGTCTATGAGCCTTTAGCAGTTCAACCAAAGAAACATTTCCCCTCTAAACTTCTTTTAAGGCCTAAATTTGTCCAATTTTTCATTAAAAAAACACAAACCACTGGACTAAAACACTGAACTGTATATAAAGTCATTAAAATCACCTCCACCTTACATATAATAACAGATCAGCCACAGGGGCCATTTTTCTGCAGAACAAGAACAAGTTTTACATTTGATACTTAAAGTACATTTTGCTGATATGGCTGTACTTTTACTTCAGTAGGATTTCAAATGCAGCACTTTTACCTGTGATAGAGTACTCTAACATAAATGTGTTGGTACTTTTACTTCATTAAAATAATAGTAGATTCACACATACACACACTGAGGCACCTGTTGAACAAACCTGCAAATCTGAACGCTGGGGTTGATGGGAAATGCTGTTTTAATGGATTTACAGGGTTTTCTGCTTAGAGTTGCAGAAGTGGGAAAAACAGTCGGAAACATTCAAACTTGGGTTTTGAATACTTCCTCATGTTGTTGTCTCACTGTGAAAGGATATTTGGAAATTCTGACTGGGAGTTACCACAACAGTGATTTATGTCATGTCAGCACAAGACTACAACTCTGTGTGTGTGTGTGTGTGTGTGTGTGTGTGTGTGTGTGTGCGTTTTGTACATAACAACGGTGAACATGTTCCTAGCCCAGCTTAACTTAAGCAAACAACACACACCTTCCTGGGCAGTCAAGAGAGCAGATAGAGAGACGACAGAGGGGAAAAAAAATGGCCAGTTGAGAGTTTCTGTCTTAAAAAACTCTTCTCGGTCTGAAAAGGGCAAGAAAAGAGGGAGTGAGGGAAGAAGAGAGCTGATTTGGTGAAAGGGACAGAGAGATGAAAGTCACAGTGTGTGGTCAACAGTGTGCTGAGTTTCAGCTGCTATTGAAACCAGCTCTCCTCCTTAACGACTGAGTAAACATGCAAGAAGAAAGTCTATTTAGCATAAAGACCAGAGACTGATGAATGGACAAAAAAGAAGAGCTTAAACCACACGGACTGTAGCACATTAATTTGCTAGCATAATAAAATGCTGGTTATAGAACTGTCAGATCAATTACCGTGACATTGAAGGGAGTGAAATATGTGTGAAGGTGTGTCCATAAAGGTGTGTGTGTAAAAATATGTACAGTGTAATCTTTGATCTTTGACATGTGCGCAAGGCAAGAAAAGACTGTTAGGGAGCAGGATCAGTAAAACCTTGCCATCCACTAAGCTGGGGGGGGGGGGTGGGGGGGGGGGGTCAGTCTAAATCAAAGATCAACTGTCAGTCCTAAGTGAGAGCCAATCGGGAGTCAGACATGCACCAGAGGGTTCGGGCGTTCTGGTGACCGCACAACAGGACCATCAACTCTTCAGGTCAACAGTTAACTGTTAAACCCCACAGGAAGATCCGAGCGAGGAACGCGAAGAACATTTATCGTAATCATTGTACATGTTCACTAAATCATTTGTCAGGCACACACACACACAAACACACACACACTAAAACTTCATACCGCATATGGACCCAGTTTCAAACAGGTCTTGCAGACTGCAGTTTACTTGCGTTTTTTAGTTAAATTTGAAGGAATAAATGAAATCAACTTGTACTGAAGGATAGCACTGGTGTTATTGTGTATTTTGTGTTATACTGCAGTTTTAATACAAATTTGGTGCCAAAGTGAATATTTATGATAGCAGAACTGTGGTTGGGACACACGTGTGGCTCACTGATGTGTTTTTAGTAGTTTTGGGACAGTGGAACTCTATGACACAGAGGAATAATGTTCATTACACTGTTAAAAGACCTAAACCACAATTAATTGTTAGTTTAGGTAAAATGACATAATATACTTTTTCCTTTTAAACTCATGTAAATCATTCAACATACATAGTGGCTTATGATTGATTTTTGTTGATGATGGCAGACTGGATCAAATCCTACAACAGTGACTTTTCTATGTAACAATATAACACCGCCAGTGACGTGTGTTAGATAAAGCACTATTTCTTTTAACTAAATCATAAGTAATCACATTAGAGAGGGCTTCTTAGACTTTGTTGGTTATCTCTGATAAGCTGGTTTTCTATTAAGGCCAGGGCCACACACACACACACACACACACACACACACACACATACAGTGGAATCTGCCACTTAGGCAAAAACCCTGCATAAGCAGGAATAAAGTCAGCAGTAAAGCAGTGCTGGTAATCAGTATCTTGGCCAGGCTGTATGACTGCCATCTATTATTACAAGTCATCCATATAAGTAAATGAGTAGCGTGTCACAAGACCAGAGGTCCTGCTGTTTATTTCTGTAGAGCGATACGACCTGTAGGAGTAAACCACGCTGTTTAGTCCCCCACTCTGCTTTTCTGGAAACAGTTCCTCTTAGACAAGCACGGAAACTGACCAAAAAAAAAAGCTTCCTGCTGTGATCTTTTGTGACAGCATGATTGTTTCAGGTAGCTTTCACAACTTCGCTGCCTTAAAGAATTACCTGCTCCACATAATTATCTTTGAAGATGCCAAGCAGTAAAATGTACCCTGATGATAACCCCACCAAATAAAAAGCAGCATGGAGCAGATATTTGGTCCCATTGTCTTGTCTCTTGCACAAACACAATGCAGTATCAGAGTCAGCTGCAGTATCTGACCAAAAGCCTTTAAAACAATGAACTTGATGAAAGAGAAGTGAGAACTGTGGTCGACCCCTCAGGACACATGATGTCCTCATTCGGTGGTTCACGTAGCTCAACTGTCAGCTTGCTGACTGCAACAGCATGAAGCAGGATGGAGAATTAAGTCACACTGCTGACTGAGAAGAAGGAAGCTGTGTCATCTTAGGATTTCTGTTTGCCTTGTTTTTGAGGAGCTGTTGCACTGAAGTACGGCTATATATCAAGAGGGGCTCTGTACAGTTAGTGCACAATATTAGGGCTGCCTATTTTCATTATGCTGTTTTTCTTCCTGATTAATTGATGGGATCATTTGGTCTATAACATGTCAGAAAATAGTAAGAAATGTCCATCACAACATCCCAGATCCAAAGGTGATTTCCATAAATAGGCCATCAGTCCATAAATAGGCCAAAAAATCACACTTAAGAAGCTTGAACTCATTACTTTTTAGCATGTTCTCTCAACTCTCCAGCATGAAACTTCAACTGAGATCTTCAACTCCTTTCACCACTTTCACTTCAACTGCTGCTTCATCTTCACTCATTTTCATTTCATTTTCATTCCATTTCATTTTAACTCAAAACAAACCTGCTTCAGAGACTGAAGAATTTCTTTTTAAATCATTTGAATCTAATCTACATTTTACAAAATGTGAGCCCCTTTCATGTTTGTCCCTACCACTGTTCTCTCTGTCCACTCTCTCTCATTTTTTTCACTTATTTGCTCTCCTTCCATCCATGTACCTGTCACCCTCATTCCTCTGGTTCACTCAACCTCCAAGAAGAGCAGTGGGGAGGGGGAAACGAGGAAGGTGCAGAGGGGAGGGCAAAGCGAGATGGAGAAGGGCAAGGAGGGGAGAGGAATGAAGAGAAGAGAAGTGTGAGAGAGAGAGAGAGAAAAAAAGACCAGATGGAGAGGAGTGAGAGCAGCTAACGAACGGAGGGGACCAAAGGTTCCCCCTCCGATCTCCTCATGCAGGCTCCCCTCCCTCAGTGTTAGAAAGCCCTTCAAAGTGAAACTGGCCTGAAGAATTTCAGGTCAGACGGAGTGCGTAAGTGACCGCCTCCAGCCCACCCCAACTTCACCAATGAGGGATGATTCCAGTTCATTTACTCTGAGAGCCCCCCTGCCTTCAGGACCTTCACATTTGTCCACTCAAAACCCCACGATTCTACTCCTACACCCTGATTTCATGAAACACAACAGAGTCTGCATCTTAGCATTTTCTTTTCCACACCATCAGCATTGATAATGACTAGTTCAGGCTTTATTTTGAACACCAATCACAGTCTATACACTAATTATAAACAGAGGGACTTTGACTTAAGTTTTAATATGAAGCATGACAGGATAGAAAGGTCTAAATATTGCCACATGTCCCTTCACACAGCTACGCAGTCATTACTAATCATAAGCTTTAGCTTTAGCATTAGCTGAAAGGGGCTTTGCTGCCTTAGGCAAACACATTCCTCAGGCTAATCAGCGAGCCTGTTCAAGGCCATAGGAGACATTGTTTCAGACAATTACTACTGACATTGACAGTGTCACACACTCGTGATAAAGGCTTTAGTGGGCTGCTGTGTGTGTGTGTGTGTGTGTGTGTGTGTGTGTGTGTGTGTGTATGTGTGTGTGATTGAGGGGAATAGTAGCAAGAAATTTAAGGAGGAGATTTGGTAATATTTGACGTACTGAACAATAAAAGACCCAAACAATTGTACGTACTGTATAACCTCATTTTTCTGTTTCAGCATCCGTCACTCCCACATTTAATACATAGGCTTACAGAAGAGCTAACCCTTATACACACTTTTATACTCAAACAAGGGTCCACCCTGTCAACAAACACAGTTAAATGAGCATGTGTCAGACTCCCACAGTGATACAATTACAGAAATGTGCAGCTGAAGTCACATTTCTGTCAAAACAATTGTTTTGTTTAAATGGTTAGAACAGCTCCAACAAAAAAGTGAACCATAAAAAATACTGTCACTTTTTTCATTGCATGTTGAGCCTTGAACACAACTTAAATGAAGGAAATTTAGCACCGGATCACTGGATTCTGTCTCACTTAATCACACACGCACACACACACACACACACACACACACACACACACACACACACACACACACACACACAACACAGCAAAACAAACAGCTCACCTTAACCAGGGTAAAAGTCCACATATTATATGACGAAGAACCCGGAAGTCTATAGGTAATAATACCAGCCTCTCCAGGTAGTCACTGAAGCATTTTTTATCCCCCACCCAAAGCGCACACACACACACACACACACACACACACACATACAGTGCCATGCCACTCCACTGGTTCCACTGGTTTCATTGTAAGGACATCTTGATCTCCATTACAAGCACTGATTGGCTTAAGTGCCTTTGTTGTCTGTCATTTTGTGGTCAAACAGGGAAGTCTGGTGAAATGTAACTCTGTCCAGACAAAGCAGTGTACCAGATATCATCCACAAGACAAGTAAAAATACAGGCAACAAGACAAAATCACAGAGCAAAAAGTTGAGGCTCATAATGTCAATTAAAAGCATGGAGAGCAGAGGCAAGAGTTACCAGGAAGTAAAGAGACCAAACAGTTTCAGAGCAACAGCATTTTGCTTAAAAAAGATTGTTTTTTTTGTTGTTGTTGTTTTTTTTACGGCTAAATAAATGAGATATTTCAGGGTCAAAAGTCATTTTGAAAAAAAATCACAGAGTGACACAGCGAGAAGAAATGATGGCAAGTTTTTCAAAAGAGACTTAAAGAAGGAATGACTTCTACACAGAGGCCTTCAGGAAGGAATGGATGTTAACACTGTACCTGTATCCCAAACTGAGGAGCGCAGATGTCGATGAGCGGGCCAAGGAGATGCAGTCAATGCGTATAGTTTTTGGGAGTCTCCCTGCACATTCACACTTGTCTAAAACTCACGTTGTCTCTGTCCATTCACTGTCCTTTGGTGTTGACAGGCTACAGCACTGAGAGACTCTCCTCACCTGCTGTGTCTGGGTGTTTGAGTGTGGAGATAAGCAAAGGTGGTTTAGTGTTTACTCATTCTCAATGGCCAGAAGAGAGAGGTGGGGCTACTCAGTACAGGTAACCCCCCACCTTTTTTTCCTTCTTCAATCTCTCTCTCTCTCTCTCTCTGTCACTCTCTCAGGTGATAAGGAATAAAACAAAAGGGAAGGGAAGGGATGAAAGGGCAAAGGGTGTGACGAAAGGTGATGATTGACTACAATCAGGGAAAGGTGTTTGAGTGTGCTCACCTCTCCTTATTAAATAAAATGGAAAATCTCACAACCACTGACAGGAAAACGCTGGAAAAACATTTCGTTGGAATTTGCTGTTTTGCTTCTCAGTGACACCCACAAGAAATTTCCCAAATTCCAGGGACAACATAAGCAGAAAGCATTTATCACAAGTTCCCCAAGTCAAAACAACCTGTGTTATTTTGAACAAGGTTTATTTTTAACACAGTGTAGCGAACACACTCAGAACTATAGGGAGGTGTGCTCAACTACACAAGACATCTTAATAATTGTCGGCAGCGAACAATCAGCGAGTCTGCACTGCGTAACTGTGCTCCTGCCTTTGCAATTTTAGTTTGTTTGCCTGTTTACAACCATACTAGCGGCTCCTTTTCTGTCATCTCTCTAATCTCTGTAATACAGCCATAAAAAACCAATGCTTTGAGCTAAATACTAAAGTCGGCATGCTCAAATGTTCACAAAAACAATGCTAATATGCTGATGTTTAGCAGGTATAGTGTTAACCATGTTCACCATCTTAGTTTAGCATGTTAGCATGCTAACAGCACAGCTGAGGCTGAGAATGAGAATGTCATTAGTTTTGCATGTATTTTGTCGTAAGCAAGAGTATTGGTCAAATTGAAATTTTGACCTGACCATGGCGCTAGATTAAAAGTCAGAGGATCACCAAACTCATCAGGATTTATCCTCTGGGAAAAACGAACGTCTGAACCAAATTTCATGGCAGTCCATCAATTAGTTATCGAGACATTTCAGTCTGAACCTGAGTGGAAGAATGGCCCACAGCACCATCCCTAGATTCAAGCCAGTGTGGTTAAGAATAGTTCCTTACTCTATGAGCAAGTGACAGCACATCATCTGAGCTCAAACCAAAGTAAAGCTAACCATAAAAGATTAACAAAAGGTCAAAGTTCATCCGAGTTACACTACAGATTTCTGCAGTTGCCTCCTTGTGAGCACTTCTATCCAGAGAACTACTGTATTTCATCAAACCAAATATCCCCAGGCATATTAAAAAACAAGGGCACAGACTCAAATTACTTCAAACAGAGCCTAGAAAAACACATGAGAAGAGATTACTTTAGGACCTGTGGCATTTTACCATGAACCTGTTGAGAGCTGAATTTGACAGATTCTTCTGTGATCACTTAGGATTTTTCTGCAGGTTTGAAGCCCTAGTGGCTTGGTAATCATAGTATTTTATCAGCATGATAGTCAAAGCTTTCTCAACTTCAAACAAGTTTTCCTCCACAAGCTAGTGTGCCCAAAAGTCCACTACACATTTCTGGCTTTGCCACAGTGAACCAATGGTCTTCTCCTGACAAATCCAGGTTTTTATGACCTGACACCGAAATGATTAGGATTATTTAGGTTCAGCTAAATTAAGACAACTTCAGCTGTCTTAATAAGCTTAATTTATGCAGGTTGCAGTAAGTATGATTTCACAGTCACTTTACTGGCAACACACTGATAAATACATTAGAAATAGAGAGAATACAGCTTTCACATTCCAGTCATATTTGACAGAAACACAGAGAGGGTCAGAGAGAATAGGAAGGAGACCACACTGACAATGTGTGGAAGTGTACATAACCTTAAACAACCCTTAAAGAGAACAGGGCCTACACTCTTATCAGTCGGGGTGCTATTCTACTCTAGCTTAAGTGTGTGTATGAGTGTGTTGTGTGTGCAAATGCCATTGCACAAGTGACACATTAACCAATGACTCTGTTAATGAAGGACATGCAATCACTGATTCTTGCCTTTTTGGCAGCACACACACACAGACACACACACAAACACACAATATATGTAGATAGCCAGTTCAAAGTTTACAGATGGAGAAATCTCTTCTGTCAACCAACAGGGTGTAAAACGGTTGAAGTGAAGGCCGTACACAGTCATAAACCTATTTTAAAAGAGATGACTTTATCACCAGCACACTGTATCACACAAACAGACTCACACACAAGTTTATTTCTATAGTCCAATAGCACATACAATGTCTCAACAACTTTCACAAGCTCACGTCAGCAGCTCCCTACCCTATGTAGCACTCATAAGCAGCACGTAAACACTTATATGACAGCTGTAACAGTTAGTGGAGATTAAAAACACAATCCAACAATGGAATGATAATAATAAGACCGATACTTCTGAAATGAAATAACTAAGAGATGCCCAAGATATGTGTCAACAGATGCCACAAAAGCACAGAGTCATGCACTGAGCAGGAGATAGGCATCGGCTCAGTGATAATAGACGTGGGGGAACTGGCCCTGCAGGTCTGATATGAATCCATACACAACTGTAAGAAGCTGTACACAAACAGCTTTACAACGGTCACTGGGACAGATGGGAGGATGAGTCTCAAGTGTGCTGTCTTGTTGCCAACCAAACTGAGAGTAACACACACATAGCTTAGGCAAACTCAACGATATACATGTAAGTCATGTATATCACTTACAGTAATTACATTTACATTTACTGCTCTTACTTACTGTTATCTATTTTTTGTCTACTGTCTTTTTGTCTACTGTCATCTGTAAAAAATAAGGCTTATTGTTCAACAGATATGTCCTCTTCATACAATATTATATATTATTTATTACATGTCTTTATGCAAGAAAAGTAATAATATTGGTCAATGTATTGTTAATAATTCATTATTCTTCAAAAGTGTTGATATTGGTATTAGTCAGGCTCTCGCATACATGCGTGCACGTCCACACACTCAAGCACGTATGGTAAACACACATTCACAGGCTATATTGTGTGTCAGTTTCCATTTGGTATCAGTGGCCTTTCAAGCTGATAATTCTGTTTAAAAAGTGATTAAAATTGGGGTCAAAGAAACCTCCATGAAGCAAGCAGTTCACTCCAGTACACGTTGTTGATGATGGTTAATAAGTATAATCTACGAGGTGCTACATTTTTAAAACATTGGAGATTTACTGTCAGTCAAACATGATGTCATCGCAAGCAAATTCCAGCATCTATGTTTGCAGAAACCTGTTAAAAGTACAGTGTTGTGTTGTATGTAAACTTTACTAACTGTTCATGCAAACATAAATTCTAGAGAAACGTGAGATGTCCTGAGATGTGTGTCGGTGTGACACAGCTGACAGGCCTCATCTCAACAAAGTGCTTGTTTGTCAAGAAAATACTTCCAACAGGCAACAGGTTATGCCTTCATCAGCAACATTTCAAATTGGAGCATCTGTGTTTGTGTGTCTCTGACTGTTGCCTAAAGGGTTTTGCTGTGACTTGATGCTGTCTCACAGTTAACATTTTAGTTAACCAAAATCAAGACTACAAGACCACAACTGATATAACATGAAATAACAGGAAAAACAAGAATCCAATTTAAAAAAATTTTTTTTTCTTTTTAATGCAAGAAAATATAATTTTATTGTCCAGTGCTGCTTTATGATGCAGGCCTCAGAGAGTGTAACTAAAACTGAAGTAAAATGGACAGCTCATTCATTTCCACAGAAAGAAAACTGAAACTGAAATTATTGTGACTAACTAACACAAAACCTGGATTTAGATTGAACATTCAAATAAAACTAAAAACTAAATGAAAATTAAAAAAAAACATGTAAAAAGAATTAAGAATTATTGCCCTGCCCTCCTGTAACAGCTTGTACAAGCACTTTTATTTACTGATATCAAGACACTACATTTTAAGTGTCATGTCAAACTGAAATAAATATCACATCAGCCAGCGCGTCAAGTACTGAAAACTGAAATAATGACCTAAACTGGATCCTCAACCTCAGCTGACCCTCTCATCAAAGTCCCAACAGTTGAGCAAATACTGTAGGGTGTCACACACTTGCATTTATCCGAACACACACAACCGGTACGACACGTGTGCGTGTGTGGAGAGACGAATGTAACCTGTCCGGTGTAAAGTCTAAAAAGTATGTTCTGCTTAAAAATCCTCAGGGAGTAAGACTTCATATCTGTCTTTGTTCTGCTGTAACACTTCCTCATTCAAAGGGTCACCTCACATCCTCTAACCATTGTTAACCAATCCCAGTGTCCCACTTATGATTAACAAAAATGACTCAGCACAAAAAGAGAGCCTTTCTGCCCTGCTATCACACACACACACACACACACACACACACACACACAGGATCTGACATTAAAGTCCTACCTCTTTTTTTCTTCCATCCTGATGAAAGAAGTTTCCCCTTTTGCCTAGAATTTGGTCAGCTGACAATCCAGTCATGTGGCTTGTCACTAACCAATGGCAGAGCAGGAGCATTGTGTGTTTAGGTGCTAATATCACCGCCAAGGTCAAGGAGACATAGAAGGAGAGAAGAGGAAGGAACAAGAGGTCTGAAGAAAAGATTTGAAGGAACTTGAAAATTTAAGAACAGTCGTCCTCATGACTTATAACCGCAGTGAAGCCATTTATTATCTGGCCAGTGACCAATAACCACTGTAACGTCAACATGGATGACTGTCCTCACACCCAGAAACTATCATGTGATAGTGTGTAAGCAGCATGTGGATGAAATACCAGACCCAGCTGAAATCAGAGGTGTTTTCTTTTCTTAGAAATAACATCTTGCTTTTGAACTTTCAGTTTTACATTGTTACATTATTATTATAACATGTAATGTGCCATCTTCATGTGGCAACAATAATGGACACACAGCAGTAAATTCTGGCATGTTGTAAATAAAGCCACACTTCAGCCACAGAATGCAAATGACTTCGTTAGAAACAAAAGAAAAAGTGACACATACAGTCTCACAAAAAAAGTTGATGATTGTAGTGGACATTTGAGGAGTGTCAATTTTTGTATGTGGAAAGTATTGTGCAGGCCATGGACACTACTTTTTCGTGACATTTTGAGGGTTTTTGGACACGCTATAGAGTGGTGAAACTCAGTTTCAGAGTTCAGACTCTCAAACAAAATGATACAGACACTATACAGTAAATAGGGAGTGAGTTCACAGCCAGACAATCCAATAGTCAGTGCCACTGCAATTATTGTCTTGGGGTGCAGAGGTGAGACCATGAGGCAGGATTTGAATTTCTTTTTCAAACTCTTTTTCTTTTTAATTCTTCAAATAACTACAGTTTTTTTTGTGAGTATAAATGATAGTTACGGCCACTATATATACTCTACAGATTTGGTTAGATAACAAACTAGTTCATGTGACGCATGCCCCTAGCCTTAATCCACCACACTCACCAGCTTATTGTGCTACAATTTACAACAAGCCTAAATGATTTCATGTATTACAGGGGTTGTATGGGTTTAACTCCAAGAATGAATGGATACTGTCCAATCTCATCCTCCGACTGATCCTGCTGTGTAGTATCTCTGTACATTTTTTATTAAATGGCAGAATAATTCAGCATACAATATGTGCAATTACAAGCGTGTAAAATAACAAGAGTACATTATAAAGCACTGTCCAGTAAATGGAATGTCACCTTCATCAGCACATCTAATTAAGTGTACAGACATTTTATCTACTAGCAATCTTAAACCTGCAATTTTCACCATCCCTTGTTTCGCTGGACAGTCAGACAAATTGTTCTCTATCACACCCACACACACACACGAGAGAGAGAGAGAGAGAGAGAGAGGGAGAGAGAGAGAATGAGAAGGGAAAGTAAAGCAGGCAGATATGGGCTGAATGTAAAGCTGGTGGAATTCGGTGGCAGCCAACTCCAGCTAACGCCCCCTAACTACAGAATCCCAAAACTCTCAATAGCTACACTTGTAAACAGTGTCACGCACACCACAGCGAAAAACAAGTTTTATGATGAGAAGAGAAAAAAAATCCTGAGAAACTAAAACGCTTTGTAATCCACCTGTTCACCTGCTCTCACACTGAATGACAGGCTGAGACTACCTGCGAAACAAAGAGGAGAAAGGGAACAGGAGAACGGGAGTGTGAGAACGTAGGAGAGAGGGAAGATGTGTGAAGGATAGATGAGAGGAAGAAAGAGAGAGAGAGAGGGAGGGATGAGCCCGATTGTCTGCACATGCAAGTGTGTGTGTGTGTGTGTGTGTGTGTGTGTGTGTGGCCTAAGCGTGCCTACTCTGTGCCATTTTGTGAATGGGTTCACAGAGTCAGTCTCGGCCCATGGAACATTCCATTCTGGCAGGGTGGGGGGCAAAGTAGATGTGTGTGTATGCATGCATGCAAGTGTGTGTGTGTGTGTGTGTGTGTGTGTGTGTTTTCTCTTGCTTTCTCCCCATGTCTCTCTCTCTCTGTCATGCTGCACAAATTCGAAGTAGCGACATCTCTTGTCTAGTTCTGACCTTGTGTTCTCCCACAGTCTCCACTTTGCGACAAAGGTTTAAGATTATATAGAAGACTGTGCAGTGTGTTTTATGTGTGTGTCTTTTGGGGTTGGGACTTATCATGAGCTGCAGCGTAGTACCGGTAGTTTCTGTCCCCCAACTCTACCCTACCAACTCCTACACGCTCACACCCCTCAACACCATCCACATTTGCTTGCCTTCCCTGCCAGAATCAAATCACCCCCTGCGCGCTCACACACACACACACACACACACACACACACACACACACACACCTCGCCTCCTGGCCTGCTGTCCAGACAACTAGCCCATTGTGTGTAGCAACAGGTATGCAGAGAAGAGTCTGTTTGAGAACACAGCAATTGGATGCTTTTTATGTGTGTGTGTGTGTGTGTGTGTGTGTGAGCAAGCTCAAGGATAGGTTCAAATTTTTGAAAGTCTAATTTAAGACAGCACTCACATACATGTATATACATTAAAAGAGTTGTCGACATCCCTCACTAAAGCCATCGTAATGTAAATGTTGTCATTCTGTGCACACATTGCAGACACCATAGGAAAGGATCTCTTCACAATTCAACTGTTACAAACAACAAACAATGTTTTTAATGTAGATATGGTCAATTAAGTTTTGAGTTTTGTTGTGAGACAAACTTGTCCTTTAATATGCCTATGTTCACACTCAATCTAAGCCTAAAAAAAGAAAAACTCCATCCAGCTAACGGAGTCCAGAGGCGATGGAAGAAACTAGCAGTGAAATGAAGCATAATAACAGCATTAGTGTATGAGCAGGTTGGAGGACAGAGGAGGGAAGGAGGGAGGCGAGCAGGATAGGAGGAGAGGATGGAGGGTTCAGCAGTGTCACCACATGGGGGGGGGGGTTTACAGAGGTCAAAGGTTGACCAGCAGAAGGCGGGGGAGTAAGGAGAAAGGGGGGAAGAGGAGGAGGAGGAGTGTTGATCCAGCCTTCACACTGTGTGGATGTCACCTGTTTACACACTCAACAGTGTGTGTCGGTCCTGCCACGTTCTCAGAAGAGAGACAGTTGCACAATATCTCGTCTCATGGGCTTTACAAAAAAACTCTGTTTTCTCCATTAAGTTTTGAGCTGTCAATCCTCGCAGTTTTCGCTTAATTTGTGCAGGTTTTGCAATATCTGTCGCCTCCTCCTCAACACAATGGAGGTGATTGGAAGTCTGCTTGTGCACTCGCAGCATTACAGAGCGATCTTTACTGTAATACTCTCCCTGTCACTCTGCACAATGGCTGAATGGTTTTCAGTGGAACTACTTTCCACTGAAGAAATAGACCCAATTTCCACTTGAGTCCTGCATGTGATTGGGTTCAGTCAACAAAAGCACTTTGATTCAGGTTAGGGAGAGACTGTGGTGTTAGGGGTAGGGTTAGGGTTAAATGTGTCTCATGCTTCAAATCACTGCAGACTTTTCCTGTCTTAAACCACAATCTTTCCCTAACGGAGAGCTCTGAGTGCCTGCACATAATCATTAGTGGGTCGAGCTGATATTTGATTGTAGGAGCTTGTTTTCTTTTGCAAATTGTGGCTGTATTTTATTCATTTCCTACTAACCTATGCTTGTGTTCACCACAAGACCTCTTGTGGTCTTGCAGTTGTGCAAGTAACAATTGTTGTCTGCCATTGTTATCTCACTGTAAAACCTCTTCAGGAGTAAGTTAGGGTCAACACAGCATGTTATTTTAAAATGAGTGGTATGACTTTGATATCGGAGACCCTTGTTTGAAGCCCATTTCCTACCAACAGTCAGTGTTGTATCATTTTAGCCATGACCATGATATTTTCCAAAGTCTAACTAACCCGTTTCTGTTGGCAGCGCGAACCAAACCATCACAATAGATATGTTTGATTTAATTGTTGATTTAAACACAGGACACTGCTGTTTTTCTTAACTTCTCTAAATTGTACAGCTCCCTTCTTTTTTCTACCTTTGTGCAACCCTCATTTTTACCTGCTTCAGCTTCCCCTTGTCTCGCTGCTGTTCAGCGTTTGGTCTGATCAGAGGGGAGCTGAAGAGGGAGGTGCAGCGGAGCGATAGAGAGGAAGAATGTGGCCATTGTGCTTTCCAGGTATGTGTGTGTGTTTGTGACAAACAGAAAGAGGGAGAGAGGAGAGATAGGCTGATCAGATCTTGTTACAGGTGTTTCATAAACAACACAATAGTGCTAACAGGTTCTCTCTCTGCTTAGTCGCTTTACACTGCAGTTTTAGACTTCTGCCTCAGTGTTGGTGGATTAGGCTTATGGCTTTGTCACACACACACTAGACTGAATCTGTGCTTCCCCATCATGAGCATGAGATGGTCATGTGACAATCATGTGACATATACTATAAGTGTGTGTGCGTGTGTGTTAGAGTGTATAATTCATAAGCTGTTTCTCTTCCCTTTGCATGAGGATTTTTTTAAGCTTCCTGCTTTGGAAAATCACTTTAACTTAAGAAACAAAGGAGAGCTGTTATTTTTACTTTCTGTTGCCCTATGTTTCTTAATGGTGTCTGTCTTCCTGAAACTAGGGCTGGCACAAACATGATACCACTAAGGTCACTCTAGAAAAAAACTGTAGATATAAAACCTTGCCTTGGATGTCTGTCTGTCCCCCTTGTGTTTTTTTGTTTCTTTTTTTTTGCAGTTGTGGAATGTGATAGTGGTTCGACAGCTAAGTATCTTTCTGAAAAATGGTTCACCTCTAGAACCTACTTTTACAATCAGTAATGAAACCCACAGCCAGTGTGTGGCAGACACACACACACACACACACACACACGCACACAGGTCCATTTGAATAATCATCACTCTCACATACTAACCATTCAACTGGTATCTATTTTTGGTTTTGCATGAGGCAGTTTTAAAGAAACCATGTGTCATCACTTCATCAGGTCCGACCAGCACTTGAATGCACACACACACCTTTCACACACCTTAAACCTGTGGGTGTATTTACAGTATTCACAAGGAAGCTGGTCGTCTGTTGAGATGGAGGACACACAGACACACACACACACACACACACACACACACACACACACACTGTCCTATCCTCCACAGTAAGTTAATAAGGGATATTATAACTTTTATCTCACGTTACAGCACCTCCAAGCTATCAGCATCCCTCTACATCTACTAAAAGTAGCATCTGCAAATGTTGTTATCCAGTCTTATTCTGTATTATGCCGGTTTTGTAAATTTGGTCGCTTTGAATAGAATCTACTGTAGATTAGATATTAAAAATCTCGTCCAAGGGGCAGGCTCATCATAAAGGTCATGGAGAGACAGTCTCCAAACTACAGTTGAGTGGTAAGTTCGAGTCTTGTAAATGTAATGTTACAGTCTCACAGATATTGAAGAGTCTGGGCTGAGTGTCAGAGAGACAGCTGCTCTTGGAAAAAATCAGCTAGATGTGAGCCTTTATACACAGACACACATGTATACTGTAACTGCACACAAATGGAGAGTATATGAACAGACACATGCATCCACACATGTATCCCTCACACAGCTAAATCTCGTTTGTATAACAACAGGACATCCAAGGCTAACTGGCACCCTGCTCAACCAGTTTCTGAAACACACACAGACACACACACACACACACACACACACACACAGACGACTAGACAAGACAGCAACTGATCACACACACACATCCCCACAAAAAATAAACATCGAGTCCCCATCCCACAACCTTGTAGTGAAGGTTACAGCAGTCAGCTGGGTCAGAGTGAACACTGGACCAGCTGAAGAAATGTCCTTCCAGATACCCACTGTGTGTGTGTGTGTGTGTGTGTGTGTGTGTGTGTGTGTGTGTGTGTGTGTGTGTGTGTGTGTGTGTGTGTGTGTGTGTGTGCGTGTGTGTGTGTGTGTTCTAAGTCCTCCAGATGAGAAAACACACCATGTCCCTCAACCAGCCTTGTATCAAAACTGTCAAACGCTGAGACTGAAATGTGAAACAGACAGAAAGGACAGAAAAAGAGACACATGACACGTCTCTTGCCAACCTGTAGGATGATGGGACGTGTAGTCACTGTAGGTTCTTCTGCCGCTGTTCAAAAGCAATGATCCAGCTTGTCACTTTCTCATCTTCCCTTCTTCTTCTCCTTCTTCTCCTCCTGTCTGTCAGGTTCTCTCTGGCCTCTCCTTCGCTGTCAAGGCGCCTCCTTTCTTCAATGACAGGTCCCCCAAAGCACAATCAGAGGAGAACTCAGACACATCTAACAAACTGAGCACACAGAGAGAGAGAGAGAGAGAGAGAGAGGGGACAAGTCAGAGTTTCTCTTCTCCTTTTGGTGTTTTTTTGGATTCTGACTCAGATCCTCTGTGTTTGTCCTCTCCTCTCCTCTCAGTCACGACAGTGCTTGTAGACGCAACAGCGGGAGAGGGGAGGGGCGGGTGGCAGGGCACAAGGTCTTGAAGTGGAGGAGAGGGCAGAAGGTGGTGGAGTTGAAGGAAAACGCAAGAGAGAGAGAGAAAGAGAGGGGGGGCGGGGTTGGGAGGGTGGGGTGGGGGATGCAGTGGTAATTAGTGAGTCGGTACCTGACTCTCACTGACATAAGCCCCACATTCCTCAGAACCGAGAAGAGGGGGAGAGGTGCGGGAGGGAGAGGAGAAGAAAAGGAAAGAAAAAAGTTCTGAAAACACACACCAACACACTAATGATCCCCGGACACACATCAGAGAATACCCACTTCATCCAGAAAGAAACAAAAACCTGTCTTCCTTACAGCACACCATAGCTGACGCGTCATTCAAGTCAAGGTTGCATGATGGTAAGTGAAGGTGCTGCTGCTGCTGGAGCTGGAGCTTCGGCGTCCGTCACCTAAACCCTCCAAACACTTTATCTCCTGTTCAGGTATTTAGTCTTCTCTTCCGTCTCTTTTCAATTTAGAAAATCTCTCTCAATCTTTCTCTCCATCTGTCTATCCCTCTCTCTCTCTCTCTCTCTCTCGCTCTGTCTGTCTTTCTCTCTTGAACTGTGTATGGTGTACACACTGCCTTCTCCTGAAACTCACCAAACCAGAATCTGACTGCCCAAACCCCCAACACACCTCCCTCCCTCCCTCCCTCCCTCCTATCATTCCGGATGGGAAATGCTATCCTCCTGTGGCCCTAGCCAATCTGCTTGTGTGTGTGTGTGTGTGTGTGTGTGTGTGTGTGTGTGCGTGTGTGTATCTGAAAAAAAAAAAAAAAAAAAAAAAAACAGGCAGACCTGAATCATACCAGTCAGAGCAGCATTCCTCTAAAGGAGTTTCCTGCACACCTAGTACAAAACCTCGCACCACATGATCCCATCAACCACATGCTTATTACTGATGATCACACACAAGCCACCCTGCACTCATTCACAAACATATGTACACCCTTGAGGTCATGATGACACGCTGTCTTGATGTTACAATGACGTGCATACTGTGCGGTACTGATCCCTCTGTAATGACATTTCTCAGTAATAACAACTCACTCACGTCCTCTCAGATTTCTTACGTTTAACTGTCAGCGTGAGGATGACACAGACAAGACTGACTTCTGAGGGGGAAAACTGAAACTTTAAATGCGTAATATAAACAGTTTGTTGCTTTTGTCAGTCCTGCTCCTGCTCTAAACCTGAAGTGAAAGTAAAACAGTGAAGATCAAGAACCAAAACTATACCGGCTCAACTGGTGTTTCTTATTCTCAACCTTCATATTTCTTTCCCACCCCACCCCAGCTTTTATTCTCTTTCAGTTTTGACAATATCATACTTGTTTGATCATGTAGAGAAGTTTCAACACTCCAGACCTCCAGCATTCACCTCTCATTCAACGTGTGTGTGTGTGTGTGTGAGTTTTTCTTTGAATGTATGTGTGTTTGCCTACCTGAATTCCTTGCAGAATTTGACGTAGGCGGGGCTAAGGTACTTCCTTCTTCCTGATCTCAGGTGTGAGGTGAGTGCGACGTCTTCTTGACAGCCAGTTGTCATGGAAACAATGAGACAGAGAGAGAGAGAGAGAGAGAGAGAAAGAGAGAGAGAGCTGTGCTGAACAGTAACAACCGCGATCAACCAACTGACAGACTGAGGACAGAAGAGAGAAGTGAGGAAGCTGTTTAGAGTAACAACACACAAGCACAGATACACACACGCACGCACACACACACACACACACTAACACACATGCATACATTCAGATAAAGTCCCTGCACACACACCCAGTAGGGAACTTGCCAGTGTGTGTGTATAGGAAACTGAGATTGAGTCAGACATGCTCACACAGAGAAATAACGTTTCAACACAGCAGCTGAACTCTGGTAGGGAGGAGGCCGGGGCCGTTGGACGTGTTGCTCAATACATTTGACTTTAATGCTTACTTAACAGATCTCACAGGCCTTGAATGAAGTGTGCAAATACAGACACATAGTTTGTACACAAGTTTCTATAACTGTACTATAACAGAGTGGCTGCTCCGTTCACAGATGACCTTTAGCAACCAAAATACATCGCGGAAAACGTTTATCTTTAATATCACAGGTGGAAGTAGTTTATTGGTGTTTAATTATCATTATTTGAGGAACAGTGTGCAGGCACATAGTATTTACATGCACATGACAACATTATCTGGTATTATTAGTATTATTTTTACTCATTTTTACTGCTGAGTTTTAGACTGCTGACTGTGTTTTTCCCCACCATATATAATTTATTTCTATACAATATGAAAATCCGCTTGCACAGACTTGTTTAAGGTGGGTAATCCGTTAGAGTACAAACTCTGCCTGCTTTTAAGTTACGTTATTTTTGCATGTTAATACAGTGCAGGCTTCTGAAATCCATCTGCATAAATTACCAGTATAATAACTTTGACGACGCATCCATTCAAAAACACCAGAAGTGTATAATATTCCAGTCTTTATTAAAATCAAACTGAAATACAGTCAAATGTGCAGCATATTTCTCACTTTGTTATACTGTCTCTTGTTGACACAACATGTTGGGTCATGGAATAATGCAGGGAGGGATCATTCACAAACCAGTGGTGTATCAGTTACAGAGATAAGGGTGGTTTTATTTAATGGGAAGGGCAGGATTGTTCAAAATTTTATGATGGCTTTATTGGCTGGGGTATCTATATGCACCTCCGGGCACAGTTTAAAGTCATCAGAAAAGATACAAAGTTCACAAGGAGGCAGAAATGTTGAGATTTTTTATATTTATTTGAGAAACAGGTGTTCAGTCACTTTTAGGGCCTAAAATGGTATAAAACACAACGTGACAAGTAATTGAATTAACTTAGCACCAAATCAGTTTTACTTTCCATTATACAATAATGAAGGAACTGGAACTCCTATGAGTAATATCTGTAAAGACGTCTGAGTTAAAGGACAATTCTGGTTTATAACACCTTAACTATTGTGTAATTAGAGCCATTGTTTCTTTTGGTTTATGATAACACCCTGTTCATCAAAGTAACTGCTGAGATGTGGAAACATGGCACCATCGCTATAGTTAGATTATCTAAACCAGTGGTTCCCAAAGTAGGTGGCACTTTTCGACACACTCTTGAGGGGTTCCTGGGGGTTCCCAGCAAAAAAGGGAATCATTTATTTACAATTTCTGTAATAAAATATCTAAAAGCGCCCTGAGACAAGATCTTATCACTGAGGGTCTGTGGTCTAAGTTGTGCCACTTTAGTGGTCCTTGATGTGACAAGGACAACTATGCACAACTATGGCAGTGCAAGTACAGTGGGCAGACTGTTAGCTTAGCTTAGCATAAAGATTGGTAACAGGGGGAAACAGCAAGCAAGACACTGTCCAAAATTCAAAAATACAACTACCAGCACCTCTAAATCTCAAAAATTAATATGTTACAGCCACAGACTGTATATAAAAATGGACATAGACTCTGGGTCTGAAAAGTGAAGCCAATGCTGAAGCCTTAAACCTGCGTTCTATCTAATGACCAGCAGGGGGTGACATCACTGGTTGCACAAATCTGTCTGATTGTATTGAAGGCTATGGAAAAATGACCCGACTTCTCACTTAATTTAATACCTCAGTAAACGTTTTCCTAATGAGTTTATGGTCTCAGTCTTCTTCAATACAACATGATGTTCTTTTTTAAATTATGGTCCCGTTTAGAGGAAAATAGATGATAAAGCAGGGTATGCATTAGGGCGTGGCTACCGCATGATTAACAGACTGTACCACACAAGGAGACCTGCCTTACAATCAGGATAGAGTTTAGACCAGGTCAGATCCATCCCTCCTCCTCCTCCTCCTCAACTCCACCCTCTCCAAATATGATATCTTCTGGTTTCAAAAAAAAAAGATAGCGACAGCTAAATTACAAAGGCTTCAAAATGGCAGTTCACAAACCAATGGGTGAAGTGATGGTAGGTTCCCACTTTGTTATAGGGCATTTGTTTAACCCATGCAAAAATGGAAGTGTAAAAAATTGTGGTTTTACAGGGGATTGTGTGCCAGACTACTTCTTGGTCTGGCACAGTCATTTCTGGAGTCTTCACTTATTGCCGGCTCTTTCCCCGTCCTTACAGTCTTTATGCTGAAGACAAAAAAATATTTATAGTTATAGAATTGATATAACTTACTTAACTACTTAAATAAGGACTTGGTTGCTATAAACTGAAATTATCCATTAATGACTTTTAGTTTACACACACATACAGGCTTGCAGAGGTGCACGTGCTGCCTTTTCACAGGGTGTAAACAAAAGCAAACCCTCCCCACAATAAGCAGCTCAGACCCTGCCCTGGTTGCTATACAATAGAAAGAGAGACCTGAGACACACAGAACAGAGATTCCCAGGAAAATAGTCCAAACTGATACTCCGAATGCCTGACAATGACACAAAAAAAGAGACTACGCAGTGTTATCTATTCACTTGCAACAAGTGGGCCCAATCGAGCCATCACACACACTGTAAGGAAAAGTGAGACAGGAGGAAAACTGGGATCATATTACTATTGTATCTGGAGGTGAACTGGATTTTTTATGTCAAATTGTTTCAGGTTTTGTGTGTGTGTGTGTGTGTGTGCCAGTTTATAATCGATGTTTATGACCTTGTTGTGTATCTTGTTGTTGTTTGAATGTCAATCTGCTGCATATCATCTCCCACTCTATCTCAACCTACTCTCTCTCTCTTCCTTTCTGCCAGTGTCTCTCTCTCTTTCTCACCATCATGTTGCACAAATAAGATGTAGCGACATTTCTTGTCAAGTTCTGACCTTGTACTTTACACAAAAGCAGCATTCTCCACTTTGCAACAAGCTAAAGTCTAAGCCTATGTAGAAGAGTGTGCTGTGTGTGTGAGTGTGTGTGTGAGACAGAGAGAGAGAGAGAGAGAGAGAGAGAGAGAGAGAGAGGTAGAAAGATGTGGGTCTAATAGATTCTAATTGGGTCTTGATGAGTGAGCGAGATCTCACCCCGCCTTTTAATTAAGCTCCACGAAATCTCCCTCTCACATAAATGCGGCCAAAGATATGTTTGATGCACATATCTCTGTCTAGATATTGCCTAGGCATTTTTTAGGCATGATTTCTTTTTCATTTAGAATTTTGAGTGTTTTAATGAACAGTTTTCTCTTGTTATTCAATTTTTATTGATTTAAAAAAAAGTGTTGGTACATGGCCACAAGTAAACACTATATAAGTCTGGTGTTGGATGTAAAGAATATCAAGAAGTTCAATGAATAATAATGTATGTTTTACATATAAAAGCAACATAATAAAAAGAAAACCTGCCACAATCACATCAAACAAATATTTCACTAGAACCAAAAATGTCCCACATTTGACAGTAGCTACAGTAGGTTGAGAAATACAAGTTTTTGTTTTATTAAACCCAGAAAAAACCCCAGAAAAGATCTAATTTGTGGTTAGTCTGTGTAAGGTAATAAAACAAAAAACAGCAACCCATCATATTAATGTATCATTGATACTTGTGTAACTGTTAGCTACCTCATTTGCAACTGATGGCTAAAAGGCAACGCCTTAACATCATCAACCTTGCCGTGTGTCTGTCTTTGGGTTCATGTTCACTCATGTCACTGCTCGTACCGGCCTTGCCTAGAACCAGCAGCAACAACCACCAAACAAAAAGTCCATTTTGAGGCACTTTGCTGCACCTGCCTGGAGCAACTTCTTTTTATTGTGTCAACTCAACTTTTTAGCTCCACCCTTGTTTCGTAGCATGGTTTTTATCCACGTTTTTTACACACCGGTACACGGAATGAGTTAGGGTCTGCGGTTCATCTGGTCATCACGTTCTGATGTGGAGTGTCTGATTGATTGCCGAGGGGGGGGCTCACAAGTGGCAACCCACCGTGATGTCACGGATTGGTTTGTGAACGGCCATTCTGAAGCCTTGAGTTTGTAATTTGGCCGCCATCTTGGTTTTTTTAAACTATGTTTGGAAACAATGTTTGGAGGAGAAGGTGGAGCTGAGGAGGAGTGAGGGGTGGATCTGACCTACTCTGTAGTTTCCTCTGAATGGGACCATAATTTTAAAAAATAAACATCATGTTGTATTGAAGAAGACTTGAAACTAACAACTGAGACCATAAACTCATTAAGAAAACATTTACTGAGGTATTAAATCAAGTGAGAAGTAGGGCCATTTTTCCATAGACTTCAGTACAATCAGACTTCTTCTTGAGACCAGTGGAGTCGCCCTCTGATGGATGGGTAGAATGCAGGTTTAAGGCACTTCAGCATTGGCTTCACTTTTCAGACCCAGAGTCTATGTCCATTTTTATGTACAGTTTATGGTGGCTGAAGGCTTGTTACAACAGTGACACAGATTGGAGTCCAACCCGCCGCCCTTAGCTGCACGTCATCCACCCTCTCTGCCTGACCCTCCTTCCTCTCTCTTATTGTGAAACAGGTCCCCTCATCCCCATCTGGCCCAGTAAGAGTACAACATTATGATACAGTCAATCCTGGCACATATCAGTCAATTTTCAACTGTAGCATTTTTGTCTTTATTTTGATACTTGATAGGCTACTTGATAATTATCGCCCAATTGTCCAGCGGGCCACCAGGGAAACTCCTGGTACTTCCAATGGCCAGTCTGTACTTGCCCAGAGGGATCACAGGAATTACTGAACAAAATCATCCACTCAGGATCTCAACAACTTTCACCCAGAATTGTCTCACTAATACCAGTAAGCCCATACAATCATATTTTAGACAATGGGCTTGCCTATATTTCAAGGGCTTATTGAAATCATTTGGGGAAGGCTCTTTCCAGTTTCAATGTGACAATGCTGATGCACAAAGAGCTATTTCCATCAAGAAATGGTTCCCTAGTTTGATGTGGAAGTATGTGACTGGTCTGCACAGCGTTCAGACCTCAACCCCATTCAGCAACTTTGGGTTGAACTGGAACGTCAACCGTGAACCAGGACTGATTGTTCATGTTCAGGCTGTTATGGCAGGTTGTTAATGGCTATAGTCTCTGAAACAAGATGTTCATCAGTCAGATTTGAGTGTTATGTTCAGGTGTCCTCGTACTTTTGGCCATAGTGTGTGGGACCTTTTTTCAAAGCAGATTAACTCAAGGTCATTCAAAAGAATAGCATGCACATTCACACACACACACACACACATACATACACACATACACATACACACATTAAAGAAAAGAGGAAATACTGTGCATGATTAACATCAGTGTGTGAGGCTGGAAGGTGTGAGTGTGTAGGTAAATTGATTAAGTAAAGAGGGAGAAACAAAGAGAGAGAAACTCCTTCCAGCACTGTACAGCTTCCCGTAAAGATTAGACCTTTATTGAGAAAATTCCAGGTCGGCTTACGGCCGCACGACCCGCCGTCTCCAACAGGGCCGATTATTGAATATGCTGTTACACACACACACACAACGCATGCAGAGCAACTGGAGGCCTGTTGTGAGGCGACATTGATGACGCGTGTTGGATGGGATAATCTCTCCAGCTGTACTCTCACCCATGGAGAAGTGAGGCTCATTTGAGCCCAGAAAGCTCACTGATGTTTTTTTTTCTATACACTGATAAACCCCTCCCTGCTTTTTCTGGCAACTTCTGTAGCTTGCCAAGCACTGGCCAAATACAAAGACCAAGTTTGTCTGGTCTGTTACTACTGAATAAGAGACTGGGTTGATCTCTGATTGAGTTGATGTGAAGAGTCAGAACTCAGATCAAAGACAGAAGGTGGTTTTGAAATGGGTTACACACGGCAGGAGTACAGCTAGACTGTAACTCTGGCAAAACTCAAAATTGTGTCTCCCTCTGTTGGTCATATACAGACATTACATAGCTTGTATTTACTGCATCATTTTAAAAGAGAGATGCCAAAGAGGTTTCAGTGCCTGCATCTCTGACAGGCAGGACTATTGACTATTAGCAAGTGTTTTCCTGAAGCAAGAAAATGGCTCAGTGTCTTTAAAAAGTTCAACCTGGTTCATTAACAGTGAATGTAGGAGTGGAACTCAAAGTGGATCACATTTATATGTATCCATTTAAAGTTTTGACTTATAGTACATATATTTTTCAGGCGAGGTAGGTAAGTTTTATTTATATAGCACATTACAGTTAAACTCAGTGTGGTCATAGGCAAGTTTGGTTAAAATATGGTTCACTGAATGGTTAGGATTAGTATAATTTTATTCTGGATCATGGATCAGGGGTTTTGTCATAAGCATGGCTGAATGCAAAAAAAAAAAGAATTCTGAAGAGAAAAATATTTATTGAGAGAGCAAATGTGGCAAATAATTATGGCTGCCAAGACAGTCCGTATGGTGAATTAGAAGATGAACAACTTAAGACTGCCAGTGTAACCAGAACGTTCAGAATCAGCATGGAACGAGATGCCAGGTTGTTAAAGGATTCGGTGAAATCTCCAACGGACTGCAGATCAGGTTTTTCCTGCACATGCTCAACATGTTACATAATACTCACTGTAAAAAGCTGATTATTACTGCATTTAGTTTTGCATCATTGATTATTTCAAAATGATATAATATGATTTTATACAACATTGTTGTGACATGTAGGATGACATTTTCATTCGCAACGTTTGGCAGGAGTGAAAGGTTAAGTAAATTAGCTCATGTTTCCTCACGCAGTGTTTAGCTAATATAAAACACTTTGTGTGGGAGGGAAAGTGAAAGCATGGTGGGAACCAGTGCTGCACTTTCAACATTACTTTCCCCTGCAGTGACATGCACACAAGCTGGTATGTCAAAGGTACTATTATTAATATTAGGAAGGGCAAGTTTTGACATGAGTTTTCTCTTCTGCCTTAGTTCCTTAGGAACACTGAACACTAAGTATACAGGTGTAAATATAAGCTTGTGGGTGTATATGTTGGGATATATGTATGTGCATTAATGTATATGTGCACATAAGACCATGCAAAACACAAACACACAATCTGTCATCTGTATTATCATTAGCAGTTGTAAGTTGTACTACATCACAGGCATCCTAACCACTTCTTAATGGTGTGCTGTGCTACACTACAGTGGTCAGTAGGGGGCAGTGTCAATCAGACGTGCCTGTGATGCTTCACAGCCGTCACTCATGAGGAGACAGTGCAGTATGAATAAAAGTCACAGCAGGTCCAACTGGTCAGACATGGTTGTGTATACTGGCATGTATCCCATGCTGTCTTTATACATCTACACCTCACATGAACATACACAGACACACACTACACTCATAAACACACACAGTAACTGCCCGTCAGAGCAGGTGACCTGTGTGATCCCTTCTATCTCTGTCCTCATAAGTGGATCCAAAGATAAAAGGACCCTCAACATCTAAACCAGCCTATTATAGTTACAGATGATAGTGGCTCATTATTGATCAATAGTTGCCTTGTGCTGGGTATGTTATGTATTTTACTGTATATCTGTCACAGAGATGAAAGGCCTCCTTCATTATCATATTGTTGCCATGGCATTTCAAACTCAGGACTCCAGAACAAAACCATGCATGACAAAGAGGAGATGAGTACATGAAAGGCTCTTGTTCATTGCAACAATGTGATACCCACTGCAGAGTAGGAAAATACTTTCCGAGCAGAAACTACCAGTTTGTGGCTAATGGTTAGAGTCTGGATATTTGCTCGAGCTGCATTTATTTGAGAATATGAGCTGTGTTGTTCCCATGAGGGGGATTCTGAATGACAAAGGTAAGACCTGCTATGCAATTTTAAACAGCTCATCATTGTCTATGCAGATTACACTAAGCTGCTGTAGCCTTTTCTTCCAGCACCGCTCTTCTAAAGTGGAGTTTCTCCTGTGCAGGACAGGAAACTGCTTGACACTCATTAAATCACTGCTGTTTGATATTCATTAATTTATTCCATTTGCACTGGCATGGCTTTATTGGACACGTTGCACATTTCTGGTCAGTTCCAGCCTTCATTCACATTTAAACATTGATGAGTGCTGTAAAAGCCGATTACACTCTGTCTGTGTTTCTTTCTATTAATCCAGTTTAATTAGAGGCTAGTGGTCCCTGCAAACTTTTGGATGTTAATCCTCAAGTCAAGTGATGTCCCCCAACACCCACATCACTGGTTCAAAGTAAATGTGTGTGTGTGTGTGTGTGTGTGTGTGTGTGTGTGTGTGTGTGTGTGTGAGGCAGTTGCACAGGGATGAGTGAAGCAGGTCACTGAGAGGTGGACCTTTGTCCGGGGTCGGACAGCAGCCCATTATTTATTCATGCTGATGTATCTGACCGGCTGCCTAATTGCACCAGGAGGAGCCCAATTACCCACAGAGGCCTTACAGCCGCACTGTCTCACATTCAGAGAAACTGGAAGGTGGATCCCATGTCAGCCATGACTGATGCCATGCGTCTTATTTACATTTGCAGAGCTCAGGTTCAACAAAGAAAGTGTGAGTCTGTTTAGATGCTCGTTGGTTTAACAGTGGAAAGAAGAAGCAAGAAAGAGCAACATACATATGTGTTGAGGGAGAGGCTGAAAGTTTGGTGTTTGGTGTGGTTTCGTTGCTGCCATCATGGCAGACAAAGGTAAGGTCTGGTAGTCTGCTGTTTTTTAGGGTTTGTTTTTTTTTTTGGTTTTGTTTTTTGTTTATTACACATACAAATTCATACACACATTGTGCTATAGTGGGCTCCAGCGGAGATGTGAATTCGCGCTCTGTGACAGAGGAGATCTCACACCAAGACCATGACCAGCAGACCAACAAGGAGCCCCTCTCATTTCTACTTCCTCTCCCTCGTCTTCTTTCATCTTTACCTTCCACAGGTGAGACACATTTCTGAATCTTTTGTTATGTTATCTCATACTGAGGATATTCAATCATGTACAAAACAACTGCTTTATTTTCTAGTACAGTGAGAGGGTTTGTTATATTCTAACATTTATCAAGAAGACAGGAAGAGAGGTGTGGTTTTACTCTGATCAATCATATGACGATTTAAAACGTTGAACCATCACTAAGGGCTTTTATTTTGGAAAGAAAGACAAGGCTGTCAAAGCAGTCTAGAGTCAGGTTGCAGTCACCTATAGCTGAGCTGAACGCACCAGATGAAGCAGAAAGAAAAAAAACAAAGCAGCCATCCAACTTTTGAAACATTATCCTAAAGTTAGAGTTTCAAGCCTTCTGCTTTCATTTAGTTCTAGGCCTTTTCCACAGAAGATACTTTGATATGTCCCTGTAGGAAAAGTGCAGGTGTAAATAATGAGGTCTACATTTTGTTAGGTAGCTGCTTCAGTTTCAGGGTCAAGTCAAGTCCACTCATATTTTATTCCTATTGCACATTTCATACACAGGGCGACACAATGTACTTTACATAAAATGAATGATATGAATGGGTCCTGGTAATGTTCATGGTGGCTCACTGTCACACTGTCATGGCTTAGTGGGATGCTTGAATGAAACACTTGTGCTTTTCCGGCTATGCCAACTTGAAAATAGCTGCTGTAAAAAAGGCCAACTGCCTCTCATTCACTGTCAATGAGTGAAGTTTCACTTCTCAGGGTATGCGCTGTAGCTTATACATTTTCCCCCCTGGTATGTTTTCCATGTCCACCTGACATTGTTTTTCCTCTCCTTCTCTAATTTCTCTTCCCTCCTTTCATGACATTTCCTTCCATCGCTTCTCCAATTTGCTCCAATGATCTAGCTCTTCCTTAGTCCCTTTTTTTTTAATGATTCATTCGTCCTCTCCCCACAGTCTCCCCTCCATCAGACCAGGCCTATCTGCTGGCATCAGCCATTTTCCAGCAGCTGCGTGAGGAGAAGCCGGTCACACTTCAGCTTCTGCATTATGGGAAGAAAACAGACACACCTTTACCCGAGAGTGGAGACAAAACCACGCAGAGACAGGCCTACCAACTTGCCTTCAACACACTCAAATGTATGAGTACTCCATGTATGAATATCTGAAGTCACTCATATTGTTTTAGCAGGTTTAGTTTTGAGATTCAAGTAGTGGCTGGAGGGGATGGATTGGATGGTTAAACATCAAGTCAGTGAGAAATTAATTTGAACTACTCTAGCGCTACCTCTGCAGACCCTACCCACCTCCTATACAGCAGCCTTATCTCTATAATGAATAGCAGTGGAGCTGCAGCATGTGTCAAATCCAATATTCACTTTTGAATAGTAGCTTCAACTGCAGACTGTAGATTAAATAGTATATAGTCATACATTTCTTTTCTCCATGTGATTCCAAATTACTTGAGCTGGAGGTGCAGCAGATGCCTGTATGGTAGGTGATAAGAAGGTGCATGACATGGGCAAACACACACGCACACAAGAGGCACATGAAGGGACTCACACAGTAACCACACATAGTTTTGCATACAGTATCTGACCACATGTGTGGGGGTGGCTGATATGTAGACATGCAGTTAGTTTTTTGATTTGGTCAGGTTTGAGAGATGTTGCTCTCTGAGATGTCTGCCAACAGTTCAATACAACAGAGAGGAACAGGCTGAAAAATATCTTTTACTAACAAGGGTCAAATGATTCACCTAGTGTGAAAGAAATCAGCTGCAGTGATGAACACACAGATGATTCCCACCCAACTCTGCAATTACCCTTTCAGCATCTTTCAGCTCACTGTTTTGGTTTTCTGGCCCACAACCTTTTTGTTCATTCTCTCCGCTCTCATCAACCCCATATCCAGCTGTATGCAGCTGTTTTCACCAAAAAAGCTCTAAAAACCCACTGTATCTTACCAGCTCAGCACCAAACAGCAGACAGCCACCGTCAGCAACTAGCTGGAGAACATAGTGGAGAATGTAACAGGTAAAGAGGCAGATATTTCTCTCATGAGTTGGTGGTAACCAAACCAGAGCTGAAAAAAGTGAATACAGGACTACGTAGTCAACTGTTGGCTAACAACTGTTAGGAGCAACTCCAAGTGGCCATCTCTTTTCAGAAACCACATCCCCATTATTCTCTTCAGACTGCTGTGAACAGTTTTAATTGGAACTGTCGTGCTGGCCAAATGAAGAGACTCAAGCAGAGATCTTTATTGATATAGCAGATTAACAAAGTATCAACACCTAGCCCAACCTCCCCTTAAACACCCTCCCACTGACTAATTTAGGTGGACTAAACTATTAATGGGTGAGTCTGATTCTCAAACATGGAACAATAAATTGCACTTGACTCCACAGCAGACTCTTTTGATTGTGAAGAGGATACAGGAAAGTAACACAGGTGAGATAAACATTGCAATTGGGTTAGCAGTGCTTACTGTACCACAGCCAGCATGCCCGCTTAAGGTACTGCTGATTTCTGTTTTATGCTTTGTGAAAGACTGACTTCCATGGCTGCCAAGAACTGCAGGCTGATGAATCCTCCTATGTTGCACAAGCACAGACATTAAGTCACACATCGCACGCATTGCAAACACTATGAGATGAGAGAATATACTTTCAGAGTAGAGGGGACACTGTTTTTGGGATGAGATATCTGCTGAATTTTCAAATGTCACTTTTTAATTGCAACAGGAATCACAAACTAAATTACATTTATTTTCTTCTGAGGTGGTGCTTCATATCTCGAGATGGCAGGCGAGACAGCACATGAAATCCAACTGCTGTTTTGATTGTTTCTGACCATTTACACGATTGTTTTTTCTCCTAGACCAAGATTTACTCGAGGACATCATCACTGACAGCTGTTTCCACACCTCCCAGCATATTGTGAGTCCTGCCAGATTTTTCATGAGTGGTAACAAACCCAAAACTGATTAAAAACCCTTCAGCGCTTACACAGTGATTGTTAAACTGTCTGGAAGTTATCTGTTGTCAGATGAAGTAGCTGTGCTCTCTCTGTCCATGTGAGTGTGCTCCATCAGGATCTGGTAAAATGCTGGTGAGGGAGACAGGGATGTGGTTAAAGGCCATTTGTATTCAGATCTGTGCGTAGTCTGGCTGGTTATATGTGGCAAATGATGCACACAGGAGAGAGACAGACGCACTATCCAACTGGGAGACTGCAAACGACACTATAAAACACTGTGCAATGACACACACATGGACAGAAAGAGACGCACTTAGCTTGCGTGGGGGTGTGCGTGTGTGTAAATGATGACTTTATTGAGGGATGGGTGAAACATAGAGAGAGGTCGTTAGTCTGCAAGTGTGACTATAAAAACTGCCACATAGCTCTTTGTAATTCCACACACACCTTTACTGCATCACACAGATTCTAACTTCCACACACACACCCTGAGAAAAGAGGTTAAGGGAAAAGATAGCCATGAGGCAAAGGTGTGAATGTCTCATCTTCTGTTGTCTTTAATGCGATTATAATCAATATTGTTGACTTGACTACTTGCATATGAGGAGACACTGGCAGAATGGCTGACCGTCGAGTTTTACTGATTGTCTCTGTATGCCTGTCATTCAGTGAATAAATCCAGGGTTGAATTTCTTTCCCAGTCTGATCATGCATTCTCCACTATTACAGACGCTCACCGATGTTAACATACTTCTTAGCCCTTGCCTGATCATAGCACTTGATTTTACATTTTTGTCCCTCTGATCTTCTCCTCTTTGGTTGTTCCTCAGCCATCTCTAGCCATCTCTTCTAGACAATGTAACTATGTCGTTGAGTATACGCCACCGTCACCCTGCCACCAGTAGACGTTGCTCCCATGCACTCTCCTTAACATCACCACTGGTCTCCCATCAGGAGTCCTAATCAGTCCCATTCAAAATCCTACACGGTCTGGCGGTGATGAAAGGGTAGAAATGCTCCTTCTCCTTCTCCTAAATCGGCACCATCCATTAGCATGGGCTGAATTTCGCCCATGCCTCCTCATCTCTTTTTCTTTCCTTTGTCCTGTTCATGAGCAAGAACACCCCGTTGATTGGCTAGAATTGGTGTCCGAGCCACCTTGTTAATTTCCCATTTACAGAGCCATGTAGGAACACTGGATTCTTTTCAGCATACACAGAACAGACAGCTAGTGGACCATGACCATTCAATGAAATTGACAAAAAGTGTATTAGTTTCGAAGCGCACACTTTACCTTTAATGTTCTAGTTCAGTCTTACAGCTCTTATCAGCTCTGTATCAGATACAGTGAGCAGCTATTTTCAGTGGAAAAAGCTCTAAAAACCTTCTCTAACCTGTCCAGCAACAAAAAAACAGACAAAGTTATCCATTAGCTAATAAGCTTAATGGAGCATTTAGCAGGTTAAGAGACAGATATTTCTCTCCGGAGTTGATGGAAACCAAATAAGCACCAGTAGGTGAGTGAATATTAGACTTAGTTTCATCAACTATAAATTAATTCTAATGTTGCTCTGTATCTGCTGGATACACAAATAGATAACTGTCTGCTAACATGTTATACTGTATACTGTATACTGTACTGTATATACCTTAAAGGGTGAAAATACTTTGTCAGTGTTGTGAGCATAGCTTGTTTCTGACGCCCCCAAATGGACAAATAATCAATTAACGCAGGTAAGGGATGCTGGTAGTATCATTGGATACCGATGATGATCTTATGATAATGATCTTACAATTATGATGACATGGACAGTAACAGCGTTCATGTTTTGCAGTCCACTGACTTGTTGCCGTTGGCAATGGTGATGCTGTTTGACCTCCAGGACCGAAGGTTTTTGTTGCGTGAACGTTCAACAAAGCAAGGAGAGGAGCCTCTACAGGAAGTCAGGGACCTGGAGAGTAGTCTGCACAGGTGTGTTTGTGTGAAGATGTCAGGTGTTAACATGCATTAATATATTGCAGCTCTAAAAATTTTTCATCGGCTGTGTGTTAACAATTTTCTCAAATTAGGTAAGGTTAGATCTGGAAATCACCAAAACTGAATTCGTGTAATATGAAGTACATGATGAATCTGACTAGTGTGTGTGTGTGTGTGTGTGTGTGTGTGTGTTTTAATACAGGTGTAAGACCAAGCTGGCAGCATCATTAGCTCGCAGCAGAGTGAAACAGAATCTGCAGAGTGTCTCCTGTTTTCTGTCTGATCCTGTCAGGATCAAACAGCACCGAGCAAAACATCTGCCACTTTACGCATGGGTCAATACACTGAAGACCAGGTACGGGTTCTCATATCACACTAGTTCAGAAATGTATTCTGCTCTTATTTTGTCTTTGCTTTCAAATTCAGTTTGAAAGTGCTAATATAGTGAAAAAATATATATATATAGTGAAAAATTTTATTATTTTTTGGCACATTCCAAAAGCTGCTGAGGAAGAGCATCATGCCCTCACCTTTTTGTTATTTATTACCTAACATATTAAGCATTGGCTACTAAATGCTCTTGTTTTTTTCTTTCTTCTTTGCCTCACACTCAAGACTCAACATAGTCTATTTGGGTATTAATCTGCTGGGATGCCATGGCGCACAGGAGCGCATGTTGTTGCAGTACGAGGTTAATGGTTGGTGAAGTTCAGTGGGGCTGAACAGGAAGCTTCAGCATTCCTTTGGCTTGAGGGTAAAAAGTGCTCCTGTGGCCGTTGCTGTGGAGCTGAGTGGACCACTGATATGTCTACATTACATTTTGCTGTCAAATGTTTTTTATCTCGCACTCCTTAGTGTTGAGGAAGTGTGGGAAGCATTGCACAGCGCTGACTTGCGTGAAGTGAAGAACATGACTGACCTCAAGGACTCGACGTTCTGCAGGGACTCTCTCTGTCCAGACACACTTGTCTTCTCCCAACAGCTTCATGCTCTGCTCCAGCACTGCAGCCTCACCACCACATGCGTGCTGAACATTCAGGTAGAAATCTGTCTGAAGTGAAGTGTGTAACTGAGCTAATAATAGGTTAAAAATCCCAAATGAGAAACACGCTTTCTCCTTTCAGGAGCATGCTTTTGAAGGTAATTCTAGAAGAAAGGTACAAGACTGACTGGTTGATGAAATACTACGATGGGGAGATGAGGGAGTACGAGGGTTTATCAGTTTATTTGAGTAAAAAACTAATAGTATTCACTTAAAAATCTTAATGTTAAAATTACTTTTTTAGGGAGGTCAACGTGGTCAGATATGATCATTTTCCAAGAGACTGAGAGGAGAGATCAGACCAGATTGTTTTCAGTGAGGAATAAACGTGAAAATTACAAAAATAAAGTGCACCAGCAACATAAAGCCAGATTCCTCTAGTTGTCTTTGACACATCAAGAACGTTTGTTGTCTGTATGTCCACTTTAATGGAGTGCACTATGTCTGTAAGATAACTAAAAGCAAAATCACTGGCTATAAAGAACACAAAAGTCTCCAAAATGCTCATTGGAGGTTAAATCAAAACAGGAAGACGTACAGTAAATTATTTCATTTGTTGGCTAATTGTCCTTCTTAGATTCATAAATAACACTTAACTTTACCGCTGTGAGACAGATAAAAAGTTTCTCTTTACTCCAGCCTCATTTCCTGTTATGTGAAGTTTAAAGTTGCATATTAAGTGTAACTTAGTTTGAAAAAAGAAAAACTAAAGTTTGCCTCAGAATTTGCCTCATTAGCAGCACAGCAGTCTATAATGCTATGTTATGAAAGTCCTACTTTCTCCTGTGAATAACATGTATGCACCTGTGCATTTATGTGTGTTTGTCTTTCTGCAGGACAGGAGTGTGTGTGTGGCAGTAAGTGTGTTACGCCCCCTGCTGTTTGATAAAGGTGATGTCCTGGTGGTTGGGTCTTTCTCAGCTGTGACTGTGGCTCACATAGCTGTCGTGGCTGCTGCCCGCTCAGGCCGAGTGTTGGTGTGTAGTGCTGATCACACACCTTTACAGGTAGAAGAGATTCAGGAACTACTCAAACAAATGGACATCAAGAGTGAGTAATAAGTAGAGACACAGTATTATTCCAAAAATGTTGAATGATTATCTGTTGATGTTCACACTTGTGTTCCTCCACATCTGTAGATGTCCGCATCCTGTCAGAAGCGTTCTGCAGTCTGAATGAGTGGGACGCCACCGTCCAGCGTTTAAAGGTTATCATAGTGCTGCCTCAGTGTTCGTCCTCTGCTCTCAATGACCCTGTGCCCACCATCCACAGTGAACATGGAGGTATGTAATTTTATGGAGGAGGGGAAGAAACGACAGAGAGAGAGGGGCCCGGTTTCAGAGTTCACCCTGAGCCCCAAGCAGTGAATCCTCAGACTTTAAATGTCACAGATATGGCCAGTATCTGAGTGAAAGAGGGCTCCTAATGACATATGTGCAATAGGATTTGTGAGGCTCCTTTTTCATGTAAAATTGAGTACATGTGATATGTTTGTTTTTAGAATAATATTAATTGTGGGTAATTACACCAAGAATGTCTGTGGATTTATGGAAAGTTTGCAGAAAAGGCTCAAAAGGCCATGTGAGACCCCTCAAGCACAGCCGTGTACAGAAAACTGAAAATGCCAAAATTAATACAAACCACTGAATAAAATACAGTACTCACTGTTTCAATGTGAAAGGTTGTCAGTCATTGCTCTGCCCATTACTGTACCCCCAGTTTGTGATTGGACACAGGATCTTTTGTTTTAGCATGGGCAATATATATATATATATATATCTGTTTCAAAAGGAAAAAGCTCCTAAAGCTGCGCAAAGTTCCTAAATACTGACTTAGGAAGGTGCCGAAGCATTTGAATACAACTGTAACTGTATATTGCTAAGTTTAGATTAGTTTAGATTAGTTTAGTTTAGTTTTTTTTATTATTATTATGTTATTTAAAATCTTCCACAGACATGGGCCGTTATGGACTTATTGGAAATATATAAATACAGCCATTTAGCATTTACATACGAACTAGGCCATAAAAGAAGGTGGATGGTAGAAGTAGAGACGGGATGGAAAACTAAATGCAAAAGGAAACTGAGAGTGAGTAAAACAAACAAAAAAATTTTTAAATAAAAAATATAATAGAAAACTAATAGAAGATAAAATATTCTATGAATATTGATGGAAATATGAGGAGGTGGTGTATTTGCATTAAATTTCCCAAATATGATAAAAATGGTAAATATGGTTTCATTCTGTTTACAGACTGGGATCTATTACCAGACTTGTCTCACGGTTCTGTTTCCCAGCACAAAATACACACAATGGCCACCCAGCAGGCACGACTATTAGCCCACTCTCTGACCTGTGAGTGTACCACACACACACACACACACACACACACACACACGAAAAGAGAGAAAGATACATAACGCTTTGAGCAGTACTAAAACAAAACACATTGAACCTTTCAATAAACAGAAATATACAGTTAAAGCTGATAACAGTTATGTAAAAGGTGAATATAAAAAACATCGCTCACAAACTCACTTGTGCATATACTATATACACTGGTATACTGATAAGATGTCAGCAGAATAGCAAGTTATCCTTGATTCGGTCATATTCTGTCCCTTTCTCTGTCTGTCAGTCCCAAAGGTTCAGACAGTGGTCTACTGTACACGCTCAGTGTATCCTGAGGAAAATGAACAGCTAGTGAAAAGAGTGTTAGAAAAAACACACACCCACCCCAAACTGCTGCCCTTCAGGTAAACACACACACAACAACACACACACACACATACAAACACCCGCTCTCTCTTTTTGTGCAGGTGTTAGGTCTCTGTCCGCTGAGTATTTAATTATGCAATCAGACTTTTCATTACCTGTCCGCAGGCTCAAACAACAAAACTAATAAGAAAACTGAAATAAGTAATGAACTTTGTCCTCTACAGGACAAACATAAAGGAAGTAAAAAACAAAAAAACAAAAAAAAAAAAACCCACCAAATTAGTTACTTATGAAAGAAAGCACAAAGCTGAAGACATGCACCCCGTTTGCCCTCTTTCCCGAACCCTCCCCATGAAACACAGCGACAGATGATTGGCACCCTGGCTTTCCTTATCAGGACTTTTACTTTGAAGCACAGTAATGGTGCTCTCACTGTCACTGAGTCGTATGGTTTGATTCTTTCATCCACCAAGGGGGTTCTCTTCACTGAAACTTCAAACAAGATGTCATTTTAGAAAACCAACCTTTATGCCTTCAATCTAAAACACTTAATCTTCTGGTCTATAGCATCTATAACAACTTAAAAATTGTACTGAACCGAGGTGTCAATCTGGGCACTGTTTAGGAGCCTAGGTCTAACAAAGTCTTGTTCCTAACGGTTTGGTGCTATTTGACTGTTCACAAGCACAGCTGTAGATCCGAAGTTACTAGGGCTGCTATGCTACCTCCGGCCTATCAGCTAGGCTGTTATGTTTATACCCCTCGTTCTAGGCTTAACCACGGTAGCAGCAGCTCTTGTCCTGGCAATTCTACACTATACCCTCTCTTGAGGAGCATAGATAAGCGTATGTAACATATTAGAGAATAGCAAGGGACCTTCCTGGAAAATGGTTGAAGACGCCTTGTATCAATGAAGGGACAGGACCAAAAAGACTAAAAACACCATTCTGACCAAATAAAGATGCAGAGCCTTGTTTTCTGAGAATCCTATACAGATCCAACAACAGTCTATTCTTAGACTGAGTGGAAAACACTGCTACGCTTAAAACTAGGGCAACACCCGCAGCACCTTCCAGCAGCACATGGTAAACCACAGACTCTGGTGGTATGTCGCGGATATGCAACACTTACACAATCATCAAGATTTTACTACAGGTCTCAAATGTAAACAATATACAAGACCTCCGATGCAAATCAAGTTTTTAACCTTGTTAACATGTCTATATGGTGTTTTTATATAATTCAAAATATATCATGAGCAAAACAAGCAATCAAAAAAAGAAAAAAAAAACTTAAATTAAGACCGACAAGTAAAAATTAATAAGACATGAATTACATTATTTAAAAGAGTAAGAATAAAATAAGATTAAAAAGACAAATAACACCAATAGATAAGACACATGAGTTGAAAAATAAATTGAATAATAATTAAGATCAACAAATCAGACTACTGACAGGCAGAGCTAAAAAGGAGTGACTTCAGTTTGGTCATAAGAGACGAAAGTGTTGGAGCCTAATATAAATGACAAACATGTTCCAGCGGCGTAGAGCAAAAACGTTAAAAGCTGTTTCACCACTTTTCATGGAGACCCGGGGAGTAACCAGATGGCCTGCTGCAGATGAACTGAGGGGTCTAGATGGTTCATAGCTCACAAACATGTCAGAGTACATCATGACACCATGCAACGGACCTGAAACTTTCAAACAAAGAGTCTCATATAAAGTTATTCATTTAAATCTCAGAACTTCACTGCACCTGTTTAGGGTCATAAAATTCTAAGCTCACAGAACTCATTAAAACAACACAAGTAAGTTCTGGCCCCTCTGAGACAATATTGCTCTGGGCCACGATTGTTAAACTTTTTTGGTTTCTATCCAGCATGCGGAAGAATGGTCACTCCACTTAAAATAGCAATGAGGGCAAATGTGCACTTCCTCAACAAATTTACACAGTATCTCACCTCCAAAAACAGATTTTTATTGAAAATTCATATTGCACACACATTTAGATAGATTGTGGTCTAGATTTATTGGTCCACTGAGAATTAACCAACATTTGCAAGCATACGTAATGCTGAGGGCCATTACACCAGATGTGCAATATGCAGGAACCAGCAGTAACAGCTGGCAACACAGGGCCTCGTAAACATGCTCATCCCGACTATATCTGTCCAGAGACACGCTGACAAGTATAGTTGTCAACTCCTCTGTCCACTTATCTACAGCTAACAGTCGCGCATGTCTGATGTTGACCATAATCTGATGTATGTCCAAACACTGTTATGAATGACTGTTGTGCCTTCTAGGGAAGCAAGAAACCAGACTAAAAACAACCATGCTATCACCTGTGTGAGGCTGGAGGTGTACACAGTGGTGCCTTAAGCTAACATTAGCATGCTAACATGGTCATATGCTAGCACGCAGATGGTAAAAAGATGGAATACCATGTTCACAGTCTTAGTTTGCCATGTTCATACGCTAAGATCTGCTGATTAGCACTAAATAAAAAAGTAGCCACGTCTGAGGTTGATGGGAATGTTTTTGTTTTGCTTGGACAAGTGAAAACCTTTACCTGCTAGAGGCATTTCTCTAAAAATCATCAGTATTCATGGTCTGAATCTGAATTTTGTGGAAAATCTCTCCAATAGTTAATAATATGTTACATTAAGAAACAAAAATTTCAACCTCATGGTGGTGCTAAATGATAAGAGTTGACGCTGACGTTGGCATCCATTGAGCCACCTGCCTGAAAAGACTCAAAAACTAAATGTTAAAGGTGCCATATGAGGTCAATTTAAAAAAATAAGTTTTTGTATGTAGTTGTCAAAATTATTCGTGGTACCTTAGTGTAATTTCCTGTGTGCAATTTCTTGGGTGGCAGTGATGAATTAGTGATGATGAATTGATGTTAAGATGCCACATGTCTTCTCTCTCAGGGTGAACGGTCCAATTTTCCCCGATGACTCCCAGTCAGAAGACACAGCGGACTCCAAGTTCTTCAGGCTCGAACCATCTCAGTTCACCAACGGCTGCTTCATAGCCAGACTGTCCCGACAGGTGAGAGAGCAGACGGGGCGATGGGGGTGGGGTATGGGGGGGTTGTGTTTGGAGATTGAAGGGGAACAGAGATTTTGTGGTGTGAGTGTGTGTGTGTGTGTGTGTGTGTGTGTGTTTGTTTGTTTCTTTGAGCGCTGTGTGTGATTGCTTTGCGACGAGACCTTCCAGTAGTGCTGAGGCTGCACTCTTTTACTGTCTGTCTGCTGGTAGGTCGGTCGGCTCTGCTTGCCTGCACACACACACACACACACACACACACACACACACACACACACACACACACTATTTCTCCCTGAAACACTGCAGCATTATTCCAATACTCCATAAAAAAGAGACAAGTTAAACATGAAATATGCCCGAGCCGCTGAAACATTTCAGTACTTTAGAGCAAAGATGAATGGATAATTCTCTGTATCGTTCTTCCAGCCATCCTTCCCTCCCTCCACCCCTCTGGTCTTGTTGCATCACCTCGTTGCTTCATCTATTTGCCCCCTCCTCTGTCTTCCCTCTTGCTCTGCTCATAAAACGAAGAAAAATACAACAGAAGGAAATGAGATGCTGCTCCTTTGATCCTCTGCAGCTTGAAAGAATGGTGCAGAGAGAGTGCCTGTGTGTGTGTGTGTGTGTGTGTGTGTGTGTGTGTGTTCATATCTTTCCAATACACGCACAAATACATACACAGGGACAAATCCTGCTCACCTTTCCAGGGGCAGTGCAGTCTTTTAAAATCTAATGCTCATGTCCAATTAAATGGACATGTACTCTCTCTCAGTGAGTCAAGTCACATCGGAGCTGCGGCTGCAGATTCAGTTACACTGACACTTCTGAGGTGGTTCAGCACTGCTCAGATGACTGACTCCACTCATCACATTGTGCTGGTGGACAAAGGGATCTGGAAGACATAGAAAAAGAAGGGGGAAGGCAACAAGAAGTCACCCTGAAAGCTGTCTTTTGAAAAGCAAAGGGAGAGCAATAGCTAGTCAATAATATGATATTAATAATATTAATATTTATCCTCTGGGAACCAAGAATGTCTCTATGAAATTTCACCGCAATCCATCCAATTTTTGTTGAGATATTTTAGTCTGAACCAAAAGCAGTGGACACAACGAACGACCCTACAGCCGTGCATCTTCATTAAAAAGAGGATCTATCCAAACAAAAAGCACTGAACAAAAAAAAAAAAAAAAAGAAATATTATATTAAACCAATGACAGGCTGCCATCATTTGTGCCTCACTCTAGTATACTGTGTATATGTAAATGTGTCTTCCACATTTTATAACAAACTCTCATTTTGGCAGCATTATTAAAGTTTTGAGGCTTATAAATGACATATAATGTAAGTAAGAGTAGGAAGAGTAAGAAAACTGAAAAACAGATTTAAGACTGAAGAGTAAATGAAAGATGTATTTGCAGTATTTTAAGCAGTGTGCTGAACATCATTCAACTTTCATTAGAGAAGACAGTTTAAGAAGATTCAGACTGACAGATGGAGACAGAAGGAGGAGGACGATGGGGGAGAGAGAGGCTCGCAGGAGACAATTAACTGTGGATGAAGACACCGTTTTACTCTTGTGCACAAGTAGAGCAAAATTTGTGAGTGTTGTTGTGGAGTTAAAGGGACTGATGGCTACAGCTTGTTTCTGCCCTGAATCATTAAACTCCTTGTTAAACATATTAGGAGGTCTCTCCCCTCTTCTCTTCAGTGTTGATCCCTGCAACCAGCATCACTTTCTGGATGATAATGTCTGTTGATGGTTGGTCCAACAATTTGGTCCAGACTGAAACATCCTGACAACTATTGGATGGGTTACCATGACATTTGGTACCGATACCCATGTCCCTTCAGGATCTATACATCAGCACTGGCAGTTATTCACTCCATTCAGCTCATTTTACAGGAGCTACAGGAAACACGGATTATTTGTATCTGTTTTCACTAACAAACTGCAACAAATACATACACACAACAAAATAAAGTAATTTAGTTTAATTATTATCTGCTTAGCACTAGGCCTAACCACCTTGGAACGATGTGCACAAACTCCCCAAGCTGGAATAACAGCTGTTTTTCCTGTTCGTCCCCTTCTGGTGACACTGCACGAATGCAGCATATGTACAGTCTCACAGAGCTGATAGCATGGCCATAAAAGTCTTATGTAGGGAGAGAGGGAGAAATGATAATTGGCTTGTATCCCACACTCTGCTCTGTGGGGGTGTAAAAGCCATCAAACCCCCTTGGATTTCTCCTCATCACTCCTCCTCCTCCTCCCCCTTCTCTGCAGGGTCACTTTATGACTGCGTTTTGCTGTATAGATCTCCTTGCTGCTAAGTTACCCTGGAGACCTTTAGTTTTAATGTGTTGTATCTTCACATCAAATCTTAAACTGCCCTTGCTTTTTCAGGCGGATCCCACCAAGGTAGAAACAGTCCAGGACGTGCTGGCAAGGGCAGCAGCAAAGGGCCTCCTGGGTGGAATAATTCCCGAACAGTCAAAAACTGGTAAGAAGGGGAAAAGCAGGAAGAATCGTGTGGCTTCAGCTACTAGCAAACCCTCTTCCCCCTCCAGCCTAGAGAGGCAGACAAAAAGAGAACTTGTGAATGGACGAGATCCAGTAGCACCTTCAGAACATGAAGAGGGGAGCGGTGAGGGGGACATCAAGGGTAGTGAGGAGGAAGAGGAGTGTAAAAGGGAGGAAAATGGGGGGGTGGAGGAAGAAAAGAAGAGGAGAGGGCTTAAAGGACGTAAGCGAAAGCTCAAACCACGACCCAAACAAAACAACAGGGCTCCTTCAGTCTTCAAGCATCACCCTAAAACCCACAAGAAGAAACCAACAAAGAGAAAACTCAACCAATCACATCACAAGAAGCGCGTGACAAAAAATAAACAAAGACGAATCCCTCGTCTTACGCTGACATTAATGTCCTCTGCAAAACCATCCAACCACTTGTCTCCAATCACAGCCCTTGCGCACAAGCTCAGTGACAATCCAGTGGTTAAATCACAACAGACTGTCTTCAGCACCTCTTCCCCTGCTGGAAAACATCCCTCACCTGCTCGTCCTGCTCCACCTACTCCCCCTGCAGCCTCCAAGCAGGTGCAGAGACAAAACACACAGCCTGAAAGTGCAGAGAAGACACTGAAGGATGCAGCGAAACCAGCGACCCTGTATAAGGATGGGAGAAAGATGGCCAGACCAGAGAAAGTGTTGAAGGCAGCAGGTTCCGTCCTTCCACCCATTTCCTCCCCATCCGGTAGTTCTGTACGCAGCAGGAGCAGCAGCTCTCTCTCCCAGCCTCTGTCCCAGACCCCCCACTCTCAACGCTCCGCCATGTCTGCATCCTCATCCTAAATCTCTCCGCGGGGATAATACAGACGTGTTGATTAAGTCATCAACATCATACAGCAAAGGACTCCCAAGCAAAATATTCTAAATTATTTAAAAAAAAAAGAAAAAAACTACTGCATTTACATTTTCATAGAAGCATACCTATTTTTTGATGATCTGAATGTGGTGGACACTAGTGATGAGGCAGTAAATCATTGATTCATTTGCTGATCAATTGAGATTTGACAAGTCTAATAACTCAGTTATCACAGCAAGTCATTACTCAAGTAAAACCGACAAACAAAAAACTCAAGTGTGAAATTATGTGGCACTTCTCCGTTTCTTAAATGCACTGTAAATCAAGGCTTGGGTCAGTACATGAATTATTGAAGGGGAGGGTCGGGATCAGAAAAGGTGGCGGGGTGTGTATTCTATGTTTCACTATAGAGAGGGTAGTAGTTTTGTTATTGCAGATTAATACTTTATTTAACTGTGATACTTATAGTAAAAGTATAAATATTATATTATAAAAGGCTTTTCAGTGTCTAATGAATGATAAATTATCAGTTCAATTATACTTTTATATGATATTGAAATATGTGCGTGTGTGTATAAATATTAACACCTGGGAGGATCTTTAAAACTCAGTCTCAACCTTAAATAATAATAAATCTAATTCTTGCTTTCTTCTGTTGTATAGTGATTACTTTATCCTCTTAAAGCCTCCAAAAGCACTGGGAATAAACCAGATGAAATAATTAATACAAAAAGATGAAACATTACATGTAATCATTGCTTAAAGCCCTGATGCGCACACAAGACACACAAAAGCCAGATGGTGTATTTTATAATGCTGTTTATTCTCACAATTGGTTACATTGATAAAGTGTACAAATCAGTGAGCAGCAAACGGAAGCCAGCACATCCATCTGTGGGAAATGGAGTGTGTGTGTTGTTGTTGTTTATATGTGTGAGTTTGACAGAGATGCTGGGAGTCCACTGCTGTTACAATCATCATCGTCGTCTTCCTCCTCCTCCTCCGTCACCCATCCTGTTCAGACCAGCAGTGGACCTCCAGCTCTCAGGGAACTGTACAAGGTGAAGATATATTCCTTTATCTGCCTTTTACTGCAAAGCGGAGCTTGTTGTAGCATTGTGAGTTAACCAGAGACTGAGACAACGACACTGAGTCAAGAAACTTTACTTGCCCCAACTAATAAAATCAGTATATACCTTTATAAAATAGAATAAATAAAATAAAAAATATTTCTGTTCAGTACATACAGTCGCTCTTTCAACCGTCCAAGGGCATGCAAGGCTTTTTACGACTTTCCATTTCTTGAGATCAAAAGAATGCATAGATAATTGCTCAGTTAAATTCAGTATCAACTTAAGTGACAACTGTGAAAATTTCCAATCGCCTCTCCTGTTTTCATTATTTGCTCTCTTATTTTTCTTATCTACAACAATGTATATCAGTATTTTACACTTTGGCCATTTGGTGAGTTGTCAAAAAAGGCATTTCATTTCAAGAAAAAATAATAGAAAACTAAAGACATTCAAAAATGAAAAGATAGCTTATAACAATGATTAATGCCAAATGTAACATTAAATGGATTCTATGTACATGACAAATTTTAGTCATCTCATTCACATTTCAACATCCTTGTGACAAAAGAAGGTGACGTGGCTGAGTTTTCTCGACAAAATCTCAATTACACTCCTAGTTCCTCGCTCCGCATGTTAAATGTGGAGTTTAATATTAACAGAGAACAAGCATGTCGCACCTTCAGCTCTAACAATCTGACCATTCACTGAACCCTGTCCCTGCTGCTACGCCTGTCAAGCTTTACTTTCTCGTGTGGCACATATGCAGGTTACAATGAAAGATTCACCACTCAAAATTCACAGTAACGGAACAATGGTTCTTTGATTTCACACAGACAAGAACAAAAGCAGCTTCTCATTTCTAACCACCGACTGAAAGCTAAACTGTGGCTGATTAAAGTAGCAGATTTAATCAGCTGTTAGCAGCCAGCATAAGCTAGTACACCATGAGTAAAAAACTGTCTCTTCACTGTTTGATGCTGACTAATTTTTAAGCTAGATCCTTGTAAAAGGGGTCCTGAAAAAAATCAGTATCACCAGCTGATGATAATGTAACTCGCATGGAACTAAAGAAGCAGCTTTGTATGCATGTTGTCATGCAGAACGAGTGAGCCCATGAATTACAGTATAGTATTACAATTAAGAATGTAATTAAAATGTTATTCCAACATCATCATTGGATGGTTTTGATGCCAGCTGTAGAAAAACATGCTTGGAAAGCAACACGGTGTGTGGCTTTAGGATTTAAAGTTCATATGTTCAAATTTGCTTGACATTTACAAGGAAAGAACAACAACTAATAAGTAAGTTTGGCTGGAGCTTCTGGAGTATAAATTTCCTAAATTATATAAACAGCAGGACATTACTCTGCACTCCAACGTACTGTCACTGTGGCTCCTACAGAATGGATGTTCCAGTCCTGAGCAGATGTTTTTCTAACATAACCTGTAACCCCACAAAGTAATATAGTTATCTGATGATTAGCCTCAGTTTGTGCCTCTCATTCTTTAGCATACCATACATCCAGGTCACAGAGGTAACAATTAGTTTCTCTGAAAGATAATAAATCCAGAAGGTGGTTTAACAACACACTGTGGTGACAGTATTTTGAAAATCCCCAAAGACTCCTCTAACAAAAAAAATCTTCCATCTGCTGAATTATTAAAAAAAACTCTTTCTGCCCAGGTAGTTGGATGGCTGCCATCTTTGTTTATATTCATAAACAGATTTAAAAGCTTTTTTATCATTTAGACTGTTGATTTTTTAAATCCAGATGGTTTAAGAAGTCTCTGGGGAATCTGTGAATACCTTCATAATAATGGTAAGTGTTTCTACCTAATAACCGCTCCTTGCCTTTAGAGATAATGCTAAATTGCAACTCTAGATATTACGTCAGTTAGCTAGGCATACTGGTTGACATTTATGTTACAGCACATAAACACAGTTTATCTCATTCCTTTTGGATTTGAAGAGGTCACAAAAAAAGACACCACCATCCAAACTGTTAGATACTGAGTATCTCTCTTACTACTGCCCTGTCCACACTGTTTTTTCATGTGGAGAAATCCTAAGCTTGACAGACGGGGTTTAGCATCTACCTGACCCTACATCCAAGAGAACTGCTTGTGGGGTTGAGAGTGTTGATGATTTTAATTACAATAAATGACTTCACCAGTTATTACCATACATCCAAGCTTGTCAGATATGTGATAATCCGGAACTAGAAGTGAATAATTGAAATTTGTGTGGGGAAAAAAAAACAAAAAACAGAGCAAAAAGCATGATCTTGTGGCACTGATGAAAGTAGATGTGCAGTCAGTAAGTAGGCAATGAAAAAAAAAAAAAACAGAAGGCGCATTCAAGTGAACAGAACCCTGGAGACAGACAGACAGCAGCCCAGGAAAGTCCTGTTGGTTTGAGTCAACATGTCTCTCTGTTGGCTTTCCTCTCATATGGCCAAGGCTGGAGATAAAATCGCTCTCTCCTTCTCAACTCCTCACAGTTCAGACAGCATCATCGTGTCCATACCCAGGTATAAAAACACATTCCTCAAGTCTTCTTTTTCTCCCTCCAGGCTTTCTTATGCTTATCCAATCCCCTTTTATTAGTGGACATGAGGTCTCTGAGGACTGATACTGAGGTGGGATTTAAAGTCAAATTTCCTCCAGCATGTGTATCAAAGAGCAGCAGCAGCAGCATGCTGACGTCTCCGTGTTTGGAGCAGCAGCCTAGTACTGTATACCACAAAGCAGGGGTGCAGAGGAGAGAGGGGTAACACTGTCCATCTCTGTGTCTTTTCCTCCAATATGGCTCTAATCTGTCATTTTCCGAGGGATAACAGAAGAATAAAAACGAGGTGTAAACACAAAGCATGCGTATGATGTTTTCGGGTGAAAGGTCACCACTCGTTTAAACCCTCCAGGCTGATCCTTGCACTGTTGATGAGAAACAAAGAGCTAAGAAGATGGGATAAACAATGTGGCTTCTGATTTCTCACCCCTTCAGTCTCTGAAAGCAGCAGCAGTGTATTGATATTGTCTAGATTGATTCACCTTTCCATAAAAAGTTCATGCAGGATCAGTTGAACAGATGAGTGTGTAGAATAATGGCCAAATCTCTTTTGCCTGCAGCAGCTCCCTTCTGTCTTTTGTTCATTGCTTACTGATCAGACACAAAAATCAGACGTGATGGCTTTCATGATTCCTTCCTTTCATGTACATACTAACTTTTATGTTACAGGCTACTGAGGACAATGAGAACGAGGGACAGAGGGGGGGAAAAGTCACTACAGACTAACAGGACAACCAGGTGAATGACAGAGGGGTGTGGCCAGGTGTGCAAGGTCATGCTGGCAGCACAGGCATAGACACAAATACAATAAGATCATGAAGAGATCAGCGGTTTGGGCAGCAATGAGCTCCGTCATCACACGTGCTGTGGTTGAAGGAGCACTTCCTACTTCAATATTTGCTCTCTTCTCCTCACTCCTTCGCTGTGCTGAGGGGGATGAGAGTTACTTCTATGTACACCAACACCTTTACGATCACCATACAGATGTTTCTCCTGGTTGTTCCTTCCTTGTGGGGGTTGAATCTTTCTTCATCTTAGTTATTTTGAGCAAACAGATTTGAATTGCTGCTCGAGAGCTGATACAACTCTCGAGTTGAAATTCCAAGTTGCTCCAGAAAAGGAATCGTGACCAGGTTTCCCAAACCCTGGGGCTTTGCTGTGTTTCAATTGTTACTGGGGTCTGTGGTGGCGACGGGTTTTGGCAGCAATGTGACGAGTTACCATGGTGACTGGGGGTTGTGGCAGGGAGTCGGTAGTGCTTCGCCATGGTTACTGTGGCAACTCGGTGACAGGTCTCTTCTGTTTGAGGGTGTCAATGAGAGAGAGGACCCCTCTCTTCACGCTGGTCGAGACCCGACGGGACACTGAGTCACCGGGAGGCAACGAGCCACAGGCCTTCTGGGAGGGGGGTCGAGCAACTAAACACTTCTGGTACCGCAGCTGAGAGAGAGTGGGAAGGAGAGAGAGACATAGTGTAAATAACAGAGAGTTACAACTGCTCAGTATAGCACTGTGAAGGCGTGTGTGTGTGTGTGTGTGTGTGGGAGAGAGAGAAGGAAAGCTGGACTGGTGCAGGCTGCTGCTGTGATCAATAATAATGACTGATGACTCTTGTCACAGTGAATCAGTTTTAGTGTGTGTGTGTGTGTGTGTGTGTGTGTGTGTGTTCATATATTCAAAGTTGTGATGTGTGATCAATAGCTCAGCCAGCAGTCAACTAATCTTGTGACTCACACACAGCAAAGAGGAGGAAGATGAGTAACCTCCACAAATGGGCTGCATTATAGCAGAAACACCACAGAGGGCATTCTGGGCAGTGGTTACGAACATTATAATGATAAAACAAAAACACTGCAAAGGCATTATGAGGGTTACTTATTAAATGGATATATGTCCTCTCTGAAAACTTTTCTTGCAATGCAGTAAACAACATGTAATACAATTTAAACACTTAACTTTAAACAGAAAATCTATTCCAGATAACTTGCAAGGACATCCTCTCTCAGAGACAAGTGATGCCTAAGGCACTATATTTAACTTTAAGTGGTTTCTCTTGATTTGAATGCGTGTTTTACACCAGCAGCACTTTGACAAAGGGTCCCATTACAACCTGAATAGAGCATATCGGTTGAACGATAAAACATCCATCTGTCAAGACTGAAAATCTAAACCCAAACTAAACTACAGACAAGGACATTCATTCACAGAAAGAGAGGCTCTAAATGTCTATGTCTGCCTGTACTTCCAGTGGATAACCTTGGTTTAAATGTAATTTGCAAGATGCAAGAACTTTCACATTTGGTACCTTGAATTCAATAAGGAATGAAGGAACCCAATGAGGAAACCAACTGGTTATAATAAGGTTGCGCATATATAAAGTCATTTGTTTGCTGTCTTGTGTTTTATGCTTAAATTTTCTGGCTTGTGTGCAAACAACCCTTAAAGCCTTTAGTTTATTCTTACCATGAAATCAGTTTTTAAAAACAATGATTTCCTTCAGAGAATTTATGTATGTTGAATCTACTTCTTTACAGTGCAGTAATCTCTAATCCCACCACAGTCTAGAGACTAAGGTGACCACTTTAAAAAAAAATTAATTTGAAATGAGAGTATGCATCTATGTGCACAGTGGGAGATTCCTTCCTTCCTTAGCTAACTCAGTAAGAGCTGGCTCAGAGTATTTGTGTTGTGTTTTCAGCTCTGTCTTCTCGCTCAGTGACTCACCATACAAGCTGCCTGTACAGCCTCGGACACACTCCCAGCGTTAGGCTCACACCAGAAGACGTGACAGTCAAAACGATGCCCGCCAGCATCCATGATGAAGGCAAATGTGTGCACATCACGCCCAACACCCATGAAAGACAGGAAACGCACACGACACTCCACCAGCACTTCCTCTTCATCCTGGTCAGAAACATTGATGTGTATGTGTGTGTGTGTGTGTGTGTGTGTGTGTGTGTCGGATTAGCCACAATGTCACAGACAAGTATTGGACAGACATTTATAATTCACATTTATTTGTATTTAGCTTAGTTTACTGTTCCACTGAAACATGGCAAAACTGTTGAGATAAAGTACAATCATCCAACATTTTTCTACGCTTCAAAGAGTTACACAGATTGCCTTGTAATAAACAGGTCCACTGGAGCAGCTGGGCTTTAAGTGCCTTTGTGTTAAAGCTGAAATCCATAAGTTATTTAAATAAAAGGGAAAAAAAAGTAATTTTATGTCATCTGCATGGTTGAACATTGTTAGGACTTAATATGCAAATTTAACCTGAGTGGAGCTGGTTTCAGTGAGCTGCAGTTCACTCATTCATTCATTATGATGCGTAGCAGCTTCCTACGTTTCTGGCTGACAATCCACTATTTTTGTAATTTAACACATTGAAATTTACAGAAAAGGACAAATGGAGCACAAAAAGTTGTGATGGCTGATGGAAATAAATGGTTGTTGTGTTGTGTTGTTGAATTTCGACAACACTGTTGTAAGTCTCCTTGTCCTTATATGACAACAAAGTTACTCCCTAAACAGAAGTTGTTGTTGCCCGTACATCAATTTAATTACCTTTCATTACAGAAGAGGACAACAATGTCCCGGAACTTATGAATCGCAGCTTTAAGACAATTGTTGTTGTTTTTTACAAAAGACTTTGCATCATAATCTCCCAATAAGAAGCCAAACCTCTCAGACTGTTACCAAGCCAAACAGGGGAAACTGGTGGAAGTAGATTGAAAGACAAGTACAAGCGCAGCTGGAGTTGTGTGTCTGACCTTGTCTTTGCTGATGGTAACAGTAGCATCTGCCACGTTGAGAGCCACTGGAGTCCAGTCCTCTTTGTTGGAACAACCAATTAAACTTTCTATAGCTCCATTCAGTATGTCCATACCTGGCGCAAAGAATGTTCAAAACAAACCAAACAAAAGATCAACATTTAAACTCAAAACATCAGTGAAATCATACTATCAAACACTCAACATCAACCTACAGCTTGTACTTTGCATCTTGTTACACCGACCTATTGGTCTGGCCACAGGCATCATCCCAAGGTAGAGCACCTGAAACTTCTGAACCAGCTCTGTCTTTGGTGTGGGGAACTCTGCTGGGGAGAAGCCACACACACATTTAACAGTTGCTCATAAGAATAAACATTTCACTTCATGTAAATAACCACCAGTACACATTTACAGACAGTCCCTCAAGTGTAGCCTGCCAGCTTCATATTTGGATGCTCACTCTTGTCTTGCTGGCATCTATATCTCAATGTCACAACATTTCTAGAAAAAGGATGAAAAATTCTCTGGAGGCGACTGATTGAATAATGTGTTTGTTTAGTTTTCTTTAGCATTATTCACTTTGCCAAAAACACAATTTTTTTCTGTCCCAAATGATGAAGGCACCCCTCTATGTAATGCAAAGGAAGTTGGAGAAATTCTTTAACTCAGCAGCACAGCCAATTATTTTCCTCTGGCAGAGTGACAGGGACTGGTGACAGAAATAGCTCATTAGCATGTTAAGGACTACATGTGATAACCAGTTCTTAATTTTTATCTTTTTTTTCCCAAGACATCTATGTATGTGTTTATGTGAGCTACCAATCTAACACTCCTCTCCTACACTGTCTCCTCCATATCAGTCAGATAATACACTGGACCATCCAGTCCTCTGTACACTGCTAACAACTGTTAATGGTACCCTTTGGAGTACAGGTAGAGCTGTGGAGCATTGTTTTGCTCCATAGCATAGTTGGTCCTTGCTTTGTTTGTATTGTGCATATGCATGTCGAGAGTTGGCAGTGGCAGTTGGCAGCAGTGATGCACAACGAGGAATAGAAATGTGCGAAAGGCAAGGAAGAAGAAGACTACAAGCAAGTAAATATGGATGTAAACAGTGCCGGATTTAAGATTTACCAAATTAATTTTTTTATGAGGAAGGACGCGCATTCGACACATTTGGTCAGGTTTCAAGAACACACACAAGACATTTTGGTGAGTAACACACTGCAAAAATGATTGTGTTTACAAGAGAAGCTCGTAGGGCACCTTTAAGGCCACACAGACCATCCATCCATCACTTACTCAAAGTGATGGATGTGAATCTTCTGAAATACATAGATTGATTTCAATGGTTCCAAAATAATTCACTGTATTAGCCCAAATATAGGATGACCTTTCTTATGAGATGACCCCCTCCCCCTTTACAACATCTGTTTTTAGAGAAAATTTCTTTTTGGGGATAGGCAACACTTTTGCGTTCATCCCTGAGATACCATTAATTTAAAGAGAACCGAGTCCTCATGACTGAAGCTCTTTCTCTCGTGGAAGAAAAATATGGAATATGGTAATATGTAAAACCACATTTGCATACATTTGTATGTCACTCACATACTCGCACTCTCTCCTGTCAGTCTTTTTTCAGCTCATCATCTGTGAAAGCCCTAATTCTTGGCTGACAGATAGACAGCTTTTCTCCCTGGTTTACTTCTGCAGTACAGACTCGGGGAGTTGCTGGAAACTTTTCAGTTGTCATGATTTTATTTCCTCTGTGGCAGCAAAACATGTTACTTGAATGTTCAGAGACTCCTGCAAGTTAAACTGGGATTAAAAAAAACACTTTTAGGGCTGACTGACTCACTATGAACATACTTGTAACACTCACTGGCCTAGTCAAAAATTCTTGTCTTACATTCAGGCAAATACAGTATTGAACAAACTGCCCTCATGTTCCTGTTTCTAAGTTGTGTTGATTTGAACAATGAGATGAAAACACAGCTATTTTTTTAGATTCTCTGCTCTTGCAAAGCGTCCCAGGCAAGTGATAACCCCCTTGAATCTACTGATGCGTGTCACTTATCGCATTCACTCTTACACTCACACACGGAGAGGAGTACTGTATGTATGAAGCCTACCTTGTAAAGGGAGATCTAGTCCTGCCTGCATCCTGTCCTGGAGAGAGCCTCCTGCCATCGCTTTGGCATTCTTTCGCTCTGTCATTATCTGGAGAGAGAGAGCGAGAGAGAGAGAGAGAGAGGGAGAGCGGGAGTAGAGCAAAAGCAGATACAGAAATATGAGGAAATAGCGTGTAAAAACAGAGCAGAATTTTGGTATAACATGGCAGAGACAAAGAGAAGGAGGGTGAGGAGGCAAAGTGTGAGAAAGTGCAAGAGGATGAGGGAGGAAAAAAAGATGAAAGAGTCAACAAAAAAAAAAAAGAGCTGAGGAAAACCTAGAGCAGCTTTACCCCTGATACTGTCAAAATGTCTACCCATTCCACCTGGGGAGCACACACACACACACAAACACACACACACACACACACACACACACACACACAATACATTCTCACACACACATTAACCAGGTCACACTCCTCTTTCTAAAGCAGGGTAAAAGCTTTTCCTGCAGCACTTCTCACAAAGAGAAACACATGCAATCACAGGACCAGACAGATGAAAACAGGAAAAATCATCCACACACAGCAAATCTGCATCTCAGCAACCCCTGTTGTGACAAATTCTTTGCCTTTCTCTGCATGAAACAGACGCGGTGATCTATAAAATAGGCTGACTGTAGAATGCAGGCACTTAGTATGAGTATGATGGCTGTGAGGAAGGACAGATGGCTCCTCTCTCTAAGAAATTACATTTCAAGAACAAATATTGTTAAAGTTGGTGGTCAAACAGGATGTGGAGGCAGCGCAAAGGAAGTCATTAAGGCTTAAACCCTTAAAAATTATTTTAATTCTGTACAGAATTAAAAGAATTCAACACCAAATTGTATAAATATGAATAAAGAAAGCCTTTTTCCAACATGGAATCTAAGTTCTAAAGCTGAGCAAAATGAGAGCGCATTAATTCCAAGTGAGTTCAGTGAAGAAAGCAGACAGAACGCTGTTCTTCTTACCCTGTTTGCATTAATCTGTATTAACATGAGACTGGACGCTCTGATAACTTTTTGTTTTGGGAGAAAAATACTTTGTATTGTCTGATAGTTTAGACGAGTTTAATCTAGTCTCTGGATCTTTTGAGGACTGCAGGTACTCTGTGCAAAGATTAAAATGTGTTCCTATACGGTGTCATAATAAATATGACAAAACAATACAAGCATTTTGTTTCTTTTGACAGGTTTCAGTTCAGTTTTTTAGTAAAATGAACGGTGATAATAACCATAAGCACATTTTTCTCGTCTCCCTTTTTAGTGGCAGGAGAAACATTCTGCCAACAGGTCAACACTTCATCTGAGCCCACTTGCCAAATCCAAACTTGGCCTCATGTCCACACCCTCCTCCAGCGTGAATCACTCACCCGGGAGCAGATCTCATGCAGACTGGTGGCGATGGCTTTGGCTGGCGTGTCACAGCGGAACACATGACATTTCAGGATCCTGGTGTTTTTATCCCTCGCCACATACGCAAAGTCCCTGGGAAAGAGGAAAACACAGGGTTAGTGAAGACACACAGAAAGGAGAAAAACACCAGGGGGATGAAGATGAGAGAAGGGTCTGTTGGGCTATTTTCAGTACCACTTGGAGACAAGAAAGATAAACGATGAGGCGGTTGTGTGTACTTTTGATGTGTGTGCGTGTGTGTCCGAGAGACTGACAGCTCTTGGAGACAACATGAGAGATGAACTGACCTTTATCAATCTGATGAATACAGAACACACACACACACATACACACACACACAAGCAGGTTGATAGACCCCAGAGATCAATAGAGCAGTGTGATGCAAGAAGAAGCAGAACAGAGTGACAGCAGGGAAGAACTTTCCCCTGGGCCCACTGGAGCTGAAAACAATTTAACTCTACTGAATAGAAGGAATGAAAAGAAGAAGAAAAGTAGATGGAGGGAGAGAGGAATGAAGATGTAGAATACTGTGAAGAAGAAATATAGCTGCACAAAATTAAACCAGTACAGCCTCATGTACACACACATGATTTACATCATTCAAGGATGCACATAAAAACAATCTAAATCACTTTCTTCGAGGCGTGTGCTTCAATATGCCACGCAATAGGAAACACGGGCCTGAGGGTTAACAAGATTTCTGAGCCCAGACCCTGAGGGGAAACTCTCCACAAAAGATGTATGAGTGCATACTTAAAAAAATTTGCTGGTGGCCAGAGACGGACAGAGGAGGTCACCTTCATTTCCTACATCTCCAAGTGTGTGCGCACAGTCTTACAATACATCAAGAGCCACTTTGAAGACAAGAAAAAATGAGACGCAGAGGAAATGAAGCACTAAGGAATGACAGAGATGATGGAGAGATACTAGAGGAGGGTCGAGGGATGAAAGAAAAGAATGTGTTTACCTCTCTCTGTGTCCAAGGAAGCAAGGGAGGGAAGGCAGACAGTTAGTAGAAGAAAAGAGAAAAATCAAATCTTACTTTCCCCCTACTAAAAGTGACAAACAGACCCACTGACACACATAGAGAATTAACCTTGAGTGACGTATTCATTTATTATACAGTCTCCATATGTATGTGTGCTTGTGGGTTGAGGGGGTCAAAGAAGCCCTGCGGGTAATTTTTAATGCATACTTAACCTTGAGGTGAAATGTGAAGAAACGACAGAAACTGAATGAGGTGCGAAGGAGAGAGAGATGGGAGGAAAACCAGAACAGAGGGATGTTCTAGTTGGGCGCAATTAGTTTTAATTGGCTGCTGATGGTTTGTGTTTCCTGAAAGAAATGAAGGAAATAGGCTGGGAGTTTTTCTAAAACTCATATAAAAAGGTGGATGTTGAGAGGGGGAGTGAGAAGAGTAAGGAATATAATGAGAGACATGTGAAACACTGGGGGAGGAAATTGGAAGTGAACTGCAGAAATGTACATGATAAAGATAAAAGCGTGAAGATGAGGACAGAATAAAACACCCAGATGATAGGATGGGGCGGGTATCTAATTTTGAATATAATCTTATCATTATGCAGATGCCCCTGGAAATGTCAAGCTTGCTGTGACACTCTGTAATCCTCATGGCGATAATGTGTTTCGTGGCACATGGGGAGACCACTCCAATCTTTAGCACGCGTGTATCCCTGAGAGTGTGTGAGAGTGTCAAATTCCATAATATTAAAACCCGGTTGCTGCTACTACGTCCCTCTAACGTCTTCAAAGTCCAACAACCTATAAATGAATAAAAACAAAAGCAAATATTCTACTGGTATCCCTGCATTGCTACACAAACATTTTAAATATTTAAAATCTAAACCGTGAAGTGAATTTTGGATGCACATTTAGTTTGATGAAAAATATTTTACACTTATATCATATCATATCATATCATTGTTAAGAGCTTCTCTACATTACAAACACTTTTTCTTTTTTCCAAATATCAAAGATTCAGATTAGCACAACTCCTTTATTACATCATCTATTTGTGATAAGCACCCAACCATGAGCACACTACCACACATGCTTCCACATCCGACCTTTACACTCCACCTGAGTTCCTGTGATTTTTTTGAGATGCACACCTCACACCAGCTGTACAAATCAAGCCACCCCTGCTCAGCAACATCCCCTACAGACTGAGGCCTGATCACACTCATCTCTTTCTTTTCCTGCTACTTTATAATAAAACAAAAGTGAAGTAAGACATAGGTATATAAATATACTCACAGTAGTTTGTTTTCCTATTTGGGCAGGTAATCCTGTGTCTTCACACACTCACACCATCTACTCATGGTAATACGGCATATGTGCACACACTCCTCAACCTGTCTGCTCCACACCCAGTGAGCACTAACCATACCTCCCCCTCTGGCAGCTTCATACCCCTCTCTCCCTCTCTACTGCCAAAACCCCCCTCTCCTCTCCTCGCCTCCCTCTAACCATCTCCTCTCCTCCTTCTCCTCCTCCCTCTGCTGCAACTGAGGTATTCCCACTGCTCTCACTCTCCTGCTGTATGTAGATGTATGCAGAAAAAAAAAGGGTAAACACTTGGAAAACCCACGTTCGTTTTATCTGACAGTGTGATCGTAAGTTAAAAATATACTGCAATATACACCACTGCATATACGAGCGCGAGTGAATGAGAGATGAGAAAGATCCCTCAGGCAACAGAATTCTGCAGTTCTGCTTACGCCAAGAGGTTTTAGTGTTGCCTCTTCTCCTGAGTGCACTCGTGCCTGTGTGTGTGTGCATACATGTGCAGCTACATGCCAGCTCCAATTATACCGCAGTTACCAACCCCTCCAGTCCACATCACCCGGCTGTGCCTGATAACCTACATTCGGTATCCGCTGGTGCATGCAGCAGCAGTGCACAGTGCCCTCCACTGGCTGCCCAGCAGCACAATCACACTATGTTTATTTAGAAATTCATTTTAACCTTCATACGTCAAGGAAAGGCCTGTGAAGCTCATTTGCTCGTAGTTTTTCCTTCACATATTTACATTCGGGAACATCAAAGACAGAAGCAGCTCAGCACAGCGACAGTTAAGCCTGAGCTAAGCTGAGGTGAAAGTGAGGGACTGACAGTCTGGTGGGGATTTGAGGAGAAAGAGAATAAAGGCCATTCTGCCTCTCATCCTCTCCTTTGTACTGATGAATTAATCTTTCAGTAGCATCCCTTCATCATCAATCATTATCTCCTCTCGTCTGTCTGTCACCACACTACCTGTCTGCTGCCCTTCATTGTTACCCTGACCTTTTACTGAGTGTGTGTGTGATGCACCATTGACTTCGTTTACACTGGTGACTAATCTATCACATTAAATATGCAAAACTTAAACCTAAACAACAAAAGGATATTACATCACAATATGTCCAGAAGATGGGTTAATAACACTGAAATAATAATCTTTACACTGCAGAATCATTAAAGGTGAAAAAAAAAAAAAAGGTAATGTGGTTGCCACAATGACTAACCTGCCATTGTCCCGGCCAACGCCCCAGACCCGGATACTTGCGATTGGCTGAGAGTGAAGCACACTGCGGTCCATGGGGTCTACCAGGTTCAACATATTATTTTCCAGCACCAGGTACATGTCCTTCCCCTGTACACAGAGACAAGCACAGACACACACAAATCCTTCAGATCTCATCACAAAATCCTTATTTCACGCAGCTTAGGACATTTAAAAAAAACTGGTGCTTTAAAGGTCAGGTGCTTACTTTTGCTTGCCTATAAAGTATATATGCCTGTGTGGTTTTATGAAGGGTGCATAAATGTGTGTGTTTGTGTGTGTCATTTGGTTTTGAAGGCCTCTAAATAAATTATCAAACCCTAAAAAGAGGGGGTGGGAGATAAAAGGTTATTGAAAGAGGGATGTTCTCTCTGTTCTGTCGCTTCACATTAAACACAACCACTGCAGGAAGAAGGAAAAGACTTCATAACATTGCTCTACTTTCCTCTTTACATTCCTCCCTCCTTCCTCCATGTCTTGACATACATTTCAGAAGACTGTCGCCCCCTGCTAACTTCTGTTGCTCTTTTCTTTGCTCCGCCTTCACCCTTTATTCATCTTCCTAAATCTGTACAAGCACTCTTCCTCTCCAGATCTTTAACTTCCAATAACTACAAACTTGTCACCCTTTATTTACACCCACAAAATGCATATGCGCACATACTGTTTGAATACACTCTCCCTCTCACCTCTCCCCAGATGCCGACAGTGTCTCGGATGTCGTTCTTGCAGTAGGACAGCTGTCTGATGCAGTTGTTAACAGCGACACTGCTCTTTCCAGGAGCCAAGTCTTCCTCAGCCATCTCCACCCATCCAAGAGAGCGCACTGCAAAACACTGAAAGAAACACAGATGCAGCAAGTGATGATACTGCTACTTACAATACATGACTTAAAGACATATCACATTTTGATACATTGCTATTTGTCTCTAATAAGGTTTAAATATCTTTTTTGTGTGTGACCTTAATAGCAGTGCCATTGCGTTTAAAATACACTTCCAGTTTTGAACTTGCAAAAATTTTGAGGATGAAGCCAAACAGTTTGAACTCTACAAAGACTAACAGATAGGTAAACAGATGAAGACAACAAAACATGTTGGTAGAGAGGAAGAGAAAAAGAAGAGAGACCCATCCATCTGTCCTCATCAAGTATTCATTTGACTTCAGCAGTCCATTCAGACAGCACTCTGAATACCCGAGATCCAATATGAAAGAGGTCAGAGAGGGAAAGATAAAGACAGAGGTGACAGACAAAAAAGTCAGTCACTATCACACTGACCAGTGGTGTCATATACAAATATTAGCCACAAAAAAGAAAAAAACTAATCCAAACATCTAAAGCTGGGCACAGACTAAATGAGTTTTAAAATCCAAATTAGTGTTAAGATCAGGTTGCACCACGCACTTAAAGAGAAACGTCATAGATGTTCCTCTCTCCAATCTCAAAAGTGCACACGCTATAAGATTTGAAAATAATAGTGCATTATATAGCACAGGATATTATTAAGATTATCAGGCCAGCAGGAGCAATCAGAGAGCAATGTACCATCTCACATGATCTCACATGACTCCATGGGGAAGATGTCTATTCTTCAGTGAGAACTGGAGGATTGGATTTTACATGAGTCAGTTTTTATATCTGTCAACAGTAGTATGCTAGCTAACCTTAGCCTGCTTGGCAGAACAGTCAGCTGCTGTGGGACTGACATAATCATCTATATTTGAACTCCTAAATATCAAACATGTTTAATATTATCAGCGCAGCCCCGATGAGTGTCCGAGCAGTTTGAGAGGTTTAAGACTGGATCTGTGAGCCCCTCGCATTACCAGATAATCATTCAACATCGGTACCAACTAAGGGACCTGTGCCCCCGACCTGGTCACAGTGACCCCATGACAAACCTCTTGACCCACAGGAAACATTGCACACACACACACACACACACACACACACACACACACACACACACAAACACACACAAACACACACAAACACACACAAATGATCCCACAGTGCCTGTCTACATGTTGCCACAATTGGTGGTGAAAGTTGTGTCACTGATCCACACCAGCAGGTGGTAGCAGCTACATGATACACAAACTGTGCAGCCTTTATTATAGCTTAAGGAAATTATAAAAAAAAACATGGGTTTTTTACTGGAGCTTATTAGTACAAGGATTTTATCCTAATGATTCAAGGTTTGTTTAGTTGAATGGCAGGTGTGTGTACTGGAGTTATCTGGTCAGTCTTCTACCCTTTGATAGATATAAATTGTTGTTGAGCGAGGTCTTGTTTGTATTTAACTCCCTTATTAGGTAGGAAGGCACAGCTCCAATCTTGATACTGCAGTGGGCTGTTTGCTGCCATTGTTGTGTGTCAGAGTGTGCTACCAGACCAGATGCCCTGACTGTAGGTCTGTGTTTGTGTCTGGTATTCATCACAATGTCACTGTTGCTAAGGATTGTGAATTTCTGCCAGACATACACACAGAGGGAAACAGACACTAGACAGCCAAATCAGCACCACGTCACCAAGCTGAGTGCTGGCTTTAAACTCTAATCTGCAACGCTTTAGATCTATTCAGTCATCTGTGGGAACAACACACACACCTTGGAATGTATTTTAGCCTCCCTGCAATCTGCTGCGGTTTGTGACAGAACGAAATGACTCTATATCAGGCCAGATAAATAATCTATTTTTCAGTTTAATTAGTTGGATTCTAAATTGAATTTATACCTCGAGCTGACATTTGCTGGCAACCGTATCAGCCAAATGGACGTGGCATTCAACTGAGTAATATGTTATACTGAGCCTGATCCTTGATTAAACTCTTAAATGTCTCATTTGAATCTTAGGTTTGGATTTTAAGGATGCCTCAATAATTAATGCACCAATGTGCAGCATGGAACTGTACTTCTCTGTCTCACCACTGGGGGGCAGTTTTGTTTAGCTCTCTCTTCCCTCTGATGCACAGACGCCCACCATGATCAACATAAACACCATCAGCAAGCAAACAGGATGAGGGGACATAAAACATGTATAAACAACTCTGATGTGACAAACTTTAGATTCTGCAAAAGATATTATAAAATTGGAGGTTTTGTGTCAATCACGCATGCAACATATATATATCGTTTTTTACACTTTACATAAAGGCAATTGAAGTGCCTTGCCTTTGCTTCTGGGTCACTGTTGACACTGCTAGACTCTTCTTCTTCCACTGCTGGACGGCTCCTGAAAAAAAAAAAAAAAAGAAAAGGTTAAGACAAGTGGAATACAGGATGCAGTTAAAAGATTAGCAGTGTGTCTGTATTACCACTGCAACCATTAACGGCTTTGTTAACAAGGTTCCTGAATCTACCAAAGCTACTGGCAGTCATTACACTAATAGCGAACATGGAGCCATTTCCTGAGTGGAAGAACTAACTTCCTGCTTTGTCCGGTCTATTTCACTCTTAACACTGATTTAAGAAAAGATTAGAGAAACTAACTAGACAGTACTAGGAGAGAGACCAAGACCGAAATTAAAGCATGGAGGTAGTGTGTCTGTTCATGTGTATCTGCACAGGTATTTTACCTTAGCTTGAGTGACGCATAGCGGAGCGTAGCACCCTCAAACTCCTTCAGACTGGGGTCAGGGTTCACCGTGGCTGCCTGCAGGTCCTGGTGCACACAGGTGACATCATCAGACACCAAAATACCACCTTCCACCTTCAAGCCTCTTTCACACATGTAACCTGTAACATTGTCAGTCATTCTGAAATGATTTTTGTGTTTATAGCCCTAACTACCTTGTTATTTTGGCTTTTAATTTGGGGTATTTTTTTTTTTTTTTTTACTTGTCATTATTGTTTATTTTCATTTCAGGTTTTGACCTTTGTTTTTACTCTAGACTGTGATTCACTTTGGGTATCAACTTTGTATGAAAGGTGTTGCACAAATTAAGCTGAATCATTATTATCATTATGATAATCATTATTATTATCATTCACATACAGCTGTCTTTAAAGAAGAAAAACTCTGTCAGGTCTGATCCCACAGGATGTCACAAATCCAGACAGATAAGAGCCCTGTCGGCTTCAGTACTTGGTTTTATTTTTAGCTCCTTTATAGTGTTTTGGTAATCCAGTTCAAAGTGTTCCAGATGTATTTAATTTACCCTTTAAAATTGTTTGCCTTTAATGTTTAATTTCCCGACAACATAGCTGGTGAATGCAGATCTGTTTGGCATTTTCAGATGTGGAACTTCTTACTTGTATATAAACCAGCATACAGTACATCTGGACCTCCTACAACACTGAATAGTTTTCCAGAGAATGTTGGTGCTTTTATTCCAACTAGAACGGTGGTAGATGTCCAGATATCTTACCAGGCCATGAACCACCTCATTGCATCTTAAACAAAAATCACTTCAGTTCCAACACAACATCCATGTACAATATTCATGGGTTACAGGGCATGTGGGAGAGGGGTTAAAAAAATCAAAAGCCTGGCAGGAACCAAATGTAAATATTATGACCCCACACAGTATATGCTAGCATGCATCCAAGTGTGGGCAGTATCCCCTTGCTGGATGGAGAAATGGCACTGGTGCGTTATGTGTAATGGGGCATGCTACTTCAAGGAAAAGAAGTTTGCACATAGTATGTACACACACTTCTGTGTGCAAGCATATTCAGATCTGTGCCAGCAGGAAGGAAAGATGGAAATATTTAGCCAGATAAGTAAAGAAAGAAACAAACTGTTGAGTATGTTGCTGCAGCCAAAAGACAGAGATGCTTGGACACATCAGGCGTGACAAAATGCTGTGGTTGTTGCCATTACATTTATGTTGAAGCATCAGCCACACATGCTTTTGCCCAGGCAGTGAATTTCTAGCGCATAATGCATAAATGCACACAGTCAAAGAGTGGGTGAAGTTAGACCAAGAACAAGACTCATTGACACAGAGTCCATTATACTTGCCTTCCACACCTCACTATCAATCTTTCCGCCAAAATCACTCCACACCTGTTTCTACATACAGTGTTAAAACACACACACACACACACACACACACACACACACACATATAGTGGTGGGCCGAGGATTGAAGGGTCATAGGTGGGAGGGGAACGAGGGAAGAAAGACAGAACAAGGCTCTTAGCCAACTAGCTCACTCCACACTGAGCGTCTGTTGCAATAAGGAGCAACCCACCAAAAACATTTCTTAAATGAGACACTGTTAATCAAGACCTTAAAATATTTTCTCAAATGTTTCTCGCTCCTATTGAACATTCACCTCACTACTGAGAATCTACTGATTCTTGATTAGTATAATATGAACAAAACAGACATACAGTGCTTATTCGAACGGTGACACTTTTTTGTTGTTTTCACATAATGGATGTGAAACTGGCTCTGACTTTCAGCTTAATCTTAACAACAAAATGTCAATGTCCATATAACCAGATAGAAAACCATTAAAAAAGAAAGTGCAGACAAAATATTAATCAAAATATAAAAAAATTAAATATTAATTATTAAAAATAAACAGATTACTGGGAGTTATAAATGTATTGCACCTAGCCTCAGTGTTTGTTATGTTCTACATTGTGTTTTTGTATGAAAAACTGTCTTTGTCTATGAAAGGTCCCAAACTGTTGTGAGGTTGTGAATTTTTTACTGTGCTTGTTCCTTGTGTGCATTTGGAACCACTGTAGCCTCAGTCATTGTTTTTACTTCAAATAAAATGCGCTGAAGCATAGTGTCAAAAAAAAAAAAAAAAAAAAAAAAGTGCCACTGTCCAAATACTGACTGACTGCCCTGTATGTGATACAAGTAGACATACATCATAGGTACAATAATATACACACACATTCAGATGCTGTAGATATCATTTTTTTATCTCTGTGCCCCACACACAATATTAAGCACAACTCAAGGCTACTGAGTGGCAGGTGAGGAAAATAACACAATGTGGAAAGTTTTAAAGTACCCCACCTTGTCCTCATCTTCATGATGCTGAGAGCGACACTCTTGATCAGGCACCCCCTGCAGAGATGTGGAGCGAGGCTAAACATAGGGGGGGAGAGAGAGAGAGAGAGAGAGAGAGAGAGAGAGAGAGAGAGAGAGAGAGAGAGAGATGAAGCATTACAAAGTGACTAAAATCTGCATAATAAGGATTTAGAGGAAGTATCATTCCATCACGTTTGTCTGTCAGGCATTCCTGCTGTTGTGACACTGGCTAACACTCAAGCTGTCTGCAGGTCGCCTGCTCCAGATAGATGTGCCAGAATGAGATTGTGGCACATCTATCTGTCAACATCAGTCCATTCTCACTGGATCAATATTTTATCTACACCACGCTCCTGTCTATAAATCTCCCTTCCTCTCTCCATTTCCCTCCATCATTCTGCATGATTGACTGACTGATTGACTCGGTCTTCTTGCATTCCAGTATTCCGAAGCCAGACTGGAGTATTGGTCCTTGCTCTGTCTCACCCACTTTGTCAACTTGTCTTGTTGGATATTTCTGCCAGGCTTCCACTTATCTCAGCCAGGGCAACAGAACAGACTAATACATTCTAATCTCTTAAATTCCACATGGAGGCTACACAACCCGCCTTTTACAAAAGGTACATATTAAACACATACAGTATGGAACAGAGATATTTACACTGAAAAACAGGGTTTGTTGGTCACTTACAAAGTAGCAGCTGTTGACAAATCCACATGTGGGGAGGATGGGCTCATGAGTAGAGAGAGGCTCCACTGAACTGTCAGACGTGGTGCTGCCCGAACGAGTTGACGCCCTGAAGAAGACCTCTGCCTGGCACGACTACATGCACGCACACGCACACACACACACGCACACACACACACACACACACACACACACACACACACACACACACACACACACACACACACACCAAAGCACAGTTATTAGAAACTGTGACTGACTATCCACAGACATCAGCAGCTCTTCAGGTTTTAAGGAAATGACAGATTTCCCTTGTTCAGACTACCATTAAGCTTGCATATCTGACAGTATTGTTATCAGTTGCATGGTTTAATCTCAAGGTCAGAAATGTCTTCTGCAGGTGTAACACATGGGCCACTTGCCTGGGCATAAAAATCAGATTTTATGTGTATTTCTATATCACGAAATATATTTATAATGGAAGATCTTTTTCAAAATAATTCAGAGGTCGTTTTAAACTGCCAAAATAACATGAAGCTTTTTAGATCATACAGAAAATAATGCTGCTGGAAGACGAGCACTGAGCTCTTATGCATTTCCAACATATATGAATATCTGTGTTATTACAGCCACCCTCATGTTGTTTCTCTGCTGTGTGCAAGTTTGTTGATTGATCCTCATTGGAGGCTTAAAATAAACATTTTCATATTCAGCAGTCATGATGACACAATCTAGACTAATGATGAGGGCTTTGATTTTCAAGTAAACTGAGCTGCAGTCATAAGACAGTTTAGTATTTCACATTTACCTATTGTATAGCATATGTTTGTATTTTAATCTAAGGTTTGACTCTATTATTTTTGGGTTAATTTAAATCTGTAACTCTATTATTATTCCCATTGTTGCTTCTCATCTCTTCACATGGTGGATGGATTGTCTTTAGTATATATTCCAACCACAGTTTGAGCCTGACCATTGCCAGAGGGGCTAACAACTTGTCACCACTTAGCCTGGGGTGATCATATTTAAACAGAACAACTGAAGATGTAACCAAAGTTAACTGACAGTTACAGTAAAAACAAAAGGTAAGATTTCAGTCGGTTTTTCTTTCTCTCACCTCATGGTCAGGAGTGGGTGACGGGCTGAGTGAGCCCAGGGAGTGTTTACGTGGTGTCGAGACTGTGTGGTCGCCCAGGGCCGGGGACTCGGTCTGTCTAGGGGGTGCTTGGCGGGTGGCAGGCCTCTCCCACTGGGTGGTGCCTGTAGGAATGTGCCAGTAGTAGATACCGGCCATGTCTGTGATCTTCTTCCATCCTGGAGGCAGGTCAGGGTCTGTCTGGAATGACTGCTCACTCCAGATATCTGGGGAAAACACAAACAAAAACTGAGAAACCTCTTATATACTTTATTTAGAACTGCATGTATGAACACACCTCTGTGACTGCACACAAACAATGAATATTGATTTTTTTTTCTATATGATAAAACTGGCCTCTGTTAAATGGAAGTTAATACTCCCATGCTCATATCACTGAGAAATATCAACAGCTGACAGGGATTATCAGCATCTGCTGCAGCTGTCAGTTAACAAGCTGTGACCCTCCACAGATTACAACTGAGTAATACTTGTTAAACACTGTTGCATTTTTGTAGCACACCCAAGCAAATAGCTGTAACATTCTTAAATTACAGATATCACTGAGGCAACAAACAACTCTGAAATACACACCAAAAAAGAAAAAACAGACATAGCATTACTCTCACTTTTACAACACTTAAACAGATGTCAGATGCAGTCCTAATGAGCTAGCCGAAAGCAGAATTTAAATAAATTAGGCTATATTCAACATGACACAAATAAGGACTTATTATTATTCTCTGGCCCTAGTAATTGTATTAGCTTCCTCTCAGAATCCAGCGTCATACCAATCTGCTCTTTTATTTCCTTGGGTGTGTGGTCCATTGTGAATTCTTTTGGTTACTGTTTTTTTTTTTCTTTTTTTCTTTTATCAGCTCAAAACGCAAAATGTATGTCCTAAATAACAGATTTATCACTTGGAAACAGGTGGATCTCCAGCTGTCCACAATGATGTTATAAAACAGATTGTCTCAAACACTCATAGTGATTTGATGTGAGTACATTTCCTAACATGATCAAGAAAAACAGCTTCCCTTGCTACAAGCACATGAAATGCTCTCTGTGACAAACTCATAGACCCCGTGCAGAGATGGAATCAGAGTATTTATGTCACTGTTTCTTCTCTCACTCTTATACTAAATGTCAAGTCATCTCAAGGCTGCAGTATCCTGGCACTCAAGCATCCTGACACAGAGACACACACACACACACACACACAAACACACACACTGAACTACTGATGGCATCTTTGTGTCTGAAGTTGATATAGTGGCAGAGGTAGTAAAGATGATCTGAAACTGCATTAGGTGGTGTAGCAAAGCTGATATAAGCTCCGAGGGACCGGTCGGCTGGTGCTGTGTGCATTTGTGAGTGTTTGCGTATATATGTGTGTGTGTGATTACACAAAGAGTTCTTGAACTGCTGACCATGCTAATGAAACACGGCCCATGGGCCTGTCGCCATGACAGCAGGCCATATGTCATAATGGCGACTGGGTCGGTCCAGATTGAGATGGAATTTAGACACACACACACTCACACTCTCTCTCTCTCACACACACACACACACACACACACACACACACACACACACACACACAGATAAGTTATCAAGATTTCAGTTTATTTAATGGAACAGAAATTACAGAAAGCTTAGCAAAAGACGCATATACGTTCTTGGCACAAGCAGATGTCCCTTGGGGGTTAAGACTCTGCTTTAGAGCAAGAAGCTGTAAAAGCAGTGCCTTCTGGGAGTTGCAGTCTTTCATGAGAAAATAAAATAGGTCAGACCCACTAAAACTACAACTGAGAAAACCTGAGTGTCTCTGCTATGAGCAAAAGGGAGGATGGTGACTCAGAATGTGTGCCAGCATGAGATGAACTGGCACAGTACTGGATATGGATTAAAGCATATATGTATTATAGGAGAGAGACAGAGAGAGAGAGAGAGAGAGAGAGAGGCACACTGACAGAGAGAGAGCTCTGTCTGTTTATCGCTCTGGCTAGTTTGGTTTGAGGGCTATATCATGCCTTGAAGTTAGCAGAGTCACCCACTGCAAGCGTTGTGGCGGCTGTGGAACTAGAATGAGAAGTCTTAGCATGCTGACACTGACGCCATTAGTTAGCATGCTCCTTTGCAGCTCATGGAAATGTGCCATAGCCGAGCTACGTAGCAGTTGCCTGTCATAGCCTCTGTTAGCATGCAGCTCCATGCCAGAGCAGAGTTGAGCAGAGGGGGAGGGGAGAGCAGTAAGCTTCTGGAGCAAAACACACACACATACACATGTCTGACAAACAACACCACATATGCACACCACCATGGCTAGACTGGCACACATAAACATTCACATGCACACAGTATAGCATGCACAGAAAACAGATTCCTATAGCAGATATTTAAAGAGCAATACCATTACAAACTTCATCCCTGTTTTGGAGGAGACACACATATAAACCCATGCTTGTGCGCACAAACACACACACACACACACGCACACACACACACTGAGACGACATTTCAAACTCTAACCCCACAGTGTAGTTTCCAGCTGACTCCGACAGATGCACCTACCCTCGTAATTGACAATCACTATGGCCAGCATGTAGTCTTTCCCCAGCATCATAGTTAGCTAGCTGCCTCTCATACAGCAAAACCCAGTACTGTAACCAAAGAGAGAACCCCAGACAGAGAGAGAAAGAGCGAGAGAGTGAGGAGAAAGGAGAGAGGGGGGGACACTGCAAGAGACGGGGTGAGGAGAAATAGAGAGGAGAGAGAGAGTGAGAAAGGGACATGGAGACACATCGAGGCAGAAAGGCAAGGAAAACATGACGTGAAAAGAGAAGCAGAGAAGAGAGGGAGAAAAGAGTGAATAAGAGATGGAGTGCAAGTGAGAATGAAATGAAAAACTGAAGGAGAGACAAGACAGAAGCCAATAGAAAGAAAGAAAAAGAGAGAGGGGCGAGAGAAAGGTTGTGTATTCCCTGCAGCTGAGCTATGTTTGCTGTTGTTGTTTCTCCTTCCTCAATCTGGAGCATCAACAACATCAACAGCTCAAATAAGCCTGCCCTCCCTTTCCTGTCCTAAAACAAACATTCACATGGGCACATGGAAAAAAAAATGAAAATTTGTTAAACTCATCCTTCAGCAAATGCCTATGTTTATAATTTTCTCCCTCCTTTCCACCTTTCCTTTTGCCTCTCTTGGTTGTCCTGGCAACCCCCAGATCGTCTTTCATTCAGTATCATATCCAGTGGAGGTGCAAACAGGAGGAGTAGAGATAGAGGGAGACATACAGTAGGACTGATAAATGGAGAAAAAAAGGCAGAATGCTGACATACTGAGGGTAGAAGTATGTTTGAATGAATGGGTGACAGGAAGATGGACAGAAAAAGTGGTTCAATATCAGACTGACAAGAAACACAGTATATGTCACATGTTCTGTATTCCTCCGCATTCCCTTGCAAGTATTACAATACCTGTTGTTATGTGAGAATGTCAGGGACCTTTTTAAATGACCTTCCTCAACTGTGTGTGTGTGTTTTGGCTCCTATGTGTGAAAGCAGTGTCGTACTGGCCCTCTAACCCGCAACATCCACAGAGGAATCTGACAGACACCTGGGAAAACAACATGGCTTTGTCAATATGAGAGAGAGGCAGACAGGACACAGCAGTATGGACGACTTCGACTTTACTCTCCATAAATCCAACATGAATAATGCCAGTACCATGATTATTGACTCTTCAGCAAACCCTCCAAGGACAATACGTCTTAACTAGAGACTACAGTACCACGAACGTCAGTACTTTGTCCCCCTTCTTCTGCTCACAGAATACACACATAGAAACTGATCTACGCAAAACATAAGGCCCTCCCATGAGAGCATTATCCCTTCGAAATGACACTGCATACAAGCCGAGATGAGTTTCAAAGACAAGCCAGAGGAATTCATGGTCAAAAGAGCACATGGAAAGTAAATTCTCATCTAATACTTGTAGGGAAATGAAATACACAGATGCTCAGAGCCTTCAACTCAACAGTGAGTCATCAGAGAGCTGGGAGAGAGACATTATGGGAGAAATAAAGCAGCAAAAAGGCTCAGCAGCTCAGAGCAGTGCAACTGTCACAAACTGAGACAGAGGATGGTTTACAGCTGAGCTCATGTTAGAGACTGGGGCTACCAAAAAAATGCACTCGGCAGGGTGTTTTAAGGCCCCAATTAAAATGAACAGCCAGATTTTTATATAATGCTGACGAAGAAATACAATGACTTGGACAGACCTGCAGAGGCAGGCAATGAGCGAGTATAAGAAAGTAAAGGCCTTTGACAGAGGTGATGACTCATAGAAATTTCTTTGTGTTTAAAACTATGTAAAAATAGTCTGCTATGATAAATATTTTGTTTAACATGGTTTTCCCACATAAAAAGTGACGATCAAACACTGGGGCTGTAAGCACATCAATGCTTACTTCCTCATTGAAAAATCTGGATCATGGCCTGCCCACCACTGCTGCTTCTGCTAGGTTGAAAGGTGAGACAGCAGTGTGTACCGAGATTAGCTGTGGAAATGTCGGAGGGACTCAGCCACATTTTTGAGACTCAGTCAGACCCAGACTCAGGAGTTTTACAGGACTTTATTGTGCGCCAAAATGCATGACTAGAAGTATAGAAGAAGTGTATCAGAATGGTAAGCGTAGTTAATCAGCTATGTTTTTTGTTAGCTTGTAACTGGTAGTAGCTGACACAGTCTCCGTAACTGCGTTAACGCAAACTCTCACTCTCTGGTGAAGGGGCAGCATGCATCTTGATGATTAGTGTGAGAGGAAACACTGGAGAGACTCAGCTACATGTCTGAGCCTCAGTCAGACCCAGACTCAGATGAAGAATGTGTTGTTCACCAATATCGGTGACTAGCAGACATGGCAGAACGGTTAGCACAGTTAGCATATTTTATTTGTTTATGCTGTTTGTAGCATGTAGTCCAGCCAGGCAGTGGCTGACACAGTGTTAGTGGTTGTTCCAATTCAAACTAGCTCGCTGTATTGATGAGGTTTCGGGCTTATTTTGCCTTCCCCTTGTTCCCAATAGTTGACAGGATTGATTCCTTAGTTTTGTTACGCATGAAACCCTGGCTGTCTGAATCTGTTTTTATGAGACTGTCATTGTTTCACTGCAGTTCCAAGGTGGAAATGTGCCACCACGCTGTTGACTGCTTATTTTGCCTTATATAAAAAACATCATATGGACTTGTGAACAAGGTTAAAGACGAGTTTTTCATTGGAGGGGGACAAAATTCACCTCTAATTCAAGGTCTGCCTTACTGTAGGTATTGTGAATAGACAATAGAAATATACAAAGCCAAGTGATAAAGCCTCTCTTAATATACAATAGAAACAATACAATCAGCTATTTTATCCTCAATGTCATGTACTGACACAGATAAATAATTAGTATGCTAATAAGAAATAATGTATATACAACTGGAAACCCAGATATTTAATTATTTAAACATTTAAACTTGAAAAAAGATAAAACAACAGATTAATTACTATATAACAACTATATTTTACAATAAAGCTGAAATGATTTGTTGCCCAAAAGATTGGTTGACAACAGAAGAATTATTAGCAATTAATTTAACAATCAATTAATCATCAATTAATGGTTTCTGTAATTTTTCAAGCAAAAATGCCAAATATTCCCTGTTTTATGTGACAGTAAACTGAATATCTTCAGGTTTTGCTCTGTCAGACAAAACACACTATAGGAAGATATCACATTAGGCTTAATTAAATTGTGATGGGCATTTTATAGATCAATCAATTGATTGATTTGATCAATTAAAAGAACAAATCTGCAGATGACTTGATAAAGAGAAGTTACAGCTCTATTTTACATCTATGCAAATACAGGTATACGGACAGTTAGAGACCACATGTTCATTAAGATGCGCTGGGAAAAACATACAAATAAGACTTTGAACATATGATGACTGAACTGAAGAATCTCTGTCACTCTGCTTGTTGCACCAACAGACCTATGGATTGAAGTGGGATTAAAAACTAAAGTTTTGTTCATGGCAACCACAGCTACAATATGCTGTAACACTGGGGGTCCACCAAACCCTCTTGCTATCTTAACTATCCACAGAGCACAAATGTTCATTCATTTTCTCAAAAAAAGAATGATGAAAATTAAGGGTGGGAACGGGCAGAACAGAAGATTATAGGAAGCTAAAGTGGCTCCTGTCTCGAGTATCAGCTCTGTTAAAGAGATCGAAGATGCAGAGAAAGAGAGAGATAATGGCAGCTACAGATTTTGTATTAACTCATCAATAGCCTGCAAGCCCTATCTCCACACACACACACACACACACACACACACACACACAGGACACAGGACACAGGACACAGCTTGAAACTGGATGCAGCTGATCTAGCTTGCTAACCACCCATGAGGTTACAAGGGCATTTCCTGTCCCAGACTCTGGGACTCTGGGAGATTTACTGGAGGCTGGAGTGATTGTTATTCTGTTCCAGCAAGGTCTGAAACCAGCTTATGTACACACACACACATGCACGAACACTGGGTCACCCTAAATGGAAACATGTCATCAGCAGAGAGGACAGTAAAACCACTACATAGCACACAGGAGAATTAAAAAACACACACACACACACACACACACACACTGGAGTAGCTGAAACACACACACATGAAAACTATAGCAAATATCAATAAATGGCAATGGCTGTAAAGTTTACATTACACTATTTGCAGCGTGTCCAGTGTGTGTATTTGTGTACCTGTCTCCTCTGGGGAGTTGCTCTCCTGGGACAGGGTGGTCCAACTCAGCTCTTCGTCACTAGGGTTCAGATTCTGGATGCGGTTCAAAGCACAGTCTGTCTTTGCACCGGTCCTTCTGTCCTTCTTCGTCTCTGGAGAGGAGGAGGACGAGGAGGAGCAGGAGGCCACAGAAAGCAGGGGTGTGTCCTCTGGGCTGGCTTGCCGTGGTGGGGAGGGAGGAGGAGGCACAGAAGAATCCTTGCCTGTTTTGAGGAGCTTGATGCCAGAGTGGAGGTCAGAAATGAGTTCCAGGTCTGCAGCAACTTTGTGGTTCTTTATGGGAGACTCACTTTTTATCATCAGTAAAGGCTTCTTCTCCTCGTCTTCCTGTTCCCCCTCCACCACCTCATCTCCATCTTCCTCAGTCTTCATCTTTGACATTATTTCCTTTTCAGACAGAATGCTGATGTCATCACTCTCCTCTGCCTCAATGTTCAAGTCACAGCCCAAATCTGTTGTGTTGCCGTTCAGTTTCAGCTCCACAGTAGTGTTAACGTTACAGTCCACTTCAGATTCTGTTTTCTGCTCGGGCTCTGCATCAGGGTTGGCGTCTGGGTGCAGTTCGACATCTAACTTACTGACATCATCCTCTCGGTCATTATTGGTGAGAGTGTGACTGTCGTGCTCCTCTGCTGTGTTGACATTGAGGTCATCTGCTATAGTCTCTGAATTACACTCCAAATCTATCGAGTCAGGGCCGGTGGTGTTTTTGTTATGGTCCTGACCAGCTTTACGAAGCTGGTTGACCCCGTTCTTGGCTAGTTTGGGATTGTTGGGGGTTGAAGACTGTGATGGGGATGATGATGGTGATGGTGAAGATGGCACTGCTTCTCCAAGGCCCATGGCAGCCTGGATACTGGTAAGTGCATACTTTTTGCGACACTTTGGAGGTGTGGCAGAGCCCTGTTTGATGACATCACTGCTGAGGAGCTGATTGTGTGAAGAGCGAAGGCTGAGTGAGGTGGGAGGTGTGGCAGCAGGGCCATTACGATTGGTCACATCTACTGACATCATCGTGGCACAAGACGGATCACCTGAAAGGGGAAGAGAGGGGGACCAGATTGAATGAATTTAAATCGATGTATTAACATGCACACAATACACTGCAGGAGTTAACTTTCAGAAAGCGTGTCCCGGTGCTTACACACACCTTCCATTTGTATTATAACAATAATTCTTGGATTGTCATGTAAAAGACAGGTACTACGTAGGTGGGAAATGCCAAATATGTCCAGGCATGCAAAATATTGAAGGTCTGCTAATATGCAACATGGGGCTTTTATTCTTTTGATTTGGTTTAAACTGCCACTAGAGGCTGAAAAATAGGTGGGGTGTGTGTGTGTGTGTGTGTGTGTGTGTGTGTGGTGGTGGGGTCTCTTTCTCCTTCTCCTCTTATTGTGATCATCTCTTTGAGCTGCATCAGTGTCCTTAGTCTTTCTTTTGGTGGCTCCACTTTCTCTCGTCTCCATACTCTGTTATTTTTCTGTACTCCTCTGTTTCATCACGCTCCACTAAATAACAACATCCTTTTGGTTTCCAGTGTTTTTTCTGAGCAGGTTCAACTTCAGATTATGTACATTTAAGCTTTAGCCAGCAGTCCATGTTTGCAGGCCTTCAAGTTCATAACACTGAAATCTGTCTGTATATGCTAGAAAGAGATGCTGCAACAGCAGAGGGGGCTTGAAGCCTTGTAGAGAGAGGGAGAGTGTGTGTAAAGTGTGTTGTTCAGGACGGAAGTTGGCATGTTTGATGTAGTGCTTCTGGCCAGTCATCTCACATTCATCACCGGTGTAAACATTGGTTGAACATTATTTAACATAGCTGTAAATGTGTCTGAGAATTTCACACATTGCGTTACATGTTACATTTGCAAGAAACAATGACATTATGTGCAATACCCGCAATCCCTCACTGAAATTCAAGCCCTGATCACAGAAATTTAAGAGCTTTAATCAGACAGAGGTCACAGAGGACATTTCTGTATATTTTTTTTTCAGTGCTGTAAATAATCGTTAGAGCACCAGATCAGAACTACAGTGCCACAGACATGGAAGGTAAACTAGAACATACTAAAGAGAGGCTTTAACATTCAACTTTGTGATTTTTATTTGTTGATGATAACAAAAATAGAGAATATTGCCAGGCTTATCTTTTAAATTCTTGAGAGATATCACTGTGGATTGCAGACTTTCAAAACTACTGGCTGGGGGGGATGGGGCATGAAGAGCATGGAGAGGTGTGAGTATAGAGGTCATCATTACAACTCAACCTTGAGCACAGGCACAGCATGTGTGTGTGTTTGTGTGTGTGTGTGTGTGTGTGTGTGCGTGTTTTGTACCTGACAGGAGGTCAGTTATAGAACGGCGCTGGTCACAGTTCAGGGTTCAGTGGACTCAGCTGCAGACCTGAACACCATCAAGGAAAAAAAAGTAAAATGATCAGAAGAAGAATGCAAAGAATCCTGGGTTGCCCTCAGAGACCACATTCAACCATGTGGAACCCAACTACAGCTGGTTTCTATGGAGACAACAAAATGTGAGGCAGCAAGGGGACTCCAAATACCATAGATATAAAAATTATAGAATGTACACTGTGAATCAAACATGGAGGAAGAATAAAAGATTCACCCAGACATAATCAGAGCAGAGCAGAACCACCAACTCCAGGCAGAACAAACGGGAGCAACTGACCACACACACTGCAGCCTAGATAGGATTCCTTTGTACTGTAAGTTGCCTGAATGTGAGTAATCAGCCCCTGCCAACAAACATATTTTGTACAGGCACCGAAATATCATACACAATGTTAGGAGGCTGCTGGAGAGCAAGATGTAAACAGATGTAAACACTGATGGTAACAGATGTAACACTCAATTATTAGTGTCTTCCCTGTTTCACAATGAAGCTCAGGTGGTACCTAACAGGCAGAGGGACGATGGCACACAGAAAGGTGTTGCTTACCTGCATATGAAATTAAGTGTTTTGTAAGTTTTAAGTTCATCCAAACAGCATATTTGCAAGGAGAACCCTGCTTTAGTTGCTTCAAAGTAAAAGAGAATTTATAATGGCTTTTACTGTGAAACACATACAAGTGTTATTGAGTTACAATAACTGCGGTAATCCTATCATAGCTTCGCTTAGCTGACTTTCAGCCAAAGTAAAAAGATGCTCTTAATTTATCTAAATACCATCCCTTACAATGTCTCAAGACCATCTTATATTTATGGAAAATAAAATAGCAATTCTTGTAAATAGTGAAAGCAGAATCAGGCCTATATTTTCAATGATGACACTTTTCAAAGACAAAAAAGCTGCTATTTCTATGTTAAAACATACCGACTTTACAGTTGCAACTTACCAGGAAACTACAGAAGAGTGCATCCATACTGGTAAACAGTGGTTCTGTCTTCATCCAATCAGGAGGGCTTTACTGAAGCAGCAGCGTCCTGAGGGAGAGACAAACATAAAGTAGGATTAATGAGATGGAGAGAGAGGGAGGGGTGATCGGAGAGAGAAAGAGGACTGCAGGACACCAGAGGGACAAATAATAAAGACATATCAATTATTCACAACCTTGATCAAACATTAATACACAAGTTACACGTGTTTGTATGTGTATGTGTTAGTGTTTGTGTGTGTGTGTGTGTGTGTGTGTGTGTGTGAGAGAGAGAGAGAGAGAGAGAGAGAGAGCATAAGGCTCATTTTGTATAGAGCTCGTATTTCTTTCTTTGGTGCAGTCTTGCCAACTCTTCACTGACTGGAACCATCATAAACTTAATGCCACAGGAGACTTGTAAACTCCCCCTACTCTGCTTTCCACCACACACACAAAACACACACACATTACTGCATAATGCAGTCAAGATTTGTGCACAGTTCTCTCAACATCCAACCCCTATGAGAAGTGGAGAGAAAGAAAATAAACTAGATTGTACTATAAAATCCCACTTATCCCTGGCTGAGAGATTGGAAAAAACACCTGGAATGATTTTGGGGAATAAAATTGGAGGAAAAGAAAGATCCCTCACATGGACCTTTTAGTTTAACTAACATCTGACAATGGCCCCTGCAAAGAGCTAATTCCAAATTATTGGTAATAATTTACCAACCTCTTTCATCATCTCAAATCAGACAGTGTCCCGCACCAAGTATCAGCTGCAGGGATGAAGTCAAAAGTGTGCTGATGGCTGCCATAACATTTAGACATTTTTTTGAATCCATCATGGTCAGCAATAGACTGTCATCAAGGCTTGGTAATCCGGCTAATCCCCAAAAGGTAGTAATGGAGATCTTTCTTTCTCAAAGTCCCCTTAACCCTGCACTAATTCTTCTAAGTTGTCTGCATAATGACAGAATCCACTGCAGATTGAAGTCCACATTATTCTGAATAAACATAGAGGCCACAGAGCTTGCAGCAGTTTTGTTGTGTGTTGTGATCTGTATGACAAAGGAAGGAAGAGAAGGTAAATACAGCTATAGATTGAGAAAGGACCTCTAGCCAGTGAACAGTATCCTCTGCACAGAGTGAACCATTTTAGTATTTAATCTATTGGTAGTACTTTGTGTGAGTTGTTGTTTTCCTTACTGTCTGGAGGACAGTTAGTGATTTGCAGTTTGTCACCTTCAATAAATAAGACTGTTGTTGCTATGTAATTAGCCTAGCTCTATATTTGTGGCATTTTGTATGCTCAATCACTAAATGGGATGCTCTTTTGAACAAGCTACTAAATCTGTCACATCATTTCATAACTATATTGAGCAATTACAGTGGTCCTTTTTGATCGATGGCAGTGCAGGCCACATAAAGTCAATATTATTAAGCCAGGAACTTAAAGACAACATTTTCTTTGAAGCTCCTGGGCAAAAACATCAGGGCATGTGTCTTGCAGTCAAGATATGGGCATTTAGAAAAAAGGAACAAAAGAAAAAACTAAAATGCATATTTTTCTTCCCAACTTCCAAAAATGTACAAAGGTACAATAAATATAAATAAACAATGAATCTCCGGGATTACATAACTTTCGCATTTTTGCAAAGGTTTATGTAAGTCACAGTTATGAATAGCGCTTACTTCTATAAATACTGAATCACTTGACTCGAGCTGGTAAAAACCCGTCCTGTACTGAGCCAATTGTGCTTACTGACATTACAGCAGACCAACAACATCTGGTTTGTCTAGAAACACTAGGTGTTACACAGAGGTAAAAAAAAAAAAAAAAAAGTAAACCATTTGAAGTGCAGCTGTATAATTTTAACTTCAGACCAGCTGTACATACTGTCATGTCTAATGTCATTCTCTAATGGATTAAAACCCTACAGGGCTCAAGTATAAAAACTTGAGCTCTGTAGCTCTGGATAAAAATCACAAAATAGCAATAAAAATTGTTGCGTTGTGGGATTAAAATTATACGGCATGCCTGGTTCCTTGAATCCTGCCGCAACAAGTCTACATACCAGGGAATGTGTATGTGCATGTGTTTGTATTTGTGACAAAGTATTTGTATTAAGGGGTGTCTACACTAAAAATGTATGACTCATTTCCCATGAAAAATTACTGCTAACCTGGTTTTACAGGTTGGATGTGGTTGGTATAACAGAGGTCCTATTCAGCATTACAAGTGTCATTATAATTTTAGTACATATTGTCAGTGATGTCCACAATGGGACAGTACCATTTTTTGTTTTTGCTCTATACTCCAACACATTGGATGTATCATCAAACTCTAACTATGAGGTTTAGATGCAACACTCAGCTGACCTCACACCAGCTGAGCATGTGTTTTACTTGCTGACAAAGAGCAAGCTGAAGGCATGGAAATTTTTTTAACCAGAGGTATTGTCTTTTGATTCCATGTATTCTTCTTCCTTTTCACCCACAATGCAATTTGATCACAAGCAATTAATGTAGCTTGAAGTCAGAGATTAAGAGCGAGCTATAAAAGTCTGTTAAGATCACTTTTTTTGAAACTCCACACCACCCAGTTATTTTCACTTTCGAACTTGTGGCCTTCAGCCCCAGCTGATGCCCTGTTGGTTTATCAAATCTCACACAAAACTAAAATAGCTAAATAAAACTACATTTTATTTATTTACGTATGTTAACATATGCACTAGTCCTCCCTAGGACCTGCAAACACATTTTGTCATCATTGTTTTTCCTCTCTAGAGTTACCACTTTAACCTCATAGTGTATGTTTCATTGCACGCTGGAGTAGAGCCAAAACAACAAAAAAGTGTTACCATCCAAACACTAACTACAGACTGCACTTGATGCCATATGATTTCTTTCGGCTACGGAGAGATGTAAAAGTGCAAAATGTAAAGTTTCCACACTTGGGAGGAGCTACAGCTCAGCAGCAGCACAGCAAATATGTGCTAAAACTGTAACTTTCAATCCCACCTACATCTGGATATGGCTTCAATGATAGTGATAGCAGTGGCTGTTCTGGGACGGGCCTCAGCCCCTATGAAAGGTTCCCTGCAGTCTTCTGCTGCGGATGAGGGGGTCTACGCATAATTACAGGGCCCCTCTGTGGGCAGGGCAGCAATGGCACTGACACACAGAGAGACAAACACTCGTTCACAAACACACACATGAAGAGTAAATATGAGGGTGAACCTTCCACATGGACTCCCTTGTAAACAGTTAAACGGACATGCAAAAACTGAGACAGAGACAGACAGGCAGACCCACAATGTTTAAGACACACACTCATAGCAATACACACACACAGACGCAGACAAAAACACATTGGGAGGGTAAGTAATAAGATCTAGGATGTGTCACAGCATGACAGTGCCCTTTGACTTCTGACCCACTGGCTAACTCACAGAGTTTGTGCCGCCGCATGTGTGTGCGATGTTAATGTGTGTGCACAAGCGTCATCTGTATGTCTGGGGGGTCTGGCTCCAGAAAGAATGAAGGAAGCAGCTGCAATCAGTCAACCTCTCTCTCTGTTTCTTTTTACGTGTGCTGTGTGTAACCACTGCCGTATACCAGACACTGGTCTGAGCGAGCCAGAGACAGATTGCTTTTAAATTCATATGCCAAGTGGATGCCTGCCAGCAGTTTGATAGGTCTCTCATCCCTCCTTCCTGCCCATCCCTCTCAAGGTTTCTCACCATTCCAGTTCCTCTGCCAATCCCACTTGACTTTTACCTCTTTCCTTTATCCCGTTTTCCTGCCCATTTCCCCTCCTTGCCTCCTCTTCTTCTCCTGGCTTCCACCACATTCATCTTCTAGCGCTCACCCCCTTCCTCCCCCTCTTTTCTTTTGTCTACAAGAGAATTGCTGTCTTTTCTCATTAAAAGTGAAGAAGGTCTGTAAACTCTCATAAAACCACCCGTTTCTCTCTACAACCCTGATTTACAGCCACTCTTCCCCTCCTCTTCTCTTCTCCCCCTCTGCTCGTGAGAAACCCCATCTGTTACCAAAAAAGACTTGACAAGAAAGCAAAACTGTCACAGCTAGAGGCCTAGTCATCGAAAACAAAATGGACGATTCATGTCAACAAAGAAAAGCATGCAGAATGGAAAACGCAACTGGGTGTTTTTCTAACTTTAGGATTAGGACATGAACTTGTAAGACAGCTGCACAATACCAGGCAATCTTCCCAGGGCTTTCTTGGCTTTATTTTGATTGGCTGCAGAGTGGGCCAGGCCCTCTACATTTAGCTGCAAACTTCTTCCACTACACGGCAGGGAGGTTAGCACCAATGCTAACCAAAAGCATATATTACCATTGCTGGGAAGCTCTTCACATTCCAACCACCACGTCAAACTTAATCTTTTCTACTCTATAGACAACTGTATAAAATACAGTGATGCACTTTTGAAAGGCTGGGACTTTTTTTCAAAATTCAGCTGCTAGAGTCCTGACCAAAACTAAAAACATGGAGCATATTTATCTGAGTTATGCTCATTCCCTGTGTTTATAAGAATTGAGGTTCAGGCCATTTTGATTGGCTTAGAACCAGCCTGCATTGCAGACTCCCCGTTCTTTTATGTGTCTTTATGTTCACTCTGATCCCCAACTGTGGACTGGTTTTTAGATAATCAGAACCACAATCATAAGAAAAGTGGTGATGGAGCATTTCAGTTATGCTTCTACACTATGGAGTAAAATTCTAAAAGCAACCAAGTCTATTTTACTTAGCTTTCAGTTAGTTGTTCAACTGGTTCTGTGTACCTCTTTTTATTACTATCATCTTATCATTTAACAAAAAATACTGATGTCATTTGTGTCTAGCTTTGCTCAACCAATTTCTTGCCTCTGTTTTTCCGCTTCTGTTTTTGTTTTTCTTGTTTATTAATGCACTGTGAGCTACATTCATTCAGAGGTTCTTACATAGTGTACAGTGCATCCGGAAAGTATTCCCAGTGCTTCACTTTTTCCACATTTTGTTATGTTACAGCCTTATTCCAATATAGATAAAACATTTTTTTTACCTCAAAACTTTACACACAATACCCGATAATGACAAAGTGAAAAAAGTTTGCTTAAAATTTTTGCAAATATATTAAAAATAAAAAACAACAAAAAAACACACGTACATAAGTATCCACAGCCTTTGCTCAATACTTTGTTGAAGCACCTTTGGCAGCAATTACAGCCTCAAGTCTTTTTGAGTATGATGTTACAAGCTTGGCACACCTATTTTTGGGCAGTTTCTCCCATTCTTCTTTGCAGAACCTCTCAAGCTCCATCAGGTTGGATGGGGAGCGTCGGTGCACAGCCATTTTCAGATCTCTCCAGAGATGTTCAATCAGGTTCAAGTCTGGGCTCTGGCTGGGCCACTCAAGGACATTCACACAGTTGTCCCGAAGCCACTCCTTTGTTATCTTGGCTGTGTGCTTAGGGTCATTGTCCTGGAAGATGAACCTTCGCCCCAGTCCGAGGTCCAGAGCGCTCTGGAGCAGGTTATCATCAAGGATGTCTCTGTACATTGCTGCATTCATCTTTCCCTCAACCCTGACAAGTCTCCCAGTTCCTGCTGCATCCCCACAGCATGATGCTGCCACCACCATGCTTCACTGTAGGGATGGTATTGTCCAGGTGATGAGCGGTGCCTGGTTTCCTCCAGACATGACGCTTGGCATTCAGGCCAAAGAGTTCAATCTTTGTTTCATCAGACCACAGAATTTTATTTCTCATGGTCCGAGAGTCCTTCAGGTGCTTTTTGGCAAACTCCAGGTGGGCTGTCCTGTGCCTTTTACTGAGGAGTGGCTTCCGTCTGGCGACTCTACCATACAGGCCTGATTGGTGGAATGCTGCAGAAATGGTTGTCCTTCTGGAAGGTTCTCGTCTTTCCACAGAGCAACGCTGGAGCACTGTCAGAGTGACCATCGGGTTCTTGGTCACCTCCCTGACTAAGGCCTTTCTGCCCCGATCCCTCAGATTGGCCGGGCGGCCAGCTCTTGGAAGAGTCCTGGTGGTTCCAAACTTCTTCCATTTACAGATGATGGAGGCCACCATGCTCATTGGGACCTTCAATGCTGCAGGAATTTTTCTGTACCCTTCCCCAGATCTGTGCCTCGATACAATCCTGTCTCGGAGGTCTACAGACAATTCCTTGGACTTTGTGGCTTGGTTTGTGCCCTGACATGCACTGTCAACTATGGGACCTTATATAGACAGGTGTGTGCCTTTCCAAATCATGTCCAATCAACTGTTTTTACCACAGGTGGACTCCAATCAAGTTGTAGAAACATCTGAAAGATGATCAGTGGAAACAGGATGTACCTGAGCTCAATTTTGGGTGTCATGGCAAAGGCTGTGAATACTTATGTACATGTGATTTTTTTTGTTTTTTATTTTTAATATATTTGCAATATTTCAAGCAAACTTTTTTCACTTTGTCATGATGGAGTATTGTGTGTAGAATTCTGAGGTAAAAAATGAATTTAATCCGTTTTGGAATAAGGCTGTAACATAACAAAATGTGGAGAAAGTGAAGCGCTGTGAATACTTTCCGGATGCACTGTATGTTTATTATGGTTATTTTCAATAATCTAATATGAGGAGTGTGCCGAAGCTAAATATTTTGCAGCTACAAGCAAATTCATGATGAATGAAAGCTGCTATAGTCAGTGGAATAACACCACCAAAAAAGACATCAATCAGCCCTACACAAAGCCAACAGACGGATGATGACTGGACCAGTCTGGTGCTATATTTTCCTGACTCCAAGCTCAGTGTGTGTGTGTGTGTGTGTGTGTGTGTGTATATATATGTGTGTGTGTCCACTGAAAGAAGTAGCAAGCTGGGAAGAAAACAATAGCCATCTACAAAATCTGGTTGCATCTAGAATAACAGCGGAAGGGTAGAAGAGCAAGGAGATGTATGTGTGTATGTGTGTGTGTGTGTGTGTGTGCATCCTTGTATTGTCAAAAAAGGGAAATAACAGAGACAAGGTAACACTTTGACTGAGACTGCAGCCAAAACAAACAATCTTGTGTACAGACAAACAAACACACTCAGTCACACACACACACACATGTACACACACACAAATACACACTAGGTCTCTCTGGTTTGAGCGTGCTCCCATGGCCATACATCGTCCTTCCAGCAGCAGTGTGTAGTGAGTGTGAAGGACAGACAGAAATAGCTCCACTATAATTTCCCTTCAGAATTTTAAGTACAGTCCAAGACTGAGTCTCACAGTTTGTGCGTGTGAATGTATGAATGTCTCAATGTCCTGTATACATACAGCTAAAGTATCATTTTCCACTGGCATGGGCAGGGAACCACTAGAAGAAAAGAAAAAGAAAGGATAGCTGTGAGGAATTTTCAGGGTGTGCCAAAGAATCTCAGGCATGTCTCTTTTTTGGGTGGGTGGGTCGGGGCGACTGGGGGGCAAAATACTCCTCTAATTGGTCAACAAAAGGAGACGAAAACACACACACACACACACACACACACACACACACACACACACACACACACACCCCTTGGAAATACAGATAAGTGATGACCATTTGTGAGTGCATGTGTCTACATGTACCATTCACTGACCCTGAGCAAATAAATCGGATCTGCAACAAAGGGAGCATTTATATCTGAACCAAAATGGTCCTTCAATTAGAGAGAGTATATATAAAGTTTCTGATTTACCTGCAACAATCGACATTCCCCTGACTGACACAGGATGTTACAGAGTAAGAGGCAGAGCAGCTGAGGCACACTGATTATTCCTAACGAATTAACCGTCAAAACACTACTAGAGGTGAAAGGGGTTAAAGGGCTTTGTAACAGACGGAGAAATCTCACCCCACACCCATTCACAGACAAATCCTGTGACGTGGAAAAGAAACATGTCAGAAACAGAAGCCATGAGATGATTTCCTGGATATGGGAAACTTGGGAGTGAGTGTGCTAGAACCCCTCCCCCAATCCCAGATATCCCCTCTCTTTTCCTCCCTGCTTCACCCAGCCTCTTTTTCCTGTGGGTGAGGGGAGGTTGAGGGAGGGGAGAAAAAAAATACACCACGAACACACTGACACCAAGCAAAACACACTGAGAGGAGGTAAGTCCCATTTCAGACCTTAAAGCATGCTCCCTCTGTGGAACACACATGATCCAGTCGTGCAGCCAGCGTGACTTCACCACTTTGCCATAATGAAACCACAGCTCTTTCCTGGACGCAACATTGAAGTCAACAAGCCGTGCCAGGAGTTAGAGAACAACAAGTTAAGCCACATCTGTATTTCAGTTTGTCATGTGCTGGTCATTCCTGCTTTTTCTTATCTATAAATACTTTTTCTGTTTTCATAAATACTCACCTCACCTACAATTACGAGAATTATATTATTTGCAACCCCCGATCACACAGTACAGTTAAGTGAAGCTTTCAGAGCAACCATCCCACTTTAAACTCCTATAACAGCCCACAGGAGTCTTGTGTTTTTCCCTAGAAGGCCCACCTTTTCATGCATCTGGCCTTCATCTGTGGTGTGAAAATATCAGATTTCCACACAGTCAGAGAAATAAAAAATGGCATCCTGGTCATAGTTCTATTATATAACTTCCTACCATCTTTCCTGCTGCTGACAGCACTGCCTCCCAGAGAGTCAATCACACTGAACAAAAGTAGATAAGGTTGTGCAAGCATCGAGGTCAAATGTAGTTTGGCCAATGTTGCTAACACTGAACACTGGAGCTGAGAGCATCAGAGGAGCAAACAGCCGACTGGAGGTGGACTCAGGATCTACTCACTGTCACTCATAGTGTTTAGTGATGACTCAAGTCATCAGTGTTTACGCCAGGAGCACACTGGACGCATGGCATGTTGTCGCGGCTGCCTTTGCTGATCTGCTGTGGAAAAACATGCATGTGTGTTCACGTGCATGTGTGCTGCATCGCTGCCACTGCCAGATCTATCTGTCTACATAGAGTTTGCAGGATACTGGAATGTTGGATTTCTCTTCATTTTAAAGTAATTTCTGACTTTTTTGACAGAAAATGTAAGTAAAGTGCCACTGCCTCAGCATGAAGCTGTTAAAATGGTAAGAAATATATACATTTATATGTTTTCTTGTTTATTACATGTTGAGATTCAGCCTAAACATAGAAGACTACAGTGTCAATTTTGGTGTAATATTGCTGGTATGATGTCAATACGACATCAACAGGTCTCTTCTCTGTCTAATTTTGTGGCAAAATAGGTGAGATGCCAAACTTTTAGATAACACATCGCAGCCACAAGCCGTGTGACGCACATCTCACGCAGTTGCTCGCTCTAATCCGTTAACATGGGTCCCAAAGTGGAAAACAAGACTTTCCACAGCCGCCACACACACAGGACACATCCAGTGTGCCAGAACCCTTAGGGGGCAGACCTAACTACTTCTTCTTCTTTTTTTGCTCCATGGCTGTCTACTTATGACAAACTACTAGTAGGTCATGTTGGCCAACGTTCTGACTGACACCACCTCATGATACCATTATTAACCTTACAGTGCTTTTTCACACTTTAAGTTGCAGGTTTATGCTAAAATAGTTGAAATTCATTTTCCTTCATAAAGCTACACTCTATACCCTATGATGTCAAAGGAAAAACAGAATTTTATATTGATTGATATCTATTGATATAGTTAGACCCTTTACTCAGTATTTAGATGAAGCACCTTTAGCAGTGATAACATCAGCCTTCTTGTGTATGACACAACGAGCTTTGCACATCTTGCACATTCTTCTCTGCAGATCCTCTAAAGTTCTGTTATGGTGGATGGGGACCATCAGTGGACAGACAGTTACAGGTCTCTCCAGAGATTTTCCACTGGGTTCAAGTCAGGGCTCTGGCTGGGCCACTGAAGGACATTCACAGAGTCCATAAGCTACTCCTGTGTTGTTCAGGCTGTGTGCTTCGGGTCACTGCCCTGGAAGGTGAACCTTGAGCCCAGTCTGAGGTCCTGAGGGCTCTGGACCTCATACTTCCCTCATCCCTGACCAGTCTCCCTGTCGCTGCCACTGAGAATCAAGTGTGGTGATGTTCCTCACTTTGGTGGAGTGTCAATAGCCTGGACATTACCGTGCAAAGAGCACACTAACCAAATGTTTCATTTTGTACTTTGGCCTATTCAGTGAATTAAGGCAAATAAGTGACAACTGAGTAAATCTTCCAGAAAGAGTTGTCATTTAAACCAGAAAAAAATCAATGGTTATCAAACAAAACTCTGACTTCTTACAGCTTAGTGAGTCACTGTTAATAATGTATTTGAAAACAATTCGTAAATTCCTCACACTAACACATACTTCTCATCCTCCTAATGCACTCAATACCCAAATATCTCCTCAGTTTCAAGCATGTGATCTACATCTTAAATGCTTCATATGGAAATAAATAACCTGTAATCCATACTTTTGGATATGGTTATATTTTTATAGCTTAGAGTCTATAGTTTCTTTTATCGCAAAAGAGTTTTCCTAACTATCTCCTGGTTATTTTTATTAGAGCTTCTCTTGTGCTTGACTGCAAGCATCAGAGTGCTCTTTTGTCTTTCTTTTTTTCAGTAGACATGGAGACATGTATATTAAAAGCCTTCTCCCTCTCTCATTGAAAACAAACAGACAGGTGGACAGACGTGCACATGCACAAAAGGCTTGTTAGATCTAAGGCGAGAGCAGAAGCAGTGGAGAGGCAGTGTATCCTATATATAGCTGAGATGTGACAGGACATCCGAGAGGACAGGGAAGTCTAGACACAAACGACACAGCTCTTCCTCAGAATGAGTGTGCGTGTGTGCGTCTGAGCTCAACATGGCCTTGTTCTCTCACATTTCATTAGAAAGCCTGTGGCAAGCTGTTCCTAATGATAATGTCACAAGACTGTATTGATATCACAGCCTAGGTTGATCTGACTGCCTGAAAGTTTAGGCTTATCAGCCAAAAACAACATGTCAAATATAGGTAAGAAGAGACGCTCTGAGAACGAGAAGGGAGGGGGAAAGGTACCAGCGCAAGAACAAGAGATGTCAGGAAAGAAAACGGATCAGAGAGAGAGAGAGAGAGTGACTCATCAGAAAAGGAATGTCCCATCTCTGCCAAAGAAACCACAGACACCACTGCAGCGATCGCTCCCTCTCCAACACTTTAAATCATCCCCTCCCTCGCTTGTCGTCTCTTCCTCTTACACAACGGCCGCCTCTTTCCCTCTCCCTTCCTACCAATGGAAGTTATCGTTGTTGTTTCCAAAAATTAGCAGAGCATTCTTCTCTGACAGGACATTGGTTTTAGACAGGGATGACACAGCTAGCTGACCACGTCTGGTGGACCAGCGCTGCACCACCACTGTTTGGAGCAAACACACACACACAGGACCAAGACCGCCTCTCCATTTGTTTAGCCAAGTCAGTGCAAAGCCAAGAGGCAAATTCCAGCACTGTGTGGTTTATCAAAGTCACACTGCTCAATTAATTTCAATTCTAGCCTACAAAACACTAATAAAACTCTTTATGTTATTGTGGTTTTAGGAATCACAGTCAAAAATATTAAGACAAGGTTGGCAGTGCTTCACATGCTTACCACAGCTGCTGGTTATTATTACTTATTATTACTCCCACCACAGGATGTGATGTAAATGCAAAAAACTAATCTGGTCAGGAAACTTAATTCATCACAATGACTGTGATCATGATTCAACATTCCTATCACCTGTCATCCTGTGTATTCATCACACAGGAATCTGTTTCATACTGCTCACAGATTCTGGGCCTGTGAAGGTTGATTGTTTTAACAGAAGGAAAAGTGGGGAAATTGTTGGCCTGCAAAAGCTACAGTTAGCAAGGCTTGTGGCAGGGTTTTATAGAGGAGGTGGGTCACCTCTCCTGACAGAAAGACCACCTCTGCTAACACAAACAACTTAACACACTTTGTAAAAAATAAAACAATAAACTTTCAGCAAAAGCAACAGTGATGCTATTTCACACAGAAAATGTTGGACTGTATATGTCATGAGTGGGTCTATTGTTCAGTCTGTGATCCACTTACTAATTCGAAATTGCTTCCACATCTGCCCAACTATTTCCTGGGGGAAAACCCTGGTCAGTTTTACCATAGCAGGAAAACGTTAACTTTGTGCTTTAACGCCCAGATAAAACAGCAGTTTTTCCGGAAATCAATTCTTCTTCACCGCTTTTCAACAGTAGCCTGCACGGGAAGTTGTACTGTGCAGCCTCTGGCAAATACTGTTATAGAGCGGCAAAGGATTCATTTCCGCTAAATACTATTTAGCGGAAATGAATAAATAGTGTATCTTTAGCTGTTGGCCAAGGTCACCAATAGGTGATATGCAATAATTGACTGAGATGCTGTCTTGTCCGGACCCAACCTATAAAATATTGAGAATTATTAGGCCTTCATGTTGAAGGAGTGTTTCTTTTTAAACCATCTGTTTTTTCTAGCCTTCACAGGACTGGCCACATGATGCTACTCGTGCTACATTGCGACTCAAGTCAGTGAGTGAGATTCACACAGTGAGACAAGAGACGGTCGGAAAAATAAGTTGGAGAGCCTCTGCATATGACAGCTCACGGTAGTAAGCAACAGTTTTAAATTATTCTTCCATATGATCTCATGTATGAAAAGACCAGAAATGAACACTAGGCAGACAACCCAATTACAGCAAATCATCATTAACACATTTTCAACAGTGTTTGTATGAGAGTGATTACGTCCCGAGTTTGATCCACATTGCAGTTGATCACTTTAGCCACTGTAGAGATTCTATGGCATATGTTTTTGTTCATGTTTTCCAATGAGTTTCACCTGAGCCATGCCATACAGTGACAGAAATGATGTCACATTCATACAGGGCTCCTTGTATACACCTGATACAGGTGTTGAAATTTTTTTTTTTTTTTTTTTTTTAAATCACATGGGTATCAGATCAGTACTCAGTATCAGTCGATACACAAGTTCAGAAATCGTTTTTCAGAAAATTTAGCATTTTTAAAAAATGAAACTTTAGCATTTTTACTTGAAATATTCAACAACTGATTATCAAAATAGTTGCAGATTAATTTTCTGTTTCAGTACTTGTTTTTCTACAGTACTGTAGGTACCGTAGATGTTGTAGGTAGTGGAGATGTGCTCCTTTTGAGACACATCTCAAAATGCATTTGAGTCTTTCTCACACACATAACAACATGTATAGATGTGCTGCCATTCAAATGTAAAAGCCATAAAGTGGTAGAAAGCTGACCTGGCAGAAAGCACAACAGTTCCTCAGTTAAAATGTATGCAGCAAGGCAGGCCGCAATCTGCATTACTGCCAGGGTATCAACAATGTGTAGTCCATAGTAGACCATAGTGCTATGTATTGTGTCAATTATTTTTATCACCTCAACTAGACTATAGAGCAAGCGCTAATATTTCTATATCAAAGTGATTTTTATATCTGAAATGTTGGAAAAATGGCAATGGCTTAAGTGGCTCTTTTAATTTCAGTCACATATCGAAGGCCTTAATTACTTTATGTCCAATTTGCTGGTTATTACAATATTAGATATCAATATCACCAATGAACAGCTAAATGCATCGATGTCAAACACAACTTGTGATACCTTTGAGAAAAGTGAACTACAAACACACACTTGTCACAAAATCTCACCATATCAAAGTAGTTGTAACTAATGCAACGTTTAATGCATCATGTTTTTTAGACTACAAAGAAACACTAAAGGTGGCAACAAAAGTAACACCACCCAAATGTAAAAAGTGAGCCCAAAGATAATTGTGAGTAATGGTAAATTGAAGAACAACACATTGAGAGTCTAATATGTTCTAGCTTTAATTATTGTCCTGTAACAGTGGAATAGATACATTATACCTTTTACATCATAATCCCTGATAGCATTACATTAATTGAGTTTGAGATGTTTTGAATAGCACTACTGAATTATTTCCAATTATCAGTGGACTGTAAATATTTTACTTGGCATGAGTTCTTGGTCCTAAGCATTCCTTGTGCTTTAGAGTTCCCTGTTAAGAGATGAACATCCATCTAATCAAGTGTTCCTTGCAGCAAGGATGGAGGATAAGAGAAGTGAAGTACAGACTACCAAGTCTGAATTAATCCTTGTTTTGAACTGCAGTAGGCCAATTTAGAGAGGCACCTGGGGCTCTGGCCTTTACAGCCTCTTTTATCATATTCTGGCTTTCATGTTGTGTGACGATGTGTATGTGTTTGAAAGTCAGAGGTGTTAGAGAGAGAGATAGAGGCAGAAAACCCTTATGGCGTGGAACTGGGGGTGATGGGGGTATACGTGTGAAAGTGCAGCAGTGTGGAAAAGGCAACATCAGAAACAGAAACATATAAACAAAAGAGTGGGAAAGTATGTGTACATGTGTACCCAGTGTGCAAGCACAAGTGTCAATCGCAGTCTGTGTGTGAGGTTTCATTTAAAAGTGGGAAACTTGTCCGCCTTCGCCTGCTCTGCTTCCACAGGTAATTTGTAGGCAGAATAACATGCATACTGACAACCCAATCACAAGGCAGACTTGACAGCAAGAAGACAGCCGATCAGTGAGGGCTGCCAGGAGCTGACACATTACACGGCAGCACGCACACGCACACACACACACACATAAAGAAAGAAAACAAAGACGCAAACTAAAACAAAGCAAAAAGACAGTGGGGAGCGAGCATGTGGGTGAAAAACTGTCAGAAAGAGCGAGACAGGCAGATAGACAGAGGGACAGATGGAAAGAGAGAAAGGGGGCCCTATCATTCAGTTTCACACCCTACAGGATGAACAGGGCCTCTGTGCTCCTTCTCTGTTCAAACACACCTCACGGCTGTCTGCTCCCTGCAACAACAATGTACAGATACACACACACACACACACTGCAGCCTGCCTGACAGTGGGCACAATAACCCTATTGAGAGGCATCGATAGGGGGCTGAAAGAGAAAGTGAAGAGAATGAGATTGAGAAAAAGACTGACAACACACACATACAGCCCTACACATAAATACACACAAATAAACTGCAGTGTGCTTATCTTGCCAACTTGCCAGCCTGGGATGAATCTTCTCTCTGCTGTCTTTAATTCATCATTCATCTGTCCAATCTGGTCAGACTCCACACACACACACACAAGTATGCACATGCCTGCACACACACACTTGTTTGGTCAAGGGCGGACCAGTGGTATTGTTTCACAGGGGAAGCAGGGTAATGATAACAGATCTCCATACTCTTTATCTGATTGCTCACATACAACACTCACAGAAACATGCACTCTGTCCCACAAGCATGTATGTACATGCACACTTTCACCATGCTTTCTCATCAGCTGTTGTGCGTGACCCCGACCACACACAGACTAACAGGTTGTGACTAACAGGTGCTGCAAGGCAAGAAAGTCCCAACACCACACAGACAAACACAGACAACATAATTACATCCAATCTGCAGAGCACTTTAGTGCTAGCTAAGATATCATATTTTTGGGGACATGCTCACAGCTTCAGAGGGTGACAGCTTACATTACTGAATTGCTATTTCTGTCCATGCCCATGTGCAATGTGTACAGAATGTGCAAATGCACATGTGTCTCCTTTATTTTGCCTCTCATAGAGGTGATAGAAGTTACCTAAGCAGAAAAGGGGCCATGTTGAAAGTGAGGCACTTTAAAAATACCGAAGCTGAACGAAGACACATACTCAAGCATGCAGGAACTGTCTGTAGAGCTTGGCCAAAAACTCAGCACATAAATGTCCAAGTCATTTTTTCCATACTTAGCAACTCCTGATGTTGTATAGAAATGTTTCAGTGGAAAGAAGGGAGAGTAAATGAAGAGGGGAGGAGGTATGAAGTGAAAAGAGGGAGCTGGAAAGAGCAGGGGGAGAGGGGAAAAATATAAACCAACTTAACATCCCAAGAGCCCTAAGCAATTAGCAATGACATCATGTTTCTGCACACACACACACACACACACACACACACACACACACACACACACACACAAAGCTACAGACCAGGGACAGGTCTGGATGAGGAGCAAGCCAGCAGGGCAAGGAGGCTGGGAGGATAGAGAGGGAGGGAGGCGAGGTTGAAAGGCAGGCAGTGACGGAGAGGGAGAGAGGATGACGGTGCACCATTTCTACTATGGTGGTACAGTCAGTGACACATTCATTTTTGGAGCTTGCACTAATTAACTCACAAAGCCAACACCACAGCACAAACCTTATGAAACCACCACAACCACTGCCTAAAATAGTGAGCACTGGCTGTTCATAGTATACACACTAGATAGCAAAACAGAAAACATGTCATTGAAAACATGACATTATCCCAAGCTTCATTCATTATGCATGCTTTATGACAAGTATGCTTTAGTAATACACCTCCCAAAAGCACACACAAGGAAGCATCGGTGCAAATATGACGCAAAACAAATGCATGAGAGCCAGTGTCACCAGGAGGGAAAGGCAGGGAGGCAGGGAGGGAGAGAAACCTCAGTGGTGCAGTCCAAAAACAGAAGCCAGGTCCTTTGGTAATTCATGTTGTTGTCAACAACTTCAGTGTCCATTCTGCCTCCACAGAGACACATACAGTATACTACATGAACTGTTTCACAAGTTCTTACATTGTTACAACACGACAACAAATCCAGTCCTTGTGAAAGTCAGCAATCGCCTGAAGTCTGTGGTTTTGAAAGGAAAAATCAATAACAACTCTCCTTCTACATCTTTATGCACAAACAAAAAATATCTGAGCCCCGTCTCTGCCCTCCCTACCCCCAAGATGATTAAACAGGAAATTTATTCACACCATTCTCAGGATTCGTTAACTTAGAAAACGTAAACAAGCAATTAAGTGGCTCCATGTTTGTATAAAACAAGCAGGCGTATTATCTCACTGGCCTGGCAAAAACTACCAGAGGAAGACTGGAAACGATTAGCTAGCTTGTCCAGCCAGCACCATGCACCAATACAAGCCTCAACCTCATCCCCTTGGGGCTTGCATGGACTATTGCCCCCAGACCATTCCACATAATGTGCACAAGTCAAGAGAATACCATCCTTTATGCCTGTCACAATGAGCCTCTTTATTACTTAAATTATAGCTCAACACAGAAACCAACATAGAACAAGGCAGAGGACACAGCCATGAGTCAGGAGCTACAGCATCTCTGGATAGGGACCAAAGGTTAAATGTTAAACTGACCTGTCAGGCTTCGAGTGCTGAAACATTTTGTCAATTTATCAATTAGTTAATTAGCTGAAAATGACTGAACAGCTAATTTTATAAGCAAATAACCATTTAAGTCATATATCAAGCAGAAAAAGCCAAACATTCGATTGTTGCAGTTTCACAAATTTGAGGATTTGCTCCTTTTCTCTGTTTTATATCCCTGTAAAGTGAATGTCTTTAAGGATGCTTCCGTGGGCTCTGGTGATCTGTGACACATACTTTAAATATTTAATTAGACAAACAGATTAATGTATCATGGAAATAATAAGTCTTTCCAAGCACATTTACAGCACAGTAATTAATAACCCTGCTTAGTAACAAGTCCTGGTGTAACCAACCTGTCCAGTCTTGTAGGTCTCTTAATGCAGTATTGGTCAGGAAGAGCACAACTTCAGTTCAGCTCAATGGTGGAGATGGAGTAGGTGGTCATCAGCTTACCTTTTTTTTTTTTTTTTTCTTTTAGAAATTTAGATATTATGTCATGAATTAACAGCTTAAACCATTATAAGAAGAGTGAAACTGAGTAACTATTGTATATAAAGGTTTTTGGGGGATTTTCTTTTTGCCTGGTGGGTGGTTGACTTTTGATGAATGGCCAGTTTAAGGTGCACTTACCTGCTGACAGTCCCTCTCTACGTGATGACAGCTCAGGTTGCAGAACGGGGAGGATTCAGAAATGTTGTTTGTGTCTGTTTTTAAACGTTTTCGCCGCTCAATCCGTCACATTAGCAAGTCGGGTTAAAAGTAGCTCACCTCAAAGCAAAGCGCTGGTCAGCGGCTGGCGTTTGGCGACAACAGTCCCACGAAAACAACCGCTGCATTCACTGACACTGCGCGAAAGCTCATTCAACGACCGTCGCAGACACAACAAAAATCTGACAATAAACTCAAAGAGACACACGCTGGGTCCTGTTAATGCACCCCCCCCCCCTCTCCTGTCTGCCGCCGCAGCCTCCTCTCCCCCACCTTCCCGACTTGTTTGCAACACAACGGGCCCCTCAGATGCCAAAGCGACGCGTCGCCCGTCAGAAGAATATGGAAAGTTACTCACGTTTCCAGTCATTTCAAGGCTGAGAGGACAGACTGCAACGACGCCATAGCGGCCGTGACTCCTCGTATTCAAGCGAAATCTCTCGGCATATCACATCACTCACCTCCTCTCCACTGTGTTCACGTCCGCCTCGCTGCGCTCCTGTCGTTTTTCTCCTCCCCTCCGTTTTCTCTCGGCTTGTTTCTTCTCTCCTCCCCTCCCAGATGCCGCTGCTCTCCAACAGGGGGAACCGGGGGACGCTGCTCCGGAAGCAAACGCTCCTCTGTTTTTTTTTTTTTTTCCAACTTTTATTATTATTATTATTATTATTATTATTATTATTATTATATAATATTTAGATGTTAACCTATTGTGATTAGTTTGTCCTATAGTGGGGCTACGAATGACTTTAATTTAAAGGGAAACCAAGGAAAAGGTCATTTTTCTTCAGGACATTTGCAACCTTGGAAGTTGTCTATACTTTGTGATGCTTTTAATGTTTTTCCTTCAAGGAAATCAACTATTCTTAAGCATGACATACATGATGATAACGACGACGACAATGATGTATTTCATGAACTTAAACAACTGAAAAAACAGGGATAGTGCAAAGCTTGGGCACCCTAACCCACTGGGGATGTTGGATATTAGAAATGTAGTAGGTTAACACACAATAACAGAATACAACAAAGTAGGCCTAATAGCTAGGGTCTACTATTGATAATAGCTACATATCCATTCTTATTCTTAATCAATTTCTAGTCCAGCTTTTATTCAACTCTATTATTATTGTTGTTGTTATAGCTTTTAAAATCTACTTGTCTCTTGCATCTCATTGTCAACCTTCTTTTTGTGATTTGTCTCAAACTTTTGGCTTGTCGGTCAACTGTGAACTGCACTTTGAACTGGACTAACCTGTATGGAAAGTGCATTACAAATAAAGTTTGATTGATTGATATACTCTATTCAGTCGTGTAATATTAGCTTATGTATTTATTTACTGCACTTGGCAGTAAATACTTTTAACAAAATGTGATTCAACATAACTAACTTGTATGAAATGTCAGTAACAATGAAATTAATAAGATGGCGGGCAGATTTCTTTCAAAATATCACAACATTCACACTCGGTGTTCCTAAAAACATCACACCATCAATATGATATGGTAAGTACTACCCATTTACAAATTCAAAGTGCTGGCATCAAATAACAAAATATCATCTAAATATCATCACTATAATAATAATAATAATAATAATAATAGTGTTTCAAAGATACAGTTGTCAGTTTGAAATTGTTATGATCCACTTTTCTACCTAATAATAATAATGTAAGGATCAAGCTGACTTACTGCCTTGTTGTGTTGTAATCCATTTATGGGTAATAATGCAACATTTATATTTGATTTCTCCAGTGTCCCCGACTACAAACAGCAGCTGAACAATACAAAGCCACCACGCATGGCAGGAATTGGCATTCAGTATTCAGTATTGCAGCTTTTTTAATTTACTGAAAGGAACGACTGAAAGAGCATGTAGTCTGAAATTAGCACATCTATTGTTTGGTGAAGTTTGGTTCAGTGGGATTCACCATGAAAGCTCAGCCACGATAAAAAGCAGAAAACATTGTATGCATTGTATGTATCCTCATAAAGGAATCAGTATCTCCTTTGCATAAAGAAATACCTGGAACCAACTTAAACTTTCTAAACATCATACTTTTCACCTAAGCTAAGTATCAGTAGGTGAGGCTAGAGTTATTGTGTGGAAGTCATGCAAATATGGCAAATATTCCTCTTGACTATGCATTTGTCCCGCCCCGTCCTAACTGAAAACAGAGCTGCACCAAATCTGATCAGGATACAGACTCAGAAGACATTTATAGTGAATAGTAGGCTATTTTGTTATTGGTCTTTCTGGGGTTGCATATTAGATAGGTGACTGGGTTACCTTCAAGCAACTTTCAAGTCTGTGCAAAAGGATTTTTATTGCATTAAAAAAAAATCAATGAGGAGTAATTGGTTCCTGGAAGGTAGGAAAGTGATTAAACAAATTGTAAGCCAAGCCTTTACTTTGAAAAATAATTGGCATCTTTGTATACATGATTTGTAGTTAATGGTCTAAAAGTGCAAAACCACAAGGTAGTTACTGTTTAAATTTGTTCCATTTGGACTGGAGACAAAGAGAGCCATCTGGGTTTATACAAGGCAATGCATTGAACAGTAACCATGAGATTTAAAGACACATCCAAGATTGCCTTTTTTGCCTGAACTTTGAGAAAAATCCTTATTACTATGGCTTCGATTTTTAATCTTGTGCCATCAGCAGGTGAAAATTTCAACCTCTCAGTTTATATATATATATATAGATAGATAGATAGATAGATAGATAGATAGATAGATAGAGAGAGAGAGAGAGAGAGGGAGAGAGAGAGAGAGAATTTTTTCAATATTTCTATATTATTTAAAATCTAAAATAAATATGGCAATAACTTTCAACTTACACAATACTGATGTAAATATCACAAATATGTGTGTGTGATGTACAGCATGTTTGTACACTTACAGTATAAGGGAGTATAGTCTAATGGAATAATGACACCTGGTGGCTACACTGATTTACTGCATTGTTTGTTATCTGGTCTCTCAACTGTTGAGAGGATGGCATTCTTAATATGCCCCATGAATGGATCCCACTTTGAATCTATTTTAGTCCTTATTGTCGTGCAATAACCAGGTCAAAATTGGTAGGCCACATGTTCTTAGGCTACTTTCAGGTGTGTCTTAAGTGTCTGTATAAACACTGAAACAGGTTTTGCTTGTGGGTCGTTTCAAATTAGCCTTTCAAAGGTTACTTCTTAATGCACTTTCAATGGAAGTGACAGGGGACAAAATCCATTGCCCTGGTTTTGTGAAGAAACGTGTTCAGATGTTTACTTAACCTGATACAAGGCTTCAACAGTTTTAGTTAATCAAACCAGGTGGGCATCTTCCAACGTTAAAGTATTTCCAGTCCAGACTTCATTTGACAGCAGTGTTTTTTTTGCTGAGCTGCTCTGGAGGGATGGTAGCAGAAACAGGGAATTTTGGACCAAAAGGCTGTAACTCTTAGAGCAATCCACTTTATTTTTCCATTTCAGGCTGATGAAGCCTCTTACTAACATCAGATAAATTCTGAAATCAAATTTTCCATAAAACATATAAATATGTAGACAACAGGAAAGACAGCTCAAGATTGGTCAGGGGACATAAAATTGTGGCTACAAATTGTGAACACAGCACAATTTTCATGATTGTAAAGCCTGCTGGTGGCAATCTAGATATACTGTAGTTACGTGCCATTAAAAACCGTAGGCCACTAAATCTTATATATAATAATAAATACATTGTGTGCTACATAATTCTATCATGATTCCAAGTATTTCTGCAGCCATTTGGCCCACAAAGTTTTAATTTAAATGCAAGAATACGTACGTGATGTAATTACTCCAATCCGCCAGGTGGCGCTGTGATGTCACGATCACCGGGTGTTGACCAATCATCAGTGAGTCCGGCAGTTTGAACAAGAAGCGGGTCCGATGGATTCATAATGGAAAATCATGAAGGAGTTTCGAAAGATAATATGTAACGCTATCAATAATGGAGACGGATAACATAGCTGTTTACTTAGATGGAGCTGGAATGAGCTTAGTCGGTCATTGTTAATAAGTTGTAAAGGCGCTGATATAGTTTTGCCAGCGCAGTTAACGGTTGTTAGCATAGCTAAATAGTCTCCTCTGTATTAGCGACGCTAAATGTTTTCGAACACGTTGGACATAAATAAGACACATTTAGCGCAGTTGTAGCTGTTATTGCAAACATGAAGCCAGCAAAGCCGTTAATTTTGAAGACATACGGGAAGCGGAGGCGACAGCTGTCCACCTGGATTTCACCTGATGACCGCAAGCGGGCCTTCGACAGCACCCTCTCAACAGACGGTGACGTCTCCGTCTTTGAACCCGCAAAACCTGCGAGGATAAGGTATGTTCAAGTCGACAGGTAGTGAGAGTCCTCCCACCCCGACCGCCATTCTTCCTATTAATGTGTTGTCTCGATATCAGTGTCCCTAATCTTATATGTCACAAGGTTTTACAGTTACGTTTTAGGGGAACACTACGGGGTAATTTATGACAAATGTTATTATATAGTTGGAATAAAATTTACAATCGAGTGTCTTTTTACAGAGGTAGGGGGATTACCAGCCGAACTACATCCAGTACATTAAAGGGAACAGACAATTGCATTAAAAAGAACACGTCCAAACAGGGATGTTGAACTGTCTACAACAACACATTAGTCAGGTTTTTTATCAAAGATGACACTATCGCATTACAATGTTTCTATTTTTTTTTTTTTTTTTTGTTCCACACCATTTGCATCACCACCACAAGCCACAGCCTCCAACCTATTCATAACGTTGAGGCAACACTAAAACGATTTCAGCAACAACTAAGCATTATAACCTTAAGGAAGGAAAGATTCACTAGCTAGGTGTAACCTATAATTTGCCGACTGAATGTATATCGGCTAACATAGCACTTATGGCAGTCACTAAGCCACAGGGAAATGCCAACCATATATTTTGGGAAATTTTGTAGCTATGGCAAAGCTTGCCCATCACAGAGCGCTGACAAGTTTCTCCACTGTAAAATGTCCCACTCACTCCACATATTGGTCACAGTCACATATATTAGAAGTGAAGATATCACTTTTTAGAAGTGACGATATCATTTTTTTTCCTACTGTCAAAACCAATATATCTGTTTCGAAAATCCACTATTGGACGGCTTCCACTTCAAGTACTCACAAAAACAATGCTACCCTATGTATGTAGTATATTTCATATTGCATAACAAAACCATTTGCCTACTAAAACACCCAAGACCCACTTGCTCTCGTGTTCAGTAGCATGTCTTTACTGTTCCTTGTCTTCATTCGTTTTTCCTGCCATAGGGCGAGGAGAACCAGTGTTGGTAATCGTAGAGCAGCACGTCCTGCCAAGAAAAAGGCCATGCTGTGTCTGACAGAGAAGAGCTGTGATGAGGAGAGTAACAGCAATGAAGAGAACATCATCTCCTCTCACCTCTGTCCTCAACCTGCTAAGCAGAGCAAGACAACAAGGTCTGTCAACAAACATACAGCTGGCAAATTTGAACTTTGACATTACCTCATTAATGTGCATTTTGTGATAAATAAACTGTTAATAATTAACCAATTAATTGGTCATAAACACAACAGACAATTGTTGAAGTACCTCTAATTTGCCAATGCTCAGCATTTTAACCTGCTCATCTGTTGGTTTTAATCTTTTCTTTATTATTAGAGGGAGGAAAACTGGGGTTATCAGTGGTAGAGCAGTCCGTCCTGTCAAGAGAAAAGCTGTGTTATGTCTGACAGAGAACAGCAGTGATGAGGAGAACATCAGCAGACCCTCTCCTCCATGCCCTCAGCCTGCTCAGCAGAACAAGACGACCAGGTCTGTGCACAGCCAAGCATGAGCAGAACGCAATATGCAAGCACAAAGAGTTTTGTGACTCTGTTTTGCTTTTCTGTGTTATCAGAACAGTGTCTGTAAACAGTCATTTGGCATTTGACTTATGCATTTGAGCAGATCTTTTCACTGGCTCCTTCAATACCCACCTTTCATTGTGAATGCTGCAATTTCAAATCTCAAATCGAGGCCTGTGTTGTCGATTTTGAGTCTTCAATAGATATTATCAAACATCCACTGTAGGGATTAAATCAAAGACACAGGAGGACAGGAAACTTAACACAAGTTTTATTCTTCAGATAATTGAGTACAAATCTGGCTTGCAAAGGATCTGCAGGATCCCAAATCTCTTCTCTGACATGTTCTTATAACCCCCTCACTCCATGCTCCTCGTAGGGGAGGGAAATTAGACAGGACTGATTTGTCTAATTGTAAAATATTGCTGAGTCACAGTTACACAGGATTCTCTGACTTAACTCCAAAATATTGTTGAGTCACCACTATAGCAGTAGCCGGGACTCTTTTCCAGCACTGTGTGCACACTTATGTGTAGATGTACCATTTCTTTCTAAATAACATAAGTAATATGCTTTATTAAATACACATCAGGCATGAACATCATTAATTGCATGAACATCACAGTTTCCTTCAACAGTTGCTATTTTAAATTAATATCAGATGTAGAAAATAATGACAAATACCATCAGCATTTCCCAGAGCCCAAAATCATGTCTTCAAATCAAGTTTATTTTGTCTCACCAGCAATTCTCAAACCCAGACAACTTTATGATATGATTATTATTCATTTAGACAACCAAATTTAGCAAAACAGCAATATAATGTGTTTCTACTATATCATCATGAAATTCCACTGAAAACTGATGAATAATGATGTTGAATTATTGCCCCGACCTCAGACATATATCTTCAGTTGTTGTGGATTGTGTGCTTTCTGTGGCCAGATTTTCAGAAATTGACTGATTGGCTTTTGAACTTACAGCTACGTGCTTATGTGGGATCATTCACTTGTGGGAGTAATTTTAGTGTTTGTTAATGTGTTTCTGAAATATTTTTTGTCTCTGCATCCCAGCAGGAAAAGCCACCTGACGTCTGTCGCAGGAGCTTTGATGAGACAGAAAGGTCAGCGGGTTCTAATGACCAGCGAGAGCGAGGAAGACTCTACATCTGCTCCAAAATGTCACAAAAATTCAGTTCAAATGAAGAGAGACTCTAAGTAAGTACTCACTCTGTCAAGCTCTCAGTGCTCCTATTAAATAGCTGAAGAGTCTCTGCTAAGGCTTAATCGAAATGTCCGGACCTCACCGCACTTACAGACTTAAAGGGCAAGTTCCCAGGAAGTCCATGAGTGCTCAGGCTTGTCCACAAGGGCCCTCTAGTTGAATTTCTGCTGACTTCCAGAGAGTCCGTCTGGGTTGCAGGCTTTACCGGACTTCACTTGGGAAAGTACTCACATTCCGCTGCAATATTGATTTGATGTTGTTCAAAACTATAATAATAACAACAACAACAAGATGATGATGATTTAGGGCTTCATAATAAACATACAGAATATAAATGGGCTGAATAATTTGAAAATGCAAAGTTGAATTTTTTTTTTTTTTCTACCTAGGGTGTGAGGATCCTCATTTGTGTGAGGATCCTGTGTTTGGCAGCTCTGTCTATTAGACATTCTGTTATGGTGACAGTGTAATGGAGCAGACCTGCAAATATTGTCAGAAAAATACCTAGAAATGAGTTACAGAGTAAGAAATTTCAGTTTATCTCCACTCAATTAGAAGAAGTGAAGTCTGCAAGAGGATGGACATTTGGATTCAGCCAGAATGGTCATTTCTGTACTCATAAGCTCTCTTCCTCATCTGCTTTTTTTTCCCATCAGTGTTCATCCTCCTTCTGTGGGCCGATTTGTAACCCGTCGCAGACGTGGGGCTGCCGCCAAAACCAAACTCCCTAAAGCAATAGCCAGTATACTCAACTCTTCAGATGACTTCACTTCTGGAGGCTTGTGTTCCAGTGGTGTTCTTCGGCCTTCCACAAGGAGGAGGGTCCCTCCAGTGTTTTTGATGTCAAGTGTGGAGAACTCATTGAATGCTCCAGGGACTTCCAGCTTTGCAGCCAACCCCCTTCGAGAGATATCCCTCAATGAGTCGGCAGATCACAGCCTCGGACCCTTCCCCAGGAAACCCATCTTTTGCTCTACGCCCTCAGCGGGCTCCCTTAGCAGACGTCCACACCTTAAACTCTTTCCCATCAACGATAAGTCCTCCACATCTCCGTCCATGTCAGTGAGCTGTATAGGCCCCACTGGGCGCCACTCTGTTGAGAAGCTGCAGTCAAGCCTTGGTGAACAAGAACCAGATCTGCATCACCATGAAGAACCCTCTGGTGATTTATTTAAGAAGCCCGAAAGCACTAACAAGAGAAGTCGTTACAGCGAGGAAGCAAAAAGCCACAGTCAGGACTTAAGGACAAAGAATAGTGAGAAATTACCAAGTCTAAATCTGCTCTCCACAGACAGTGAAAGCAGCAGTGATTTTGTGTCAGCAGCAGGAGGGTTAGAGTGGCTGATAGAGGCTCTGAAGGAGAAATGTTTGACCGAGCTCTGCACAGTGCAGCTAGAGAGATTAGACATCCTCACTATGACTCAGCTTTGCAGTCAAACAACCTACTCATCCTGTTTGGGACCGTCAAGCTCAGTTCACAGCCAGCAAATGAATAAATATCCACTGTCGGTGCACAGCAGTCAAACTGCTGACCTTTTGCAGTCTCCAGAAGCATCATTTAATCTTCACTTATCTGTAACAAACAACACAATCGGAGATTATTTACAATCAGTAAATAGTTTTGAGTCCCCTAAACAGGCAGCTTCAGTGACCGACAGTTCACCATCAGTTGACAGTAAGCAGTCAGCTGAATACTCTTCAGCATCAGTACTTTATGATGAATCTACCCACCACACAGAGAGCAGTGTTGAGTTTATCATGGGCACACAATTACCGGCCAAGAGCCCTGTACAAACACTGTTTACTAAAGAGGAGGCTGTAGCAGTAAAGGACAAATGTCTTGCTAAGAAATGCACCATTCAGCTTAAAAAACTGGCCGTGTCACAACCGACTGTTAAGCAGCACAAAGGGTTCACAAAGAGGAAAACTGTACGTATGACTTGTAATGATAGGTCTGTAAATCCAGATTCAGACAAGTCTGAAAATGACCACACACGTAACATCAACAAACCAGAAGAGATCACATGTTCAGGAGAAACCACTGAGGGAATGGTGCTGTCTGTTAGACAGTCAGTAAACAGCAGCAGTCCAGTAGCCCAGACACAGTCCAGTGATCCAGAAACAGAAGAAAAGATAGCGGTGCTCACAATGATGCTGGAGGAGGAATGTCTATCTAACAAATTCACTGTTGAGATGAAGAGACTAACTTCATCACAGTTGAAAGAAATTCTGCAGCTCAAAGACAAAAATCTTGAATCTTCTACAGTTGTGTCAGACTCAGCCAGTGATAAACAGTTAAAGAATGACCACCTGTGTGATGAAGACATTCCTGTGAAAGTCAATATAAAAAAGAGGAGCTCTAGTTCTGAAGACAAGGCCGCCTCAGACAAAGAAGAAGTTGTCAAGAGCTCTTGTGACATTCTGCCCAAAAGAAAAAAGATGTCTCTGGCTCCTAAAGAAAAGAAGAGGAGGAGCACATCTGCAGACAGACCTGGGACGACCAGGAAGGCATGTGTGAGCGGTCTGAGTGTGAGTCGCTGGAAAAACAAAGGCAGCACGAGCACACGTGTGTGTGCAGGTGGTGCCAAGGCTGTGGACTGCAGCATCAATGAGCTGATCTCCACACATCACAAACGGCCAAGGGTGAGGGCAACATGCACACAAACACAACACAATACCGCAGGAACTTTTACCATCTATTGAAATAACATGTAAATTAATTGACAGTTTTGTTAGTTGTTTGAGATATCCACGCCTTAGATTCATCCGTGTGGATGGTACTCAAAAGCTACTCAAAAGGAACACATTCTTCCTGATGCAGTGTCCTGGTTACTCCTCAAACCACAGAGAGATTTTGTTAATTAAAGCAATTTTACCCTTCACCTTTGCTATTTATTTATTTTTTTTATCCTTAAAAAAGTATATAATTATATTGTGACCGAAAACTGCTTACAATTAAGTCTACAATTATAATCCTCACTGTCTATCATTGCTCTCACTATAATCCCACCCAATTGTAATTAAGGGTTAATTATTAGGATGGATTTAAGATGGCCAAAGGTGGAGCTGTGGCAGCACTGACAATCTATTATATCCTCCTGTTTGTAGGAGCTCGGAACAACCATGAATTTCTCCACCCCAGTGAGAGTGAGTCCGCTCAACCTCTCGTCTCTGTTGGCTGACTTCACACCAAACACGCACACCTGGAGTCGACTGAAGGCCGCCCTCTCTGTTCATCGCAAAGGCATGTGATACACGCACTCCCCACTAAGTTGTAATTGTCCCTCAGTTGTTCACGACTGTTAACATTTAGTAATTTAATTTTAAAGCTGCTACTTCAATAACTGTGTTCTTGACTTCCATCCTCCCTTTCATTGTTTAATTGTTTTCTGTCCTTCCTTCTCATTAGTGCTGCTCACTCCGAGGGGTTTACATCTGTCAGGCTCTCCTGGAAGGACAGCTCTAGCAGACATCAGCCAGGATCTCTTTGCCACACCCTTGCGAACGCCGCTTTCGAAACGCCTCCAGTCACAGCTGTACCATAATTCTCTGGTACAACACACGGTACGCATCTGTAGCTATTAAGGAATCATAAGAGATACATGTACTCTCAGTTGCCACTTTATTAACTACACTTAGCTGAAACTAAATAATTCAAACACGAGGCATTACACACCAACTAGTGACAAATTGTCAAGCAACCACATGATTTTATTTATAATTACTGGAATTTTCAGTCACTGGTGCTACTCTCACATTGTTGCCTAATCACACCTGATGACGGTCATGATCTGGCCTAACACCTTCTGTGAACTGGTTGTGCACAGAGAACAGTTACACCAGTAAATCGCCAGCTGAAGAACAAGTCATTTTAGACAGCTGCACTGGTTAAAATGGAAGCACCTCTGTCCCATTACACAGACTGCTGAAAAATGTCCAATATTTAACAAAGGCTTAACACAGACAACATCATTTAGATTTCCACCACTTTCTTTCACATCCTGACTGTGGATGTGTTATTACATATCCCCTGCCTCCTGTCTTTTGTTACAGGTTGTTAGTGAGGATATAGATCTGTCGGACGCAGAGAAAGTGTATGCTGAGTGTGGCCAGCAGCGCCCTCTGCCCTGGGAGGAGTGCATTCTCCCTCACCGTATGAAACGGTGTGTTAAGATTGGGGAGGGGACCTTTGGTGAGGTCTTCTCCACCACCAACGCCTCAGGAGACACTGTTGCTCTCAAGGTATGTGTGTTTGTGTATTTATGGTACATGATATAACCCACATTGCATCACAAGTGTATGGTTGTTATACTTTTTTGATCATATTCTATGGCCTTCTGCAGTGAATGAAACTTGCTCAGATGTCATCACATGACCTTAGTATGAACATCGTGTGATGATGCCTGACCAAGCTTAATTTGCTGAAGATGGCTGTGGGATAAAGTCAACAGCCCTGGGTGGGGGAAACTAGTGGGTGTACCTTGAGTTTGACTGTGTTCTCCTACGTCAAGAGCGAATCTCCACACTCAGCAATGTTACGATAAATTAATAATAGTACCATAGCAAAATAATCCTATATGGAGTTGCTGAGTCCTGTTAAATGCCAAGAACCACGCAGTTGTTCAATAATTATAATTTAAAAAGTCATAAATGTTTAATGCAAATATGTGTGCATGTGTGTTTATTCTGATATTCTGCAGTGAAACAGTGGCTCTTGTCTTGACAGATAATTCCAGTAGAGGGCAGTGAGAAGGTGAACGGAGAGGACCAGAAGACCTTTGGAGAGATCCTCCATGAGATTATTATCTCAAAGTACGTGGTACAAACTAACACTGCACGTCAGTCTGCTCCACCTGCCAGGATAGCCACAAGTATATGTGCATGAAGGAAGTTGTGACACCAGAGGTGTAATCCTATTCATAAGGTCTTAATGTTTTCATTTAGTGATGCCTGGAATTTGCTAACTAAACAGCACTGTGTGTGTTTTTTCTGCCAGGGAGCTGAGCAGCCTGAAAGAAAAGCAACAAAACCAGACTTACAGCTTTATTGGACTCAATGAGTAAGCACTCCTTCTGGTTCTCTGTCTTTTTGTCTGTTAGCGTCTCAGCAGTTTTGAGTGTTAATGCGACTTGATGTGTTGTTCCCTCACAGTCTCCACTGCGTTCGAGGCTGTTACCCTCCAGATTTCCTGAATGCTTGGGACACGTTTGACCAACAGAAAGGCTCTGAGAATGATAGACCAGGTCAGTAAGACAAAGCCATATTAACATTTGATTCACATTCATTCATTTACACGTCTTTGAAGTTGCAGTGACTCATGAAACTCAAAGAGGCATTTCTTTTTTTAAGATTGTCTTTTACAAGATGGCTTGAGATTATTAATAAATATATAATTTAATTTAATTTCAAACATGATCAAAGGAGGAGGTTGTTTATCTACTATACTGGATCTCTCTGTATCCTTCTGCACAGATTTCTTTGAAAAGGATCAGTTATTCATAATCCTGGAGTTTGAGTTTGGAGGCATCGATCTAGAGAACAGCAACGGAACAGTAGGCACACCACATCACGACGACGGCTGCTTAATACCTCCCCTGTGTGCTATACAGTGCTTTGTTCGGTTGTTAAACCTTCGTTAGGCATTTCGGTCACTGCTCAAAACAGCCACAATTTCAAGTGCTGTCTTCAAACAGAAGCATTACACTCTAAACTTCACTGTCATTACACTAGCCTTATCTCCTAACACTTGCACGCTAGCTGTAAGGATGTGCTCAAACATTAATGAAGAGACTGCAGGCATAAAAGTCATAGTGTGTTGAACTGATTCATTACAACTTAATGTCAGGTAGACCTTAAACATGAATGCTGGAGGAAGCATACATGTTTTAGCATACACACTAAGCTTAGCTTTTGCAAATGCTGTGTATTAACTGGAAAACAACACTGACACATGTATTTTCTAAACCTATGAAATGTTTTATTGCCATATGGAAGTACAAATGCAGTTTGTAATTCAAGTCTCTCTTGTGTCGTCAAGTTGGCATCTTTAGGGGTGGCAAAGAGCATCCTTCATCAGGTTACTGCTGCCTTGGCTGTTGCTGAGCAGGAACTACACTTTGAACACAGGTAGAGTACTCACACACACACACCAAAACTCCAGCCACTGTGATAGTATCCATGCATCAGGGCTTGTACACACCAAGAAAAAGTCGAAAGTTATATTTACATTCAGTGTGACTCACCAGGATGCATTGTGTGAATCCCTGAGCTCTACCTAATGTGTCCACTGCATTTCCTTCCTCATAAAAGAACTGAATTTGAAAGTGTCTGTGTCATTTCCATGCTTAGCAGCTTGCCATCTTCTTCCCTGCCTCTACTGCAACATTGCAGCACATCTTGGTGTTTCACCACCACCTGTCGATCAGTGGGATAGTGCGACATCGTTGGTAGGACTGTGTATTGTCATCTGAATTGAACAGTCATCTCAATTGACCTATTACTAAAAATCCAGCTCCATAGTGCAAGTACACGCTTTCAGTGAGCAATGAACTTTTAATAAGGATATTGAGATAGTGGAATTGGAATGTGAAAAATAAATTGAAAAATCCTAAAAAAAATAATTACAATAATCTTTTTTAAAAACTTGACAAATCACCTGTTTTGCGTTACCAACGTTTCTCATGCACAGGCTCTACTTTGGTGGCCCGCCCAGGTAGATAAAATGGCTCAGTTTCAATCTAACACCCTATTTCACTCATGTCAAACGCACCCATTTTGGCCACACACCTGTCTGAGTTGCTTGCGCTGCAGTAACTGGGTGGGGACTAGAGTCTTCTCTGTGCACAGCCACCTGTGAGGTGTTCAGGAAGCATCGGTGCATTGTACCCTTTAGCGGTCGTCTTCATGGCAGGAGTTTAGGGGACATCTGTTAATTGTCATTACAGAAAATTAACTGGGTTTCACTCTCCCTCTCCAAACTGCTTGAGTCTGCATGCACACTGGTCACACGCTGCACCAACCACCACCACTGGGTTTCACTCTCCCTCTCCAAACTGCTTGAGTCTGCATGCACACTGGTCACACGCTGCACCAACCACCACCACTAGTAAATTCCTCAACCTGTGGGAAACAATGACTCTCAATGACTCTCTAAACCCAACGTGTTCCCACACCGGAGCTGTGGTGTGTGGCTTTGAAATCGGGTCCAAGTCAATTTGGACTTTCTGGCTGGAATTATGCAGTCAATGGGGAAAACTCCTATTAACCTCAAGTAACACATTATCTTCACCTGGCTCACTTTGGCTGTTGCTCTGTGTGCGTGTGTGAGAAACTCAGCATATCTCTTTCATTTTTATGCTTTTTCTTTCTGTTTGGCCTCCAAGGCTTATAATGGCAGTGGAAACGCTGGTGTTTATTCTGGCATTATGTTGGATATGGTGTTTGTGACATTCTTACTTAAACAAACACACGTGAACATAATGGGCAATATCAAGGTCATTTCCATATATTACGATAAGTCCATATGTAATTATTGTGTTAGGCCTAGAATCAGATAAGATCCACTTTAGAGAAGCTGGAGCCAGTGAATTTCGGCATTTTTCCTTAAAAGGAATAACTTGAATGATTCATCAAAACTATTGCAGATTAGAGATTGCTAGAGACCCACCATGTCAGGAATTCATTGGGGTTTTTTTTTTGTTTTTATTTTTTTATGTGTGTGAATTCCTTCAGCTGATCTGGATCAAAGCATAGATGAATAAACTATGGCATGAGTGCATAACCACAACTTTGTTTAAATTTGATCAGCTTAAACTCCAGCTGCCACAGCATGTGTGAAATGTGGCATTGAGTATCTAAGCCAACTCAGTGACGCATGTAGTGTGTGTTTGTGTGAGTGTGTGTGGTGTCAGTGTAATGGATAATTTGATGGTGTCTTGTAACTGGACCTTTATCCCCCTGTGCTGTTTACTGCAGGGACCTTCACTGGGGCAATGTGCTGGTCAAAACAACCAAGCAGAAGACAGGGAGCTTCCTCCTGAATGGAACGGACCACTCTCTGGAAACCAAAGGGGTGCTGGTCCGCATCATTGACTACTCTCTCTCCAGACTAGAGATAGGTCAGATGTTTTCCCCCTCCCTCATTTCTACTCACTGTCATACTTTGAATAACTTGTTTAATGCACAAAATATATGGCGCTGTTAAAATAATGAATACTCAACACTTTTTTTGTTGCCTCCAGATGATCTGACAGTGTCCTGTGACATCTCGAAGGACGAGGAGCTTTTCATGGGCCAGGGAGATTACCAGTTTGATATCTACAGACTGATGAGACAGGAGAATGGGTCAGTGTATTTATGTGCCAGTGACTAATTCAGAAACACTCACTGTGACATTTAACGGGAGTATCTCTGTACTGTAAAGGTGTCACATTAAGCAGATTAATCATACGCATATAAAAAGAACTTTATCCTATTAAACACATAACGAAAGGGATAACAGGGCCAGTAGACTTCTTATTGATTTGACTTTGGCTTGATAAATCAATATGAAGCCTCGACAGTACAGTACACCTTTTGATAGGATGGATTTTTTTGTTTGGTATGATGGAATGTGTTTTCATCCAGAAAATGCAACTTCTTGGTGAGAGTCGGAGAAGAGGAACAACACCATTTTCATATCTGTCTGTTTAAATATGAAGTTACTGGAAACAAGGAAACAGCTAGCCACTGTTTAAACCAGTGTGTAAAAACATAAGTTGATATTCTGTGTCAATAATAACTATTCTTTAGAGATGTTTGTAGATGAATTTATGCCTTTTTTTTTTTTTATCCCTCTGTCCAGTCTTCATGTTCAGCTAAGCTGTCACACGTCTTCTTGTGGCTAATCTGTTTTTATTTACAATTTATTTTTATTTATCTGTTTTTATTTACAGCATTAATTTAACATCTCAGATTCACGATCCTTTTGTTTTTCTGTCAGAAACAACTGGAGTGACTTCCACCCCCATACCAACGTGCTGTGGCTCCACTACCTGTGCTCCAAGCTGCTTTCCATGAAGTACCGGGGCTCAGGAGGGAGGGGTGCCAAGGACACACGAGAGGAGCTCACTCGTTTCTATGACAACATCCTCCAGTATAGCTCTGCCACTGAGGCACTACAAAACTGCCCCATGTTTCAGTAGTATGTGAACATTAAACATATGAAGTGTAAGGAAGCTTAACTACCGACTGTTTATTTGTATGAAGGAGGTACAATATACGTAGGTCATCTTAAGTCGGCTTCCTTTAGTCAGCAGTTGGTCGGTCACCCATCATGACCTCTGATATGTAAAGACGGTTATTGATTCCCTTGTAACACAATGACGGAGATGGAGGTCACCTAATGTACAGTATGTGCAGAACTGTCATTTGACAAAGTTTATTAAAAGGACCATGTGGAAATTATGTATTCATGTGTTATTAATGGAGCTTATTTATAGCTGTTCTTGTATAGACTGCATTTTTTTTTAAACTCATCTATTAATTTTTATGCATCTTAAATATTAATGCAGAAAAAATTATTCTTAATAAATTTTTATCTGATTTTTAACACCATCTTAAAGTGGTATTGTGCTCACAATTTTTGCAATCTGTATTAGTGCTTAAAATGACTAATCCATTTTAAATTAATCACCGCCTCATCCTCATCTATTAAGTAAACTTGCCAAATATTCTCTGGTTCTAGCTTCTCAGATGGCAGGATTTGCAGTTTGGCTCTGTTTTATACTGAATCTTGTAAACTGGAGCTCTTTATGGTCTCTAGTGTTGGTTGAACAAGGTATTTGTGGTCGTCACCTTGGGCTCTGTGAATTGGTAATGGACTAAAATGATCCATTTAAAAAATAAAACAGCTGACAGATTACATACTAATGAAAATAATCATCAGTTGCAGCCCTAATCAAGATGACAGACACAATATGTAAGGGAGGTTGATTGGGAAAACGGGGAAGGCCAAGTATGGACTCAAGAAATTCAGATCTGTAGAATGACATTTTAAGAAATTGTGTTAAAATATCACATAACTGTAGCCTAGTATACAATCGCAATCATTTCTTGACAGTTTCCAGTCAAACCCGGTATGGTTGCTTTGGTTTGTTTTTTTTTCTTCAAAATATGGACAATTACAAAAATAATAATATGAATTACTCCAAATAAGGGTTCTAAATGTGCTGGTATTTTGCAATAAAACCTAAAACAAGAAACATTTCCACTTCCCCTGCTTGAGCTCAATTAATCTTCCCTTAAATTAGCAATACAATGTAAATCTGTCAACTCTGAAGTTCTGTACTGTTTCCACTGTGGTGCATTCGGCCAAAGGACAATGCTGCAAATCACTGCTTTATGAAATAAAGCAATATAATGGCAAATGTATAAGCAGATACTATCTTATGGTATAGGTGTATACTGTATTTTGGCTGATTAGAAAGATATTGGTCAATGTATCATTATTGGAATTATTGTAATATCTAATATCTATTTATATATGCATCAATCAGGATATAATTGTAATCTGGGATGTTTATATAATTCTTTTTCACTGAAGACAAGTTCAATGTCAGGTATTTAATTTGATGAATCAGCCAAAAACAGACATTTCCAGACGGATGTTTTACAGTATCTGCAGGTCTAGAAGACATGAATTCACATTTAGGTATTGGGTATTTCACTTGCCTGCTGTAGACAGTGGCATTAGTTATAACTTTGGCAGTCAGGAGACAGCTAATAGTAAGCTCATTGACTCACAATGAACAAGTGTCAATTTTAGCAAAAACTTAAAATAACTTATGAGATGAATAATTTTTAATAGGCCAATTATGCAATTTATGCAGTTGATCCAGGATAGGTCACATCGATTTAATTATATACAATTAAAAGAATTGTATTCATGAAATTATTTATGTATGTATTTATTTATATAAGTGTTTAATCCATCCATGAATTTTCTGATGCTTATCTGGGCGCAGGCATGGACAGATTATGACACAAGGTCTGAGCATATTAACAAAGTAACACCCCTCCAATATAGGACCCCCCCCCCCGGCTTAAAGAGACACAAAACAACCACCAGTTTTCGCTCTCTGACTCCCTGGGCCCATGGCCTGTAGGCCTGTTCAGTGATCCATACATGGGTCCAGCTTATGTTGTGGGATTACTTATATTTCCACTTACAGTTGGGAAGTACAGACAAAAATGTGATATAAATGTCATGTAGTTAAATAACTGTTCGCCTTATTGTTTGTTTTCCCTCATTCTTGGAAGATATGCCTGTAAAAAACATACTAAATTACATTCTGTGCAGAGTTTAAAAAATCTGATTTGTCAAACACCTCGCAAATCCTTTTTATCCACATATCTCATATATCTCAATCAGTTTTCAAAAGATTTTACTACACAATATACATTTTCAAAGACTGGTAGAGGGTTTTATGCAAATCACCAACCTCTAACATACTGTAGGTAACATCTTGAGGTCTCAGGTGCCACGAACAGTTTTTACCCATTTCATTTCTATGATACAATTTGCATGTGCTCTTTAGGCTCGTGGTTCTTTTTTCTCTTAGTTACACCTGCATACAAAGAAGAGGCGCTTACAAAAACAAAATATTTTATTCAATTTGTTCATTAAGATTATTATACATTTTTGCATTGGAACAAGCTTCATTTTGGTATGGTGAGTCGTGTGTGTCTGTCTTGACGAGGATCTTGATTGAATATGTCGAATGCTTCCATACTCAAAGACACACTTGGTTGTAGATTTTAAGAAATGTACATTTGCCTTGAATAACCATGTGATGAGATTAGAGCAAAAGTCGCATTAAAAAAGGAAGACTGCTTTAAAAAAAACCCATATGGAGACATTCCCAACTATACAAACAAGATCCGGCAGGCCTATGTTCTGAGAAGAGGTCAGGCATGTGTTTGAGAAGCACTTTTTGGTTGAGCTTTGAGGTGACATTTGAGATGGCCTTGCTGGTGATGAGCCCATATGTTTGTTAATGTTGTTATGTCTGCTTGTGTACATGTGTGTGTGTGTGTGTCTGTCTGTGTGTTTTGAAGATTTAGTGTGTGTGTGTGTGTGTGTGTGTGTGTGTGTATGTGGAAGCAAACAGATGTGTATAAGAAGCAATGAACTGTATATGAAGAGATGTACTTGCAGCTGCTGTGTGTGTGTGTGTTCATGTGTGTGTTTGTGCTCAGAAGGAGAAGTATTTGGTGAACCACTCCTGCCTCAGCCCCTCTGTCCCCCTCGGCTCCAGATACGGGCCCCTACAAAACACGAGAGAAACACACACACACTTGAATATTACGTATCAGAGCATTTTGATTCTTTTGAAACTAGTTTCAACATTTTTGGAGAAACACACACCTAATCTAGTGATGTGTTGTCTTAAAAACAGGCATAAAAAAAACAAAAACATACACGCACACTCATAGCTCTAATCTAAGCAAATACTAACCAGCAATGGGCCAAAACCCCGAAAATGGGAAATCAGCACAAACATATCAAAGAGTATGTAACAATATAACATCCATTAATCATACTTAATAAAATATTTCTTCCAAGTATAATAGTTAGCTAACTAGTTATAGTTTGTTTGTCCGTCACAAGGGCTTCATTAGAAGTGAATGGGAAACTGAGTCTCAAATTTAATTTCCAAAGGTCTTGAAAGTGTTTTCTTTGCTGCTGTGGAGGGAACCACTTGTTATAACTTTTTTTGTAGCTGATTGGGCGATGTCAGGGAAATTTTACATCTATAAACTACAAGTGAGATTGGTGTGACAGTGGATTGTGCTGCAGGAGGCTGTTAAATCATGTTGTGTGAAGTCTCAGTCAGCGCCATCAGACCTGCAGCAAATACTGTCACTACTGCTGCGACAGTAGCTAGGAGGCTCATTGTGCTGATTGCAGCAAAAACTGAAAATGACTTAAATGAGATGGATTAATCATTTTTAATTGATTAATACATCCGTCCATTTTATGCAGCTTATCTGAGATGGGTCACATCAATTTAATTAACTATATCATCAGGGATTAATGTTATATACTGCAGGGAAGTACTGACAAAAATATGATAAAATAATAAAAAAAATATCTGCCATATTGTTCCTAGTGGTTTCATATCATACTTACACACTTGCATGACTGTGAAACGGATATTAAATTGCATGCAATATTGTCTTAAAGAGCTAGAGCTAGAGAGTTAAAATCTAAACATCTATGTGAAAATACACTTACAATATCAAAAATGACAAGGCAAAAACTCTAATACTACAAACTACACAAAACTGATACAAAATATACATCAACATATAAAAACAGAAAAATGTTTACAAGGAAATACAATCATGACTGTGGTGTCTTATTCTGTAGAAGGCACTATGCTGTAATGTCAGTGTTAATAAATTGAAATAAATGCATCAGAGTTATGAGTGTGTAGCTTTTCCTTCTTTTTAGATGTGTAACATTACATAACATAACATCCATACCTGATTGATTGGGCCTGCAGGTGTGCATGGGGCTCCTGGCAGGAGGGGGACACATATCGGATACCTGTCTGCGGTGATGGGCAGACAGGGAGCGGGGCGGTGGGTGCTGGGGTTGGAGGGATGCAGGATGTCCGGGATCTGGTGGAGCGAGAGAGGGAGGGGGAGGAATGTTGGCTGAGGGAGAGGGAAGTGTGCTTATGCGGGAGAGAGGAGGTGGAGTAGTGGGTGGAGGTCTGAGGGTGGGAGGTGGACTGGTGGGGGAGGGTTGAAGAGGAGTGCTGATGGACAGAAGAGGAGGAGGAAGATGATGAGGAGGAGTGGGGGAGGAAGATGTTCCTGTCATAAGTACCGGCGCTGGGGATGCTGGTGACGCGAGGAGGAGACTCCACACGCTTCCTCTGTCAGAAGAACACAGTGACATACAGGTGATTTTAAGTTGGCATTACAGTTTTCAAAATGGAGTTTGTCCATTCTTTAAGTTCGGTCTGTTTTATTCTGCCTCTCCGCCGGCGAGAGCCAGAGGCAGAATGTTTTTAGGCTTGTCCATCTGTCCCATTCTCGTGGACACGATGTCTCAGTAACACCTTGTAGAACTTCTTCAAATTTGGCACCAACATTCACCTGGACTCAAGGACGAACTGAGTAGATTTTGGTGGTCAAAGGTCAAAGGTCAAGGTCAGTGTTATCATAAAACCCTTTTAAGCCATTACTCAAGACTTCACACAGCAATTATGACAAAATCTCACACAAGAGGTCAATATTTTATAAACAGGGGTGTAATCTGAAACTAGTGGAGGCGTACAACTGTGAGGCAGTAGTTCTATTTTTAATAATGACATAAATCACAATGTACACAAACTATGTACATTAAGGATGACAATAAGTAATATGAAAAGCAGATTTATTCAGTGTTCTGTCTGAATGAAATAGAAAGCTCGGTTCTGTTTTGAAAGTTAAAAAAGATATTGACTTTGTAAATAGGGATGAGTTTAATCTTCAACCATACAGTATAATTTTACTTGTATAATAATCTTCAGGCAACATGAAACGCATTTGTTTCAATGAAAACCATATGCGGATATCAATGATTAAGAAGAAAGAATAAAAACATCTCAGCTTCACCGAACTTGTACGTTTGTGGCAGGATCCTCCAAGTGTTCATTAGCTACTCACCATATTCTTAAAAAATACTTCACACAAGTCTTAATCTTTTATAGTCAAATGTAGTGTGATGGACACAGAGGGGAGGCAACATTATGACACACTGGTGATCTGTCCAGTGAGTGAACTTGAACATTTTACTGCCACGTGCCACAGAGACAGAAGTTGGCTTCAGCCCAGTGAGCCCTTCTGGCTGGAAGGAGGCTCGTTTTGATGAATACATAATGTGCATGAGCTGAACAGACAAACTCACCCTCATGGTTGGCGTGACGCTCCCGGGGCGGGACTTGCTGTCACGGAGCCTGAGGGTGCTGCTGTCCCCGGCAACGGGAGGGTGGAGCTGCAGCTGATGCCTCTCTTCCTAGAGGGAAGGAGGACAAGGAAGGACTTTCATTGGCCTTATTCACAGTTGGTGTTGTTGTTGTTGTTGTATTAGAGTTGTATCTGGAGGGTGCACTAGTTTGTTAAGCTGCCTCATGCCACACAGATGGTAGACACAGCACTCTGGCAGAGGACCCTTTAAAAAATGTCATTTTCACCTAGGCATACATGACTGCAGATGATTGGTGAAGACCCAGTTTCAATTTGATTGAGTTTGAGTGATTAAAATAATGACATTCTATAAATTTGCCCTCACTGCCAGTTTTACACGGACACACCAAGAATTACTAAGATCCTCTGACAACTTTGCACCATGTTAGCTTAACAATCTCAATTTAAGGTTTTCTCACTCACTACTTTTGCAGCTTTTGACCATATGACAGTTTTCAACTAGCAGCAATTGTCTTTGAAAGATATTTTTTTCATGTTGCCATTACTGTATAGCAACTGTTCCCTGGTATATGTTATGCGTCTTAACCTTGAGGTCACCAGGACACCCGCTATCATCATTTATTCTATTAATCATGTAAAATAGAGCAAAATAGAGAAATAAGTGCAACCCAGTTTACAGAGTCCAAATTAAAATCTTCAATTGTTCTGATTTGTTCAAGTCCAAAACCCAAAGATATTCATTTCACAAATAAAGAAAACAAGGAGAAGCAGCAAAGTTTGTCCTGTGAGAAGCTGGGGCCAATTTATTTTTTTTACAATTCTTGTTTGAAAAATGACTGAAAAGATCGATTATTTTTCTGCCAGTCGACTAACTGATTACTAATAGTTTCAGTTCTACAGCCGAGCAAATTAAATCTGATTATGAGGACTTCTTGATATGGTCAAAAGCTGCACAACAACAAGCCAGTAAGTGGACCTTGAGTGGAGAGTGTTTTGTCAAGCTCAGATAGCATGACTTGTTTGGCACAGGACGAAATATTTAATATATCTGCATATATCTAATATCTGCAGAGTGCGTGGTGTGTTCTCACCACCAATCGTTTAATGAGCTGGTCTCTCTCAGTCAGTCTCTCCTGGAGTCTCCCCAACTGCAGGTCATCGCATCGAGGCTCCCTCCTCCTGCACCGTTCCTCCCGCTCGCGCAGCCTGCAGTTAAATCATATACACAAACACACACACCTTCTCACATACCTGCACTCGTGGCTGCTCAGTTGTAACACATTTCCGCCTGTGTAAATTCAGTTTAAACTCTGTGTGCGCCGTGTTTTCGATGTGTCTGCTCTCAACTCACTCATTCTCCAAGGCCACTATTCGCGCCTGCAGGTGCGTCTGGGCACTGCTGTATTCAGACACTAAACTCTGCATCTCCTTCTTGTGCTCCCTCCTGATCTCCTCCACCTCCTCTCTCCTCTTCTCCTCCTCCCGCTCCTTCCTTTTCTCCTCGTCCTCCTCCTCCTCTTTTACATCCTCCTCTTTCCTCTCCTCCCAGTTTTTCTGTGACTCCTCCAGTTTCTCCATCTCCACCCTCAGTTTCTCCACTTCCTCCTTCAGACGTTGTGCTTCTTCTTCAAGTTGGGCATCTCTCTTTTTTCTTATTTCTGCGCTTTCCTCTTCTTTCTCCTCAGTTTCAGGATTCTTCTGTATTGATCTGGGAGGAGACAGTAGATAGAGTAACAAAAGGATGTTAAGGAGAAGTATGGAAATAATGGTAGTGGCCTGTTTAATACAATAAAACTATTATGATAAATAGTAAACAATGAGAGCTGTTTGCATTGGCTGTGTTATAGAAGTACCTCTGCAAATTTATCCATCTTATTACTCGATCATTTCCATGACTACTGTAGTGGCTCTAGTTTTCATATATACCAGTAAATAATGAAGCTAAAACCTTTAAATTATACTGTATAATTATACTGTACACAAAAAATGTGCACATGTGCAATTTTTTTCTTCAACCTAGATCTGTACACATATTTTAACAGATAAAAACAAACAGTTTGCTCTGTCCTTAATGTAGTAAGCGGGGATTGATTAAAAAAAAAAAGCTGAAATTAAATCAAATATAGCTAACTAGCCATAACAATAGTTAAAAGTGTGTGTCTTCTTTTCCCCAGTTGATGAGAGGATCTGGATGCTCAATATGAAGCTACGGCTTTGTTTGATGTTAAAAAATGCGCATACCAGCACCTCTAAAGCCCACAAATTACTACAATCTATTTTTTATTGCTTCCCCCACTGTTTCCTCAACTAATTAATTAGTAAGTCAATCAACGGACAACTATTTATTTTATAATCAATCATTTCAGCCATTTTCAAAACAAAAATGCCAAACATGCACTATTTCCAGCATGAAATGTGAGAATTTTAGGCTTTTCTTTCTCTTTCATAATGGTACACTTCAGGCTTTTGATCGGGTTAACCATGTAGATACATTCCCTTAGGGTCTAGCAAACTCTGATTGGTATTTCATAATTTTTCTTTCATTTAATGGGAAAAAAATATCAGCAGAGTAATCGATAATGAAATCATTAGTTGCAGTCCTCAAGGATGTCATTAAAATCAAAATGTTTTTCACATGCATGTACTTCTTTCCTTACTTGTCCTTTAATTGCTTCTTGAGAGCCGCATTCTCTCTCTGCAGCTCCAGCACGGCACAGCGACTCTCATCAAGCTGTCGCTCAAACACCTGGTACTGGTTCTGCTGCTTCAAATCCTGCACACACACATATCCACACACACACACAAACACACACACACACACACACAAACACAAGCATGCATGTAGTGACTACCCATTGTCAGTATCTGCATTAAGTCCAAGATTCAGAAATCAGTTTTTATACTGGTTAATGTTGCTGCAGGCGCAAACATACTGAGTTGGCTTAATCCCAGAGCAGTGGAGGATTTTATCAATGTGGTGGATAATGATATCCATTATCAAGTGGCTGTAACTCACAAGACAAAGAGAATGAGTAGTGTGCTTATTTATGAACACGTGTGTTTCTGTGTGGACTCTCCTCCCTGTGGGACCAATATGTGTGTGTGCGTGTGTGTGTGTCACCTGTTGCAGAGCCATCATCTGTGTGTGTGCTTGTAGCTGGGCCTGTAGGTCTTCTATCTGCTGCATGTGTCTCTGGGTCATCTGTCTGCTCCACTCTGTGTGCTGCTGGGTCAACTCTGCACGCTGCTTATCTGATATCACACACACACACACACACACACACACACACACACACACACACACACGCACAAAAGCATATACAGAAAACAAAATCAATTTGGCCCACTGTTACAGGTACCCTTCTGCAGTTGCCATGGTGAAGTGTATCCATGGCAATAGCAAGTTCACTGTCGAATTTAAAATCTCCATGTGTACATCACTGCGTGTGTGTGTGCAGTTGCTCATTTGTACATGCAGCTGTGTCTCTGTTGTACAGAGTGTGTTACTATCTTCAAGTGTTTATGCTTCTGCTCGTGTGTGCTTGTGTGTGCGTGTGCATGTGTTTGTTACCTAGCTCCAGGTGGTGCATTGTCTGAAGTCTGTTCCTCTCAGACAGCAGATCTTCTTTCGCCTGTCTCTCTAACGTCTGTAGAGCCATGCTGTGACTGTGCCTCTCCTCAGCTAAAGACTGGGTTTGGGGCTCCTCCAACACATGAACACACATTGTTTTTTCTTTACAAAAGCTGCATTCTTCAAGCACACAAAAGCCTGTCTTTACACTAAGATTCTTTGCAAGACCCATAACATATACAGTACTGTGTATATGTTACATTGATGAATGCACACACTCATAGAATTACATTATGTTGCCTCTACTCTCTGAGCTCTCTAACACTATCATCAAAGCTGCTAAATTATTCATCACAGAAAAAAAAAACCTGTAAAGGAGAGTACACATGATTTCTTGAAAAAATGTGTGCAGTCTCATGTACCTGCAGCAGCTCCCTCAGCTTTTTGTTTATCTCCTTGGTGTCTTGGACCTCCTTCCTCAGCCTGTCAATTTCAGGGTTGCCATAGCAATCATCTCCCTGGCCCGCCTTCTTTTTCTCCACCTGCATTAGCGAAAAATTGTGAGCCTAGGATCTTAAGGCTCTGCCTGACGTCAGAGTAATCCCAAGATGATGAATTTGTTGCAGGCATCGAATTAAGTGTGAGATGTCGCTTTTGTTTTATAATTTGCTGACTCCAACAGCTTTCCTAAAATAAATAAATAAAACAAAGACTTTATTTGTGGACACAAAACAGGCTTATGGAACTAATTACAAGAGCACTCCAGCAATTTAGTATTGCACCGCGGATAACGTTGGGGGACACAAAAGAGACTGATTTCTTTGTGTTAAAAATGTAAAGTCTCCAAGCCATCCAGGTCATAGCACCAGGGTTATTTTGTGAGACATCATACAACAGTTTTCACACGATGACAAGTAATTATAGTAGCGGTAAACTGATACTGATGTGTAAAATCGGTTTTACCGTCAGTTTTGACGAGTCAGACGTAACCTTATAACCGAAATGAATGAGGCACAGTCATTTATAAGGCAGCCAAATGTAGAGAACTATATCTGATCCTCAGCGTGTTGTTTTGACAACTACTTGGCAGCAATTTTTTGATAGTCCTGTTAAATGTTTTAGTCATTTTCTTTAAGGAAAAATGCCAAAGAGCTGTTTGTTCAAGCTTCTTAAATGTGAGGTTTTGCAGCTTTTTTCTGTCATATCTGATACTACACTGAATTTTTTTGGGTACTGGAGTGTTGGTTGGACAAAACCAAACATTATGAAGATATCATCCTGGCCTCTAATGGGTATATCTAATGGATATCATTTCACTATTTTCTGATGAAATAATTAATCAAGAAAATAACCTTCAGATCATATGACGATTAAAACAACCATTAGCTGCAGCCTAGAATTAGCCAATGAAAGCAGCTTCATCTAATGGGTAGCTCATTAAGCAGAATAATTTGGGGTGCTTCTCAATGCCAGTCTTTAATTATGACAGTCATGCTGGTTTTCTGCACCATCTTGTGATCTAACTGGCACAAGCTGTCATGGCAGACGGGCGCCCATCCTGAGTCCTGTTCTGTTGGAGGTTTCTTCCTGTTAAAAGGACATTTTTCCTCTGCACTGAGTGGCTGCTCATTGTGGGAACTGTTGGGTTTCTCTCTATAATATTGTGAGATTTTTGACCTTATTCTGTAAAGTGTGTTGAGATAATGTACGTTGTGATTTGGCGCTATACAAATAAAAAAAAGAAATTGAACTGAAATCAAGCTACATTTACATTTCTAGAGAAAAGATCAGCATGGCTGTAAGTGCTGAGATGAGGCTAATACATGACTTTTTATAATTAGTTTATAAAGAAGACTCACCTCGGCCAGTTGACTCTCCAGCTCAGATATCTGGGTCTGCAGCTCCTGCTCTCGGTTCTGCCATCTTTGTTCGCTCTCTGCAACAGCAGCATTCATCTCTATCCTGAACTCTGCTCTGAGACGATCCTCACACTCTGCCCTGAAGGCGTGCATCAGAACGAGACAGGAGGCAGAGTTAACCTACATGCAAAATTGCCATTTATTTCTTCCTGCCACACTGTACTGTTTGACTGTGCTTGAGAGGTGTAGTCATTTTTATAATGTCTTGTTTTCTTTTGCTACTGCCTCATTTTAAGAGGATTATTTTTCATTAGGTTTTACGTCTCGTAGACGGCCTGTGCAGGGTACTAACCTGATTATTTCTCTCTTTTTTTTAATAACTTGATTTCCACTTAAGTGAAAAACCTGGTTTTCTTTGTCGTATTAAAGGATTAATAGGCCTGGTTGTATTTCTGGAGAAGAAACCTGTATACCCTTAGCTGGATTTCAGCAACAGTTTTCATAAATATGTACCTTTGTGTGGAAAACACCCCAGAACAGGAGAGTAAGTATTGTTTGAAAAATTAATTATTGTTGTCCATTCAAAACTTAATTATAATAATACTTTAAATAAAAGTAATTATTTGTTTTCAGTGTGTGTATAGTCACTGTACAATAAAAAAGAAGCTGCTTGATATGTGTATGAATATGTATATCACTATATGAGGTAGGACAGACTAATTGCTCTTTGCCATTCAGGCAAATGTTTTGTGATATGGATTTAATTTTAATTGGTATACTGATGTGGATTAATAGTTGACATATCATCTTATTGCTGCAATTAATTTCCTGTTTTGCTCTGGCCACCACACAACACGCCACACATTACAATAAACCTCATTCAAATTAGACTGAATCGAATTGACGGAAAGAGCTGCGATTTGAATGATTCGCTTCTTAACTTTGATCTTCTCTAGTGATCATTTAAGAGGCGGGCATGGGGAGATCACAAGCAGAATCAAGGCTTTGTAGCATAAGCCTAAGCGGTTCTGGCAGGTCCGTGTTTATTCTGCTACCTGATCCGGTCCTCGGTGTGCCGCTGGCTCTGCTCTAGAAGGCTCCTCTCCGTGTTCAGTCGGCTCTGTTCCAGGACCTTCTCCTCCAGCCGGTGTTTGTCAGCTCTCAGGGACATTATCTCTCTCTGCTGCCTGTCCCACTGCTTCTCTGCGTCCTCCTGAACCCGAGCCAGTCGACTCCGAGTCTGATGAAGCTCTTCTTCCAGATGAGAGCAGTGCGGTCCACATGAGGGTGCAGCTTCGGGCGCCACCTTGTCTTTCTTTTCCTGTTGCTGGATGGCTGACTCCAGCCGACAGATCTGAGAACGCAGAAACACTTCTCTTTCACTTCACATATTACAAGTGTTATAACTGATGCTACAGATAGCTACATTTGATATTATTTGAGCTGATAAAGGCACATTTTTGACCTCTGACCTCACTGGTAGCATCTTTCAGTTTTGTCCTCAGCTCCTCTCTTTCCTTCTCCAGCCCGCTGCGTAGCTCCTCACCAGTCCTCCTCTCCTCTTCCAAACGTGCACATACCTTCCAAGAATATTCATCCTCATCAAAATCATTCTTACATTAACAATTTAGCTTCATTTTATCACTTTAACCCCACCATACTATCATTCCCTTATTACTAAGCCTAATGAATAATTAGTCATGATGAAGTGCACATTATAAGAGGGCTCAAAGGGCAGGCAATTCTGTGATAAAATCTCTTTATATTTGTAGATGTATACTGAGAAAAAAAAATTTCATTAATCTCGCTCTTTTAGACCAGTGGTTCCCAGCCCGGGGGTGAGGCAATCCCTCCCAAGAGGTCACAAGATGATTAACAGGACAGTAGATCAGACAAAAAAGATTTACGCTTCATTTTTTTTGCATACATTTGTCAAATATTTGCTTTTTGTCTCACTAACGACTGCACGATTGTCACCTCTTTCGGCTTCAAAAACATTCAACGCTCTTTGGTTGACACGGTCATTACCCTTAAAAATATGCAGCTGCCGACAAGTGGCACAAATAGACATTACTTTTTTTATGGGGTCACAAGCTCAAAATGTTTAGAGGAGGCACAGTAACCTGGTTACTCTTCCTGTTCTGCCGTAGCCCGATTTCTTAAAATTCAAGAATAACAGTTTATCTTTATGGGGTTCATAAATTAGGAAAAATGTGGTTAACACAGCTAGATTTCAGCTGATTTTTGTGTATGCCTAACCAGGCGACTAAAGGTTTTTAAATCAGCGTATCATATGTGCACCACGCAGATTCGGAGCAGTTACTTTTGCAGCTGTGTGACAGGACTCATAGCAGTTCATCTCTGTATCCAAAATAATTACATCCAAATTCTCACTGAAAGTGAAACTGAAATAATTAAGCCTGTATGAGCTGGCTGCCACAGCTGAACAGCAGGCTATTTTTAAAATTCTGATACAAGTGCACACTACGGCAAAATTGTCCTCTTTTGCTACCAAGCCTGTGCTCTCACTGCACTGTCAGTCCAAAAAGAGTCCAAGGAAAGAAGTCTCTTCAGGTTGAGGTGTCAAATCACTAATACTAATTTTTCACATAATATAATACAGCCTTGGTTTGGGAACATAGTTGTTGAAAATACGGGATCGATAAACAATTGCTGTACATGGCCTGATCTCTGGATTCTTATGTGCATATGAACATAATAAATGCTATAGATGTAGATGTTTGATCTGTGCCTCAAAGTTACTATTTGTAGTAATGGTTTCGAATTAAATAGCAATTGCCCCCCACCCCCATGGCATGTGGACAGATGCTGACCTCTTGGTTGGTCTTCTTCTCTGAGCTCAGAGCTTCTTGGACAGCGTGTAGTTCGGCTGCGTGTCTCCTCATCACCTCCTCTATCGCCTTCCGCACCTGCTCCTTCAACCGCTTCCTGTCCTCCTCTGCCTTCTCCACCAGCCTCTTCTTCTCCTCTTCAAGCCTCTGCTGAACATTGACTCTCTCTGCCTCAACCTGCTCAATGTTCTTGTCCAGCTGGGACCGAACGCGAACCCTCTCGACCTCCAGTTCTTTGCGCAGCCGGTCCACCTCTTCCTCCTTTTCTCTTCGCAGACGCTCCTTCACCTCTTCCACTTCTTTGTGCAGCCTTTCCTTCTCCCCCTCTCTCTCCCTGCGCAGTCTGTCTCTATCCTTCTCCAACTGACCCTTTTCTTGCTCCCGCTCTCTCTGTAGGTTTTCGCGTTCTTTGTCTACCTCCTTCTGCAGTTTGTCCCTCTCATCGTCTGCATGCTTCTGGATGCGACGCAGCTCCTCTGTCTGGGCTCTCACCATCTCTGAACGCAAACTGGACAGGGCCTCAGCGTGCTATAAACACACACAACACACACTCAGTAGCCACTTTATTAGGTACAACTGTTCAATATAGCAGTAAGTTTATACTGTTCAGTTTTTAGTGACAGTGTTGGAAAATAAGAGTCAGTCGGATTGCATTTGACTGTACAGGTGTACCTAACAGAGCGGCCTCTGAGTGTAATATTTAAGATGTATGCACACGTAACTGCACCTTATTCATTTTGTGTGTCTGCGTGTGTGTTACCTGGCGTATCTGCCGGGCGTGGTCGCTATTTCTGCCGCTGCTCTGCAGCTCCAGCTCTCTGTTCCTGCTCTGCAGACGGCTCACCTGGCTCCTCAGTTCCTCCACCTCAATGCACACACACACCTCACAGCCTCCGCGGTTCAGCAGCTCCTCTAAAACACACAGAGCACACGGAGCACACACCAAATAAACACCAGCAAACGCCCAAGCGAGCACGCACACGAACATGCACAGGGATGTATTGATTGATTATGCATAACAGAAGAGAGGCAGAATGGAAATACAGCAGACCAATACTGACTGAGAAAGGGGAAAAAAAACCAAAAATCATTCTCATGCAATAAATAAAATTCAGGGTGTTTTTGCTGACTGGGTATGATGACACTTTGATGAAACTGTTTGCCTTTGTGGAGGATGAATGATGTGTTTTTGTTGCATATTCTGTATATATTATATTGGCGTGAGGCGAAAAACTTGATTAACGCTGAGTCAGAATGAATAATGGAAATGCGCTGAGCTCAGCAAAATCTCAACAACGTGAGCTTTCTCCAGCAGGTGAGACGACAGGTGGACAGGCAGACACAGACCGTGAGAGGCAGATTAGACGGCTACCTGCTCTGCTCTGCAGCTCGTCTTCCTGCAGCAGCAGCCTCTCCTTGGCGACCGCCAGCTCCTCCTCCGCCCGTTTAGCCATGCCCTCGGCCTCAGACACACGCCTCCGATCCAGCTCCAGCTCCTCCTCCAGGTCCTGGAGGGAGGCACGAGGGCCGGGAGGGAGTGTGGTGCGAGGGCAGGTAAGGAGGGCGATGCAGAGGAAGCATTGTGAGTTCGCAAAAGAACCACAAGGGAATAGGAAAGAAAAAAAGAAAAAGACAGATGAGGGAGAGAGAGAAGCCGACAGCAAATTTGACACAGATAAGGAGGAAAGGAGAGAAAGAACACAAGTCAGGGACAGGGAGCGCAATAGAACAGAAAAAATGGGGGATGAAATGTGGTGAGTCAGGAAGCTATCTCACCCAGCTGTGAGCCTTTAATGGTCTGCTGTGAGGGCTTATGTCAGCTCTGTGCCAGCTCTCGTAGGGCTTCTTAATACTCATGCGTGAGGTGGTAATGGTGGTGGTGCAGTGAATCTATCCTGCTCAAACTACTCATTAGCAGATAGTTGGCAGTGGGAATAGCACTCAGAGAGGGTCAGCCTGTGGTTAGACAAGCAAGATCCCCCGCTCCCCTCTCTCTCTCTCTCTCTCCTCTCTCCTCTCTTTCTCTGCTTCCACCTCATTCCCTCTTTTCCCATCAACACAATCTGTAGCTGGGTGCACCAGAGACAGAAAGCTGCAACATTTCAATTTCCTTCCACATCCCCTTTTCACAGCACTGGATCCCAGTATGAGTGAAAGCATGACGAGTGTGTTCGTACCTGTATCCGCTCTTGCAGTTTCACCGTGTTTCTCTTGCTCTCAGCCAGCCTCTCCAGGTGGCTTTCCACCTCTGCCTCAGCCCTCTTCACTCTTTCTCTCAGAGCGCTGTGCATTCCTTTCTTCTCCTCCTCTTCCCTCTCCTCCCACCTCTGCCGCTCCTCCCTCCATTCTGCCTCCATCTTCTTCCTCATGTCCTCCTTCTCCTCGTTTAGATCATTCATCTTTTGCTCCCATTGCTCTCGTTCCTCTTTCACCGCTTGCCTGTTCTCCTCCTCCGCTCGATCCCTCTCCTCCTTCAGTGCCTTTACCTCCTCTAAGAGTGCTTTTACTCTTTCCAAGTCCTCACGCTCTTCTGCTTGTTTCTCCTGCTCCTCTCTCTTTTTCTCCTCATTTTCTCTTTCTCTCTCCTCCTCTTTCCTTTTCTTACCCTCATCAACCTCTCTCTGCAGCTCCTCACATTTGGCATCGAGCTCCTGGATCTTCTCCCCGGCCTTTTCCAGTTCTTTGCCCAACATCAGGCTCTCCTCCTGGGTTGCACTGATCTGGGCCCTGGCCTCCCGGAGCTCTTCCTCTGCTGCCTGGAGCCTCTCCTCAAACCTTTTTCTCAGCTCCACCTCAGTTTCACGCTCCCTCTCCTCTGCCTGGATGCGGAAGCACTCAAAGTCTGCCTGCACCTGAGGCCACAGAGAAAGACACGTTCCACATTTGCACTTACATAAAAACTGAATGGTCAATGAGTATACATTTCTGTTACTGGGTAAGACACCATTTTCCTTTAGAACTGCCTAAATTACTCAGGGCTTTGATTCAAATAAATTATGTTATTTCTCCCAAAATCAATCTTTCAAGAGACTTTGGTCTACACTGGCATGATAATCCCACAGTTCATGGATATTTTATGGGGGGGACATTCATGCTACAATTATCATGTGCCATTGCAACTTAAAAATGTTGTGCTCAGGTTTAGCAGCTGCACAGACCACCGGAGTGGACAGTGTGGACAGTTTGTATAGAAAATATTTGAAAAAGGCCAAACAGTGAACATAAAGACCAATTAGCTACAATGGTGTGACATTCAAACAATACTCAGTATGAAGAAAAACATCATTACCAGCCTGCACTGCTGGAGTCACAAATTTCATTTCTAAAAATGCTAAACCTTTATTCAGCTTCTCGCAAAAAATTTAAAAGGATTCAAGAGTAAATTCAAATATTAACTATAATTAAATGTAAGGAAAATAGGAATTTCCTTGCAAGAGAAGCTATATTAAACCCAATCAGGTATTCTTCCATTATTCAGTCGTTATTGTCAGCTTCATTCATGTATGATGAAGTGTATGCTTGCCGTTGACAAAGTTCATATTCTTTTTTTCTGACTTGCTCAACAGTGACTACTCTCAAAGTTTAATCAGCAATGATCTGTAATGGATTTATTTATTAATTGTAAGTGTATCAAGTCAACGTTCATCTCTAAATTAACCAACAATCAGTATCAGGTTACAATAAAGGAAATCTATTGGAAACTATTAGAAAATTATGACTATGAGTATAATTATGACTAAACTGACTTTTTATATCTGGACAGTTCTGAGGGCATTGCAGTGCTTATATGCTTCAAACTGTTGACTGGAACTGCATCAGTGACACTAGTCCACTCTAAGTTCAATAATGTATTCCTCCTACTGTTAATGTATTCATCTTGTCTGGCCCATTTTCCACTGTGTTAATTCGCCAAAAATACAAAGGCAATTTGCTCATACTTGTCTGCACTGTTTCACAAAAACAGAGCCCATGGGCTGCAGTGGTCAAACAGTTATTCATCTACTTGCTAGTAGGTATATACAGTTTTTTTTCTTCCAATAAACTCTTTTCGCACTTATCTACCTGCTCTGAATCAGCAGCAAAAAGAAATGACAACCCAAAGAGGAAAACATACCTGTGATGACAAATAAACCAGACAAATTAGCAAAGCCAAACATTTCAAAATAAAAGCTTAAGGTCTGTGAACATTTTTTTTTATCTCTTTAGTGTTTAAGACGCATCTTTTTTTCCCAAAGAGCTCATAAGAAAGTCATGTGGGTTTTTATGATTCATGTTGATGTTTTATTATGTTGCACAGCATGTAAATTAGGCATGAAGTGCACGAGGACTGGGTAAAGTCTAAACTAGGTTGACTGTTGTAGGTCACATTAGGGCCGGGTTTGATTTGCTGCTCCCGCTGGGAGTTTACACATTAAATTACAGCAATACAACACGTCCTTGGATGAGGTCGGTTCATCTCATGATCATGAGGGTAAGAATGCACTCACCCCCACACACACCCACACACACACATGCGCACACACACACACACACACACACACACACACACACACACACACACACACACACACACACAAGGACTCACACATGCACTCACCTGGGCTCCAACTCTCTGCTGCTCATCCAGAGACTCCTGCAGTTCAAGGAGGCGTGTCCTCAACACTGACCCCTCCCCTTCATGACAGGTGTCCATCAGGATGCGGTGCAGCTCCTCGTGATGAGCTTGGCTCAAGGCCTGCAGGGCCGCCTCCTGCTCCTCATTTTTCATGTTCAGAGAGTAAATCACCTGAAGAGCATCAACAACAGACACAGAAAGACTTAACAATGTGTTCACATTTTTGCTCTAATGATGTGAATTTTGTAGAAAACATTATTCGTTTTTCATTATTAGATGCTTTTCTTTGGCAGCTAAACAGGACATGATCACCATCACTGCCCTTGACTGACACTGGATTACAGCAATATCTCACTGATGTCCCTCCCTCTATATGACCCAGAAACTGTGCATCATGGTGTTCTGATGTTCATTAATTGCTCTTGTTCATCTTTGTACGTTGTGTTCTTGCCTGCTGTGTCTTAGTTGGGCATAACTGGTGTGTTTTTTTTAAAGCCATTCTGCTTCCTTTTTGGAACTAAATGCAGATAAAAATTTAAGCCAATACAGCTCATTTTTCTAGAGTTTAAGCGGACTAATAGACTAACGGATTGTTTTCCATTTCACAAGAAAAGATTAAAATTGGCCTATTAACCTCCTTATTTGATTTGTAAACACATATTCAGTATGAAACTGTTATTTCTTATGGACTGTGTTTGGATATTATTCACTGTTTCATCACTTTTCTTATTCTTGTGACTGACAGGATTGAAATGAGTATATTATTGTGTGGTGGACAGTTTATCTCAGAGTTGATTTCAGCTTCTTCTTTAAAAAAAAAAAAAATCTGTTTCATTAGAGCTGACCTGGTTACAGTTAACAGGTCAGATCTCAGATTCAGATGACTGGCTCCACACAGTTGTTTCCTGATGCGTCTGAGATATATCACAAACAGTACGAAAACCAACACCGACACCAGTCCACAAACACAGACATTATGGAGCCAATATTTTCAGCTGGCAGCTTTGTGATAACAAATGTTAAACTGAAACTGACTGATGTGGAAACACAATCACCTCCAAATACAACAATAGAGGTTAAATAACTAAACTAAACAAAGTGTGTATCTAGGGTAACAAAAGCCCTGACAGCTAATATATAGCCTGACTTCATGCAGTCTTTCTTCTGCCTGCCAACATGTGTGGAGTCTCTGTCCCTCTTCCCCATTTAGACTGTGACGAACATGTGAAATATGGTCTGTTTCACCCCACTATTCACTTTACCCTCTACGCCATGTCTACAGTGTCATCATCCACTCCTACTGACCCTGACGTCTCACTTACCCACTGGCAGAGGTGTGTGTGTTTGTGTGTGTGCACGAGCATGGGTGTAAGCATGGGACACATGGGCTCATATTTTACCCAGACGCCTCTCTGTCTGCAGCACACAGCTGGCACAGCACTGCCGGACATTCCCTCAGAGAGTGTTGTGTGCGTGTGTATGTCATAACCTCTCTCTTGCACACCCACACACACACACACACACACACACACACACACACTTAAATGGCCTAAATATTATCAGTCTCCATCAATCTACGATGCATTTCCTATAATCCAACTCCTACTATCAATGATGGATATGGCATCTTCCCGAAATCCTGATCACAACCCACCTCTCTCTTTCCTGTCAGTCAAACACTTGCACCGTATGTCATGCTGACCATTCAATCACATCACAGTGCATGAACTTTGGCTCCCGAACTATGACTCGTGATTCAGAGGACTGAAGGTGACTCTGAATCGAGGGCAGGCTCTGAGGGCAGGCTGTGTGTGTGTGTGTGTGTGTGTGTGTGTGTGTGTGTGTGTGCTCATGTGTGCTGTTCTTGGCTGTCCTCTTTGGTGAGTTTAAAAGTGAGAGCAGGGAGGGACGAAGGGAAATATAGCAGGAACTAAAACTCGTTTAGATCTACACCAATGGTCTCCAAACCTGGAGGTCGGGACCCCCTAAGGGCTTGCAAGATACACTACATGGCCAAAATTATATGCACACTTAAATGATTGCTCGAACATCTTATTCCAAAACCATGGGCATTAATATTGCTGCTGTAACAGCCTCCCCTCCTCTGGGACTGTTTTCCACAAGCTCCAATTCAGAGCATTAGCTATGTAAGGCACTAATGTTGGGTGATAAGGCCTGGCTTCATTGATGGTCCAATTCATCCCAAAGGTGATAGATGGGATTGGACACCATTTTCAATTAATCTGGTTTTCAGCATTGGAAAATTAAAGATGAGTCCTTACCAGACGGTTGCCATAGAATAAGAAACAAAGAAAGAATAAGTGCTGGACATTAAACAGCCTACAGCCTGCAGACTGTTTAAAACCCATGTTGAGATTTGTGAAATTTTAGTGTGATTCCAGATTTCAGTGTGATAACGGTTCGGATTAAATGTAGTGTCTCACTTTGATTCAGCTTTGTGGGTGTAAATTCTTAAGACGCTTGGCATGGCAGCTTGGTCAGGGAGTGGCGAGAGCCTCTTGCTACTGTAAATCCTGCCTCAAGATCCCCATATTGATCCTACCAGTCAATAATGTTATTCATGTATCCTCACAAGCCAGTGCCCGTGCTTATTGACAACAACTTCATAGTCAGCAAAGCATGAAATTAATATTCTGTCTACAGTGTAAAGGAGAGCTGAGATGACGCTGTTGAAACAGGAGTGAGATGTAGAGTGAATGGTTGGTGCACAGAGAAGAGGTTAGGCAAAGAGACAAGCAAGCATTTACACACACTTTCTCTTACATCAACCCTTCCTCCCCCACACACACACACACACACACACACACACACACAGACACCACCACACATATCAAAGAGGGTACCGGGTGTGGTGGATTACAAAGCAGGGAACACTGTGACAGTGTAAGCTAGATAAGTACAGGAAATCACATAGACAGAATTAGAGCTGCCAATCAGAAGAGTGGGTGTGTGTATATACACAAAAACACACGCTAACATGCTGCTGTTGATCTCTGCGAGTGATGTAAAAAGACTACTCTTCTGCATTCTTGTGGGGGTGTTTGTGTCTGTTCGCGCACAAGCTTATGTGAACATTTACAACAGCTGGCCTGACATGGTCAGCTCTCGCTTTCTTCCCATTGGCTTGTTCCGCCATGTAAACGCGCTCCGATGTGCTACTGGTTTATCTTTAGCAGCACCCATTCAACCAGGGCAGACCACTCTCACTGGCAGAGAGAGAGAGAGGGGGAGAGGGAGGGAGGTGGATGAAGAGGGAGGGGGGAAGGAGCTATGTAAGCCAAGCATAAGTGTGGATGGGTGAGTAGAGGAGTGCAGGGCGGACAGACGTGAGGATGTGTGTTAAGCACAAGTGCAATACTGTGCGTGTGTGTGTGCATGTGTGTGTGTAAGTGTGTGTGTGTGTGTGTGCACCCCTCCATGCTCATGCACACAGAGACGGTAGGGGTTATTAAATATATAAAGTTACCACAGCTGACCCATTTCCCGCTTCCTCTCCACCCCACACCCCGTCCCAAAACACTCAAATAAACTGTGTGTCACATGCCCAGCGTCCCAAAGCCCAGCGAAAACACTTACACCGACTCTCGGACGTGGTGATTCTCATACCTCATCAGAGCTACCGGTTTCAGGTTTATTTTCTGTGATCATCAAATAGCTAAAGCGGGTTGGCAGGGCTTGCATAAAGTTTCAAGAGAAAGAAACAAGTCCAGGCTTCTGAGGAGGAATATTAGCGAGGGAGCCGAGGGAGCGTGAGAGGTAGAAGGACTATGCTGGCAAATTTCCCTAACAAGCACAGACACAAGTGCTGACCCCCTCATCTGTGTCATCTTTGTTTGTCTGTGTGTCTATGCATGAGAGGACACCAGCTGAACAACACACGCAAATAATACTGCAGCCTGTATTGCGTTGCACACGTGTTCCTGAACACACACAGACACACACACACCTATGGGCTACACAGAGGTGAAGTCATGAGGAAAGATAGGAAGTGCACAGTCATCAGTAATTGTCATAGCTCAACAAGCGAAGGGTCATGCCCTGCCTCTGTAAGCATTACTGTGAAGCACAGAGGGGGAGAGTCCCCATATAGCAGTGCTTACTGTATGTAAAAGCAGAGCAGACACAGCTACTGCTGCTGCAGCTGCCGAGCATCGCTGCCTGCACACTGGTAACTGTGCATGCACATGGAGGAGGACGCACAGCAGGATATGTTGGCACTAATAAAGAAATAATAAGAATCATGACCAGCATCTCATTGATCACTCAATCAACGCATCCATTAAAATTACAAATATCAACCATTTGCTGGATACAGCTTCTTCATCTTGGGTTTTGCTGATTTTTTTATCTTTTTCATATCACTGTTAATTGATACCTTTGGATGCAATTTTTTTTTTTTTTCTGTTGGTCAAACAAAGAAAAAGAATTTGGGGCTTTGGCACTTCTGCAGTCTTTGTTATGAAATGTGCTTGATTTTTGACTGTAAATCGATGCATGGCTAAGATGATGCACAAACCCACTGATTATTACATCGTTGTTAATTGCTACCCCAATAGGTTTGGCTGTCAAATTGCTGAATATCTGCGGTCTACACCTAAAGCACGTAGTGATCTGTCATGTCCGATTACTGTGTCAGTCACGAAGGCGAATAAGCCCTGCTCCAAGTTTATCAATCGTTATCCCAAGAGATAATGATGATTTGTAACACGGTGCCCATCTCTAATGTGGTTTAACCCCGCATGAGCTGTTTATTACCGTAATATTTTATCTATACTCTATATTTCTCTTAGGTTATTTCTTTTTTTTTGTTTTGTTTTGTTTTTTTTAATCTCCTATAGATCCATTATATAGCCTTCTATGAGCAATAACATTTTTGCTGTGACATCTGCTGGTATACTACCTGTAAAAAAAAAAATAAAAAATACAGGCTATCACAGGATAATTACAGGTCGGCTTTTACAGTGTGTAATTATGTTTGAGTGCGATATAGCAGATAGTGAGGCAGCCATCAGATCATCCAATCAGCCTGACAGATTCAGCGACAGCGCGTCCGGCGGCGCGCCTCTCTCGGTGTCGCCGGCAGGTCCTACCTTCGTGAGCTGAGCGATCTTCTTGCACATCTTGCTGTGCATCTGGTAGTCGTACAGCTCCTGCTCGATGTTCGGGAACTCTGCCGCAGTCCCGTTAACGGCGGAGCCCGGCCCGGGGGGCTGTGCAGCCTTACCGGCGCCTGAAGCCATAATGAAACCACCACCACCACCACCCCCCCACCCCAAGGGGAACTTCCCGAACCGGAGGATAGTCAGAAATGATCCTGCCGCCTCTCGGATGAAAATTCCCACCAAAATCGTGTCAACTTTTTACTAGTGCATCTCATTCCTCCGTCGTTAGACCCTCTCCCGTGAACAGCAGCTGGAGCGATTCGCTGGAAAACATTTGGTAGTAGATCGGCGGGGCTCTCCTCTTGCGTTCCGGTTGTTGCCCCTCTCCCCCGCTGTCCGCCCGGTGATCGCGGAGGTCACACACTGGAAGTCCATCGGGGACCGACCCTTCCCCGCTGCCAGTAGATATTTTTTCTTACTCCAGGCGCTCGGCGATGAAGGCATACAGTCCAGCCACCTGTCTCTCGGCAGGGGCGGAGAGGGGCGTGTGTATCCTGTGGAACATTACCGGAGACAGCTAGAGAGGCGCACTGCTGCAGTGCTGCCCCGCCCCTACCGGCGCTGCTGTATCAATGCCGATCACTATGTGGAGGGGGGGGGGGGGGGTCCTCTGGGGTCTAGTCGTGTGATTTTACTCCATCAGTCAGACACCGTAAACACGATGTACGCAGAGAAGTTTCGGTAATTGTGGGTCCTGCAGGCAAAAAGTCATAGCCTATTATTTATTTGTCTTATTAAAGCGATGGAGAAGTACACACTCTAAGACTGCTGGGTTTACTATGGGCCAGAATACGTTTACCATACCATGTAACCCAGGTTGCTGATTAATGTGAGCCAACCTATTGGATGAAATGAACCACTGCTGGGTTACATATTACGCATAGGTAATAGGCTATTATCATTATTATTATTATTATTATTATTATTATAAGAAGAAGATTATTATTTCATACTTTATAATAATACACAAAACAAACGAGGCCATTGTAAATGTGCATTGACATTTCGCTTTTTTTTTTTTTTTTTTTGCATTATCACACATTCCTTTATTCTCTATAGTCATTCTCAACCATTATCTCACTGCAGCTGTTCAGTTGTTCCACACACAGAGAGAGAGAGAGAGAGATAAAACAACACATCAGCTAGGCTACTATAGGAGTTTTGTTTTTTTGTCCAGTTAAATTTAATTTATACAGGGCCAAATTATAAGTTATCCAACAGTTCCCACCATGAGCAAGCACTGGGCAACAGCTGCAAGGAAAAACTCTCTTTAACAGTCACAAAAAGACAGTACAGCATGTTAACGGATGTCAGAGAGGCAGAGAGGACAGAGCCAGATATATATTGTTATATGTTGCAGACCTATGTTTTTTCTTCTGTCTGTCCTGTTACCCATATTATGACTTTAAAAAGGGTTCGAAACAACTCCCTACAAGAGACATAAAAAGCACAACCAAGCACAAGAGGAATGTTATAAACAGTCTATATTTACTTCTATATAAAAACCCTCATATTCATGTTATATTATTGTATAATGTCACTCAAGCAGTGCAAGACCTAAAGCAGGAGTTAAACAAGATGAATTCCCCATTTAGTTGCAACATTAACATCTGAGGTTGGTTGATATAGGTTTTCAATATAAAGAAAACAAGAGCAAATTATTTTCTGCTTTTTAAATTTCTACTCATGATAATAACTTACAACAACCATACAGCTATAAATCAGAGTACAGAACACACTGACCTTGGCTTGTAAAATCTACTCAAAAGCATGGCTCCCAATCTTGTGCAAAGCTTTTTCTATGGTGTAAACTGGCATTTGTCCCAGATACGGTGGGGTGTCTAAATAAAACACCTGTTTAATAAAGCCCCTGTTTGAAACCTGTGGGGCAGCAGTGACTCTATGATAGTTTTCACCCATCATTAATATTGGATTAAAGCTTTTCCATTTAGTCTCTGATTTATTTTAACAGTTTTTTACTCTGCACTAGTTATTTCGCTGCAAAGTCAGTTTTACATCATTGCTATTAAATATTGATTCTAGCTCAAAGTCAGTTCAAGTTTTTGATATTGATTTTAGTGCCCAGAGTTAACTGCATGCTTTCAAACATTCTGGCCCTAAATTACCTTCGTAGTCATCATGCATATCAAGCAGTACAAATGTCCATCCTTGAAAAAACTAAAGGTAAACTTACAGGCTGCATGTCAAAAAATGACCTGTGGGACTCCTCAGTGGTGGGTCTGAAGACTGTTCCTCCTCTCCCCAACATGGATGTGGTAAACAGAGTCAGCAGGACCTTTAGAGCTTTCTCACCTTTAGCAACTTAACAATATGAACATAATACATGGTGTTGCATTAACACTTCTGGAGTATTTCTGACTTTTCTGCCCTGGTGCTAATTGGTACCTATAAGTGTTTTGATTGTGTAGCCTATTATAATCACAGGAAGTGTTGTAACATCTTACAATGGACTAAATTGTGTTCACAGAAAAAAAATTCAAGAAGTAATATATTTGCTCCAGCCCCCTCGAGACCCTATAGATAATGGATGGTTCGATGGATGGATGACTGCTGTTCAATGGAGGGCTTGCTTTCAAAAGGACAGGAAGGATTCATTTTAATCTTTTTTTTTTTCATTTCATCATTGTAAAATTATTGACAATGAATGGTGGGGAGCGTCGGTAGGCTGCCATTTTTAGGTCTCTTCAGTGATGTTTGATTGGGTTCAAGTCAGGGCTCAACAGAGTTCCACAGAATCTACTCTTTCTTATCTATTGTTTTTTTTTGTTTGTTTGTTTTTTTGCCTATTGACGTCACTCTGCTTTCCCTAATATTTTATTTTATTTTTTTCACTTCTCTCTCTTGTGCTTGTCATTTTCTGTCTGCTCAATAATATAATATATTACCAATATTACCAACAATTTTTTTTATATTTGTAAATGAATAATTATATATTTATATCTGTTAAATCAATATTTTTATAGAATTTTAATTCACTGGCTATGAGGGCTTGAAAGTTTAACTGTCCCACATCATGAGACTATGTACAATATTTCGTGTGTGCATTAAAAATAAGAGGGTTGTTTAAAAATAGAATTAAAATTATTGTTTAATAACCGTTTTAACACCAGTTGTCTCAGTCCAAAAAAAGCAATCAATCTGTCTGCACGTTCACCATGAGGTTATGCTAATCAATAGCCTATATCTGATTACTGATCAGCTGACATTCCGTATACAGTAGCTTATGTGACTGCTATCAGCACTTACACAGTAAAATATTAGTGCATGATTTTGCACATTTCAAAAGAAGATCATTTTCATTTGGGCATAAATCTGATCCAAATAATGAGAAAGTCATAAAGTTAAATTTAGCTGAGGTTGTGGTTATGTTGAGCGGCACTCCGCAGCTTCAGAGCAGCCGGGAAACCAGAGCAGCTTGGTGCCCATATACTGTCCAGTCATGTGGCATTTGGCTGGCCAATGGTTGAAATATGATCACTCAGTGACAGGGTCATTCACCATCGCAGAGCTGACCCCACATTTGTGGTTCAGTCAGAAATAAGAAGCAAAACTGCCAACACACACTGCTGCATCCCGGCAGACACCATCTTCGGGCTGCAATCGAGTCTGTGCCGAGCCAGAGGCTGCTGGGTGTTGTAGTTCTTACAACTGTGACAACGGTGTGCTTACAATACATGGGTTTCTGTTTGTTATTCTGTTTGAATATGAAAAGAAAATATCATGACTACCAAATAACCCAGTCTCTTTCTTAACTCTGGTTTTCATCAGTGGCAAGCTGTCAGGGCAAGCAAGGCAAGCAATGCTTGCCCAGGTAAAGCTAAAAATAGACATCAGTTAGAACAATACTGAAATGGAAGTGACATCTCTCCTTACATCTGATCCCAGAACAGCTTGCTTACCCACAAAGTATCTCTTGCCTGTTTGCATTCATCATGTAATTTACTCTCCACTGGTGGTGGCAGCAGAGTAATGTCCCAGCATGCTAGCTTGACTACCAGCATGTTCCTGTAATTTCTGTCATTTTCGTGGACGTGACCATGTTGTTGACAAAGGCTGGGGCTTGTCAAGCGGAGTGGAAAGCAGTTTAATTCGGAGGATTGCAAACAAGCAACAACAACAACCAATTAACCTACACTTACCGTTCTGATACGATTCTAGTTGCCAAGTTTGGTGCACAATAAACTCCTCAAAAACTCCTGAGTCTGGGTCTAACTGAGGCTCAAACATGTGTCTGAGTCTCAGATGTTTTCACCACTAACACACTGCTTTTTCACCTTTAAACCTAATGCAAGCAGTAGTGGTAGGCAGGGCACAAGGCCTGATCCAGAGGATGTGAGCATATATGTGCTTACAGCCCCAGTTTTTCCTTTATTTTCGCTTTTTATGTGGGAAACCCACCTTAAGCAGCTAATACCTGCCTTATGATGTCCGCACTTTGTAAGGTAGCAACTAATGCTAGCCATATAATGTCCAAAATTTAGAACTTAATCAGCTAATGCTGGCCTTATAATGACTGATTAATGTTAGTGGCATTGTGTTATTTAGCTTCATGCAAACCTTGTAATCCATAAGTAATGTTACTTACATTTTGTTCATTTTATCTTAAATTTATGAAGACCAAGCAGCTAACTTTACTGTCAATGTAAACTGGGTACAGACAGGGACTGGACCTTCAGAAATACCTACAGAATTTTGTGTTTTGTTACGGTCTCCATACAATTTCTTGGTTAAATAGAAATAGTTGTACTATTCTTTATTGGTTTAATCTGAGCATCATGACCGTCTACTACTCAGCAAGGACTCAAGGAGTCAACAAAGGGAGTGGCAAACACCTCCCTCGTTTATGCTCTTGCTGATGTCATCAATTATGTCACAGTTTATACCACGACTGTGAGGGCGCTCATAAGTTAAATGTAGTGTGTTAATCAGGAGCTGAAGACCAACCTTTTCACTGATTGCAATGGTGCGACTAACTTTCTCAGTTGGTTGCACCAGCAGATGATTTGCTCGCAGCCTTTTTTCTGCAACAGCATGGTATTAATTAATGACCTTGCATGCTGAATAGTTGCCTTGATTTGCATAACCTAGTTTTGTCAGAGGTTGTCTGTTATCACTTCTATAAAACTGGGCACAGGGCATGTCATTGGAAATGACACAGGAAAAATAACATGGATCAGTCATTTATCAGTCATTGATCCATTGATCCAATCAGTCATTGTGCCAATTTTGAACCCAGGTAAAGACTCCTCAAACCCCCTCAAACTACAGAGCAATAGCAAATCACATCACAATCAGGGAAAACTATGGAGTTAATGGAAGGCAGGTTATATAACTGGCTGCTGGACTTCCAATTTGGTAGGACATAAGATGTTGTAGGCGATGTTGAATTCAATGACCATTTTGTTCTCCTCCTTAGCCAAACGCTGAAAAGATGTTGGGGGGGGGCTCAGTCTTCTGGGTGATGCACAGGTCCCAGCAGGTTTTGTGCTTTTTACTTTCAAGGAAAGACTTCCATCCAAAGTATGTATTGGGTGCTTTAAATGCCAAATGTATAAGCATGTGTTGAAGATGTGCCAGTGAACATGAATACAGAAAGTGTGAAGCTAATGTGTTACTGTGGAGGGGAACATATCTTATCTTACCAGGGGTGTGAGGCCATTAAGAGAGCAGCAGTACAGTGACTATAAGTTTCCCATGGGATTACATAAGCCGAAGCAGCTAAGAATGTGTTTTGGAAGCCAGGCAAATATAACACTCAGCTAATGAGTGTAGAGAGCAACAAATTGCAACCGTTTGAGGAATGTAGCAAAGTAAAGGAAGACACACTGACTGTGGGGAGAAACAAGTTTGTACTGTTCATGGTAACTAACTGTCCTGCACAAACAGACAGGAATAGATAGAAAATATGCAAAAATAATATTTAAATGGAAATAAACAGGAGGGAAAACTAGCTCACAGTCACAATCATGGGGTGGTGTGTTCTAATAATTCTACAGTGCAATGCAAAAAGCCTTGTCACCAATGGTCGGGAATTTAAAAAAAAAATTCATACAAAAATAGAAAAATAAACCTAATATATGTAGAAGAAACGTGGCTGAAACAGCAGTGGGATTTTGTAATTCAGGATTATATAGCTATTAAGAATAATAGAAAGATTGGGAAAGGTGGTCATGTTGTATTTACATGGGATGCAACAAGATTTAATCTTATCAATGTTGAGAAAAAAACCCAAATCAATAGTGTTTAAGATCTGGATGGAAAGATGAAGTAGCGATCCATTATCATAATCCATGTAATGGATTGTTTCTTCGACACAATGATTAGTGCAGGTGGACAAATACACAGTAAAGTGATATGGTGTGGAGACATTGATGCACATAGCGCACTGTGGGGGAGTGAGAAAACAGATGCAGATGGTTTAGTCATAGAGGATAAGGGGATAGTATATGTGAATGATGGGAGAGGTACTAACAGTGCTCAAAATCCAGAAAGTGCGCTTCATCTGACACTGGTATTAAATAGAATTGCAGGTATCACAACTGTGGAGGTGTTTACGAAGTCACCAAGGGGCAGTTATCATTATCCTATAAGAATTAAGATGGAGTAGAAATACAGCAAGAAGAACTGATGAGACTGAGAAATTAGAGAAAGCCAATTGGGACACTTTTCAGGCAACAAGCAGGGGCAGATGTGAACATCATGTGATGTGAGTCATTATAGATTCAGCAGAGGGTGCAGGGAGCAGAGGTAAAAAGAGTCTACCATGTTCGGATGAAAATTGTGGGAAAGCTGTAAAAAAAAAAAAAGAAGAAGAAGAAATAGGGCATTTAGAAGGTTAAAAAACATAATTCAACAGAAATATTAACTTAGTTTAAAAGGTCATGGGCAGTAGTTCTAAAGACTATAAGAACTAAACATGCATATTGGAGGCAATCTTGAACTAGGGATTGAGACACAGCTGTCTGATGTATGGGGAATGATTAGAAGAATGAGTGGGACCAGGAGAAACAAAACAATACAAACGATTATAATACTGCTGTCCTGCAGGATTAAGGTTGTTAAATCTAGTTTGAGATACAGGAAAAATTCCAATAACATGGATCAGTCATTGATCAGTCATTGATCCATTAATCCAATCTGTCATCACCAGGCAAAGACTCCTCAAACCCCCTCAAACTACAGAGCAATAGCACATACATCACATTAAGGGAAATCTACGGAGTTAATGGTGACTGAGATGGTCATTTTCTTAAGAGTAAAGACCTTCTTTTTCCTTCACAAAGCTGGTTTCACAAGGGGAGAAATGCAATGGACTAGACTTGACTAGAAAAAGCATATGACATGTTGTGGAAAGAAGTACTGCTTATTGAATTAGGTAAATTATATGTTGAAGGCAGATTATATAACTGACTGCTGGACTTCCTTTTTGGTAGGACACAAGAGGCAAGGGTAGGTACAGAATACTCAAGAGTAAACCATATAGAGCACAGACCCCTGCAGGGTAGGATTTGCAGCCCAGAGCTGTTTAACAACAGGGATAATTATATTTTTGTGCAAGTTGAGAAAGGTCTGGGGCCTCATAATAAGGGGAATAGAATTCAGTGTGCAATTGTGATAGTGGAACAATGGGCAAATGAGTAGGCTTTTGAACATATATCACAAATGATATATGTTTCTCAACATTATAAGGCAATATCCCTGAAAGTGTACGCCCAAACACCGGAGCAGGTCAGTGTAAGAATAAAATATTGAGGAAATCAGCATAAAGCTAAAAGGGAAACATAATATATCCGGATGAAATAAAACAACAGGATTACTATTAAGACAAGACCTCTTTAAATATGTTTTTTTTCTTCATTTGTTTTTAATCAAACAGTGTTCCAGCTTTTAACTGAATGAAATATAATCACATTTTACATTTGAATACACAATTTTATCTATGAAGTAATCACAATGGTTCTTCTGTGTTTCTCATCCTTAAAATTTCTCACCGTCTCCTTTACTTGCATCATGTCCTTGTGTTTCAGTCCCTCCCACAAAAGGATAACGGTTGCAGGTAATGTATCCAGGATCCAGACCTACACATACTGTAAAATTTAATGTGGAAGCCATAAGAACACAGTGAATTCATACACAAGTATTAATGACTGAAATTAATTTCCTAACCTTAAAGGAGTACTCCAGTAATTTGGTCCTGCAGTCCCACAGAGTTAGAGGACTTACAAGAGACAGATTTTTTTAAGGTTAAAAGCAGCATCAAAGCAGCAGAAGCCTTTAGTAAGGGTAAAGCTGCTACATTTTTCATAATCCAACTCAGCAGTACCATTTCATTAGTGCCTCCGTACCTGCTAAACGCCTATGTCTTCCTTAGTCTCCACTGAAATCAAGCTCCCACCAGCTTTGTATTTCCTCCAGGTTCCCATCAAGTGCAGTGCACACAACAGACTATGCATGACAGTTATTGTAAGCCTTGAAAAACAGAAACTAAACAACACTTCTGTGCTACAGTAATATCTGGCCACACATTCTCAGTGTCAGTTCATCTGTCATTTGATTAAACACAAATATATTATTTATTATATTTATTTCGGATTATGCTGGTTGTCCGACAATTTCTGAACCCTTTTCAAATGGCCAAGTGTTTCACAGTATGAACATAATAAGATTTAAAATTCTCTTGATCTCTCTCCTTTCATTTTTCACTTCTATCAGTTATAATACATCCAGCTGAGTGCACTGCAACATCATAATAGCTGTCAAAAGTGTGTGTTATTATTCCCACTTTTAGGATTCATTTTGTTTGAGACAACAAAGACGCAATTTGGAACAACTATGAAAAGTTTTGTCTTTAGATATGGTTTACAAACAAGTATGGTCCAGTCTGTTTGAGACACACTGATGCCTTAATACTTCCTTAGATAACAGTGCACATGGTAATTTTGTGGTGCAAATGCACAAATAAAGTCGCATTCAATCAAATTATCACAAGCCAGTTGACATAGGAAACCTGGGGCCTCAGGGAGCTATGGAGGTCTTAGGGTGCATGTGGTCACTCATACAGTATGGGATGGTGGTTATGTTATATGTGTGTTTAATGGACCATGCATTTTATTACACCATGCAGTGCAAGTGCTAGTTAATGAGAAATGATACTTTCAACAGTTTGATGGTGCCTATGGCATGGAAGGTGTCAGCAGTTTATCTCTCCCAGAAAGCATTTGAATGTCTTCACACACACTTCACATGTGCAGAAGCTTTGGCTTATGACATAGTAGGTGTATGGACTAATGGAGAGACTTTTAGCCCCTCTACGTCTACCAGCATGAATATTTGATGTGATAATACACCTTGCAGATAATCCCTCACCCACATGCACGCAGGTCAAAAGCAAACAGCCTGACGGAGTGCACTCCTTATTAAATTGATTTCCACAGAGAGATGGCTGTAGTTTTTGCCATCCAGCAAGGAGTCATGTCTAGCACACAAGTATAAATAAGATTTAGATATGGGCGACACAGGCACCAGCCCAGGGCAGCATCTTGTCAGTGGCTGGCATGGGCGCTGACAAAAAAAAAAAAAACTACCCAAAAAGTTACATTTTTGTGATCAGTTTTCTTTTGCTTATCACATCAATTATATGTCACTGTATGTGTCGGAACAGGCGCTTTTTCTAGTTTGTGCAGGCTTCCACTGCTGAGAAGGTGCTCCCTCTCACTCTCAGTGGTGGTGGTGGTGGTGGTGGTGGAAGATGGGGAGGGGGTCCGAGGTAGTTTGACCTTGATGACTTTGCATCAAGGAAAGCAAGAAAAGGTCAGACTTTAGATGACAGTTGTGCAATCTAAAATGTTTTACAGACATGAAATGTGCAGTATAGAAAAAGGTCTAAAAATCACTTCTCTAGTAATCTTCAACATATTTACCATTAACTCACAATGACACATCCCAATGATGGTCCAGAATCCTGTATTTCACAGCCTCAGTGTTGTTAATCTTCCAGGCTCATCATCTGGACTGTAGTTGAAGCGCAGAGATGCAGGAACTTCGATCTAGAGGAGTCGTAACATTTATTTACTGTCAAAATGCCTAAAGTGCACATACATTACTCTGCCATGTTCACAGCTAACAAGCTAACTCTCTGCTGTGGTTGCTAATCTGTGCCCTTAGCTTTTCAGTGCAACCAAAATGATAATGATAATAATATGTTGACATATGTTGAGCTCAACAAGGAAATGCAAGCTGTGCAAGTTTAACGATACAGTCTTGAGCATAAATTCATTGATGACATCTTACTGTAATGATGATGTAATGAAGTATGGTTAGAAGTATGCAGGAAAAGAGTATTTATTTTTTGTGTGTGGTGCCTTTTTAAAATGATTGCACTGCAGATTTAGCAATTCAGGGGTGTTTTCTGTTTTGATAGTTACATACCAGGATGTATAAACTGCTGACCTTATTCTTGTGCAAAAAAACTGTAGCAGGGAGTTTATGATAACACTTTCTGGGAAAAGCCATGAAATTCTTATTGTGTCCTTGATATGCAATTTTCTGCACTGAGATAGATTAAACCTTTTTTTTTGTTGTTTTTTTGTCTGTGTGAAAATGCTTTGTCACCACAGAGGTGTGAAATGAGTATGTTTATTATCTGAATACTTGACTCAAAATGGAACAGGATTATGTTCTGTTTAGCACTCACAAGCTTTTGTATTTGACAAGAAGTGCAGGGATTCATGTGTGCATGAATCTGTTATTCAAAGATGACAGAGAGATTTTCACAACATCATCTTATCTAGGATAAGTAAGTGTCCTCACCAGCTGCAGTGTTCACCAAGAAAAAAATAAGATAAATTCCAAATACGACAGTACACCCTCAGCTAGGCTACTGCCCTGCACTAGACATCATGAATAATTCATCACTGTGACTTTAGTTCAAATGACAGCAGCGTTGTTGATGTTCTGCTGTGCCTTAATGATCAATAAATAACCTTTAAACTCACAGATCCTTTGCGCATGTTTCAATGTCTAGTTCGATGAATCTGAAAAGTTCCAAACTCAGTCATCATGTCTTCCTATTGCTGGAATGACCACACAGAGGAGAGCCAAACTTAAGAGAGCATACCTGCTATGGGTGGATTTTTCAGCAGTATCAGGTTAGTGAATGTGAGTCCTTTCTATTTTTTTATATTCTGTTGCCATGGCGCCGCGGATGGCTGCCTCGGTGTTTTGGTGCGCATTTTTTTGCCTTATTTTCTTTATAAATCCAGTTTTCTGCTTTGGTTTCCGGAGCTCTTTCACCAGAGAAGAGCTCATTAATATCAGAGAAACAACTCCAGTGGATTTTTTTCCTACTTTTCTCGACTCATCTGTGGGATTATTGGACATTTTGGTCAGAGGTGCACTGACCGTTGCTCTCGCAGTGAAACGCCGGAGGAGAGGAAAACGTGCTGGTGCGCTTGCGCGTCTCCGCCGGCGCGCACTCCGCACACCTCTCCCAGGTATCTTTCTCTCCAACGTGCGTTCACTGCCCAACAAACTGGATGAACTTCAGCTACTGGTGCAGAAGAACAGAGACTTTTCCTCATCTGCCGTCCTGTGCTTCACGGAGACGTGGCTGTGTGGATCGATTCCGAACTCTGCGCTGGAGCTGGCCGGCTTCCAGCTCTTCAGAGCGGATCGCGACACAGAGCTGTCCGGCAAAACCAAAGGTGGAGGAATCTGCTTTTATGCTAACAGTGGCTGGTGCAGAGACGTGACAGTGATCCTGCAGCACTGTTCTCCTGACCTGGAGACTTTCATCATAAACTGCAGGCCCTTCTACTCCCCCCGTGAGTTCACCTCAATCATCCTGGTCGGTGTTTACATCCCACCACAGGCCAACGTGCAGGAGGCACAGCGGGCGCTCGCAGACCAGATACTGTGTGTGGAGCGGACCAACCCGGACTCCGTAGTTATTGTCCTTGGTGACTTTAACAAAGGTGACCTCAGTCATGAACTGCCCAAATACAGACAGTTTGTTAATTGCCCGACCAGAGAGGGGAACACTCTGGACCACTGTTACACCACAATCAGTGGTGCTTATCACGCCGTCCCCCGGGCTGCACTGGGCCACTCTGACCATGTCATGGTCCACCTGATTCCCACATACAGGCAGAAACTAAAACTGTGTAAACCTGTTGCGAGGACATCAAAGCAGTGGAGCAGTGAAGCCATAGAGGATCTGCGGGCATGTTTGGACTGCACTGACTGGGAGGTGTTCAGGACTGCTTCCAACAGTCTGGATGAGTTCACAGAGGCTGTGACGTCATACATCAGCTTCTGTGAGGACTGCTGTATCCCATCACGCACCAGGGTGAGTTATAACAATGACAAACCCTGGTTCACAGCTAAGCTCAGTCAGCTCAGGAGGCAAAAGGAGGAAGCTTTCAGGAGTGGGGACAGGGACAAGTTTAAAGAGTCCAAGTACAGGTTTAGCAAAGCGGTGAGAGAAGCTAAACGACTGTACTCTGAGAAACTTCAGCTCCAGTTCTCAGCCAATGACTCTGCTTCTGTCTGGAAAGGGCTCAGACAGATCACTAACTACAAACCTAAACCCCCCCACTCCATTAATGACTTCCGTCTGGCCAACGATCTGAATGAGTTCTACTGCCGCTTTGAAAGACAGTGGGACAAGCCTGACACTAACCTCCACATCAGAGCCACATCAGAACCCCCCTCCTCCCCTACCAAAGGAACGTCTCTCTCTATCCTGGAGAGAGATGTCAACAGGCTTTTTAAGAAGCAGAACCCCCGCAAAGCAGCCGGTCCTGACTCTGTCTCTCCATCATCCCTGAAGCACTGTGCTGATCAGCTGTCTCCAGTGTTCACAGACATCTTCAACACCTCACTGGAGATCTGCCACGTGCCAGCCTGCTTCAAATCCTCCACCATCATCCCTGTCCCCAAAAAACCAAGGCCCACAGGACTAAATGACTATAGACCCATTGCCCTGACCTCTGTGGTCATGAAATCATTTGAGCGTCTTGTCCTGTCCCATCTCAAATCCATCACTGACCCACTCCTGGACCCCCTGCAGTTCGCCTACAGAGCCAACAGGTCTGTAGACGACGCCGTCAACATGGCTCTCCACTTCATCCTCCAGCACCTGGACTCCTCAGGGACCTATGCCAGGATCCTGTTTGTGGACTTTAGCTCTGCCTTCAACACCATCATCCCGGCTCTGCTGCAGGACAAGCTCTCCCAGCTGAGCGTGCCTGACTCCACCTGCAGGTGGATCACCGACTTCCTGTCTGACAGGAGGCAGCACGTGAAGCTAGGAAAGCACGTGTCTGACTCCCAGACCATCAGCACTGGATCCCCGCAAGGCTGCGTTCTTTCTCCTCTGCTCTTCTCCCTGTACACCAACACCTGCACCTCCAGCCATCAGTCTGTCAAGCTCCTGAAGTTTGCAGACGACACCACTCTCATTGGACTCATCTCTGATGGCGATGAGTCTGCCTACAGGTGGGAGACTGAGCGTCTGGTGACCTGGTGCAGGCAGAACAACCTAGAGCTAAACGCTCTGAAGACAGTGGAAATGATAGTGGACTTCAGGAAGAGCCCAGCCCCACCCACCCCCATCTCCCTGTGTGACTCCCCCGTGGCTACCGTGGAGCATTTTCGATTCTTGGGAACCACCATCACACAGGATCTCAAATGGGAGCTAAACATCAGCTCCCTCATCAAAAAAGCTCAGCAGAGGATGTATTTCCTGAGGCAATTGAAGAAGTTCAACCTGCCAAGGACTATGATGGTGAACTTCTACACCTCCATCATTGAGTCCATCCTCACCTCCTCCATCACCATCTGGTACGCTGCTGCCACGGAGAGGGACAATAACAGACTGCAGCGTATCATCCACTCTGCTGAGAAGGTGATTGGCTGCAATCTTCCGTCCCTCCAGGACCTGTACGCCTCAAGGACTCTGAGGCGTGCAGGGAAGATTGTAGCTGACTCCTCCCACCCTGGACACAAACTCTTTGAGACACTCCCCTCTGGCAGGAGGCTGCGGTCCTTCAGGACCAAAACCTCTCGCCACAAAAATAGCTTCTTCCCATCTGCTATTAGCCTCATCAACAAGGCTAGAGAGCCCCACTGTTGCTGATCAATTGCACCAATCACCAGAAAAAATTCCTTGTATGTGAAAGCATACTTGGCAATAAAACTGATTCTGATTCTGATTCTGATTCTGATTCTGATTCTTTCTGAGACAAAACAAAGAGAACATTATCTCACTTAAGTTCTCAAATTCTTACAATCCTGGCTATGGCCCTAAAACTATCCTGTACTGTGACTGAGATGTTTTGCTTGTCAACCAAAAATGTATTTCTTTAAATAAAAGGGACAGTATCTTAAAGTGCCACATTCAGGAAACCTGCCCAACCATGTCCAATCTTTACCTTCAAATTCAAATGTGCCTTATTGGCATGAATGTTTCAAGAACAATGTTGCAAAAGTATTAAACTATAATTCAGCTGAGTGGATGACAATCCCAGAAAAATCAATATACATATATCTATTTACAGTATGTTATGTGCTTGTTTGTGTGTGTGCATGTGTATCTACGTCATTCACTGTCCCTCAGGTTGTTGCATGGTGATTTGTACGTGGCAGCAGGATGTGTTCTGTCTCCTTTGCCTAGGAGGATCACATCATACAATAACACCAAGGTGTTGTGGAGTGGTCAATAGTTCATAATTTAGATATTAATGTTAGATAAACAGGTGACTTTACCACAATGTGAGAGAGAGACCAGTTCATCAATTTATATATAGGTATGGATTTATTTTTGCATTTCATAAAAAAACATTTCAAAAATACTGTAACTTGTAATTTTACATTTTAGTCAACTGCGAAGAAGTTAAACAAAACCAACAGGCCAAAAAAAAAGAAAAAAAAAGAATGAAAACTAAAAGTAAAGAAGTTGCTACAACAAACTGATCGAGTAGTTGTATGAGTGAAGGCAAAACAAAGTTGTTTGTTGGCCTTTTAAACAATCATTAAAAAAAATTACACAGAATTGGCCATGGACTGGCAATCTCAGTTAATGTATGAAAAGAATGTTCCCATTTTCTTCGTCTTGGCCATCAGCTCTGTTCATCTGTAACACACAGGTCCAACATGCACCTTGATGACTTTCAGCCTAGTTCTGTTCCTGTCTGTTTAATCCAACATTTCAAGTTCAATTCTTAGGATCCTAGTCTGGCACTAATGAAAAGGCTACAGAAACAGCACGTGCAGTACGTTAATTCAATTCCATCTTTACTGTCTTCATCTCTCATGCAGCTGGTGACACACTGAAGCATCCCCCCGGCTTGATCCTGTCCTCCCCCTTGTCTTGTTATCAGCTCTCTTCCCTTGTAACACACTTGCTGAGACACTCACGCTCAGACACACACACACACACACACACACACACACACACACACACTACACATCTCATTAACAACTTTTAGCCTAGTTCTGTTTGTTTGTTATTTGAAAATCATCCTGGCACTAACAAAGAACACTTACCTAAATTATCTTCATCTGACTATGTGTCTCTGCTCTCTAATGCACCGCTTACGAAGTACATGCAGCTGTTAAAATGCTGCATCATCTCCTGGCTTGGGACAAAGTTCATGCAGTGTATATATATCTTGTCTTCTCAGTCCACATTTCATATGGAGTATGCTGTTGAGAGTATCTCATCCCAGTCTATTCCTCAGTTTGGAGTAGACCAGATGATCTGTGAGCGTGGTCCTTCTACGTCAGCATTGCTCGAAGGCGTTGCAAGCAACAACAGAGCAAACAGGGTGACTTCTCTTCAGGGCTGGTCTCCACTGCTTTCTTTGTAATTGAGTACGTCAACCTAAAACGCATCTGCCTGACTGACTCTGCCTGCCTTTTTATTCCATTGGTGGTATGTACCAGCTTGATACTGTGTTTCAAGGGCTGCGAGATCTTCAGAGTAGAGTGTCACCACTGAGACTGATCTGACCAATGATTTTGCTTGTGACAGAATGATGGTCAGATTGAACATTTCCACCAAGAAGTCACGGCACCTGTTCCTCATTTCTTTCTGCCACGCTCTCCACAGGTGCCCACAGGTAACAAAACACAGTGATCCGTTAAATTGATTGGCCCTGTTCACACCTGGTATTCACATCCGTCCTGAGTGATCCGATCACAAGTGTACAGCTCTAAATACAGGTGTGAATGCACCCAGGACGCATTTAGAATGCATCTGAGATCTGATCACTCAGAATCAGTGTGAACGCAAATGCGTCTTGGCCACATTGAAGGACTACTGAAGTCCTCTGCCACAGTCTAATGAGTCCTGCCACAGTTTCACAATAAACAGAAAATATTTTACTATTTCTAATGGATAAAACCTTATTTCACTATACAGCTGTGCTCAGCCTTTCATTACTGCTGGAGACGCATTTTAATCCCAGGTGTGAACAGATGAACCTAGAGCTGACCACTTGTGATCAGATCTCTCAGGACGCATGCTAATATCAGTTCTGAACAGGGCCATTGGAGTTTGAATGGAGAGCCCCTGTCCTTGTTCATCTTGTTGAATTCCTGTGGAAACGCCATTGCAAACAGCAGGCTCAAATTGTTAATGATCATCACTGTTCATCTGCTGCAGGATTTCAGCGTCGTAACAGCTTTGGCGGTCTTTGGTGCATATAGCAGTCATAGATGGAAAGCCACCATGTACCAAACATGTGGACCAGCATCAAAGGGATTTCAGCAAAATTGATGAGGCCATAGATTTTTGCATATTCACAGCAGCAGAGAGCACAGTGTGAAAACCAGTTGTGAGAATAAAAAAACAAGTGTTCATTGCACATTTTTTTTCAGTGATTATTTTGAGTTTTTGGGTGTTAAGATGCCTGTGGAGGGATTGACTGCATATAAGTGGCATAACAGACTACCTCCTCTGTTTAGTGATCATTGTTTCAGTTTGACATTAAAACCTTATTTCACTCCTTGAGGTATGTGCATGTGACTCAGTTAAATAAATAACAGAATTTTCCAACATTTTTTTGAAAAGATAGTTTAAAAATAGGAATAAATAACTGAATTTCCCTTTTAAACAAATAAATATGCTTCATTTCTTCCTGTGAAATCCCTGGTCCTCCATATGTATAAGTGTGTAGGAAAACATATTACTATTTTTATATAACTTTAATTTGAACCGCCTCCACCCCCCTCACTACAGTAAGTAAGTACACTAACTTTATTCTGTATTACAACTAATGCTTTAGAATTTTTTTTTTTCTCTCTAAACTTGTTAAACCTACAGAATTAAATTAAGTGTTTTGGTTTTGTTCAGTTAGATTAAATTATATTTTTTTCAGACTGCAATAGATCGCCATCATGCAAGCTTCTTATCCTTTGATTTATGGATGATGCTTCCATTTTTTATAATCTAAATATTAAGTTAACATTAACTAGAGACCATCTTGCAATGGGATTACACCAGCTGCGACGCCCATCAACATGTTGATGTTCGTTCTCTCTTTTTTAACTTGAATTTGAACCCGCCTCCAACCCCCCTTCATCGGAGGACAAATAACTTTATTACGTATTACAACTACTGTTTTTGAAATGACCTTTTCCTTCTCTAAGTACTTTAATCTTACTTTGAAATTGTTTATCATTTTAGCTTGTTAAACCTAAAGAATTACACTAAGTGTTTTGATGTTCTTCAGTTAGATTATATTACATTATTACCTGCTGCGACAGTGTTGCTGGTATTATTTTTACTTTGTGGGTCTAAGGGTGTGTGTGTGTGTGTGTGTGCACGCGTGTCTTTGACATATATACTTGTGCTCTTTTTAACTTTAATTTGAACCCGCCTCCACCCCCCCTCATCGGAGGTCAAATAACTTTATTCTGTATTACAACTACTGTTTAAGAAATTTTTTTTTTCTTTCTAAGCTTGTTAAGCCTACCAAAATACATTAAATGTTTTGGTGTTGTTCAGGTAGATTAAATTACATTTTTCTGTCAGACTGCAATAGACTGCAATCACGCAAGCTTCTTATCCTTTGATTTATGGATGATCCTTCCTTTTTTTTAAAATCTTAATATTAAGTTAATATTAACTATAGACCATCTTGCAATGGGATTGCACCAGCTACATGTTGATGTTCCAACCCATGAGTACTAGAAGGTCATTACTACATTATTACTTCATTACTACTTGAGTATTCAGTGCTTATGGATCGGACAATGCCCATGTTTGAACTCAGCCTGCAATTTGATCTCAGCTGCACACCTGTAAAGTTTCAAGACTGAATTTTGCACGGTTGTGAAGCTATCGTGTTCAGTCCACAGACAGACAGACATGTAAACACTTGTACTCAACACTGCCTCTGTGGTAGTTCCCACTGCAGTAGATGTCTCCAGGACCATTTTACCATGATGACACACACACAAGGAGAACACAATACCAGCCACACACTGTCATGGCTGGTGATAAGTGATAAGGACAATAGTTGCTATATTGCTATTGGCTGGTTACCAATGATAAATATTAATGATAATGTGTTAAATTAAATTTTATTAGATTTGATCAAATCACCCCCCCCCCCCCCCCCCCCCCCCCCCCCATATCGGAGGGCAAATAATTTTATTATGTATTAAAACTACTGTTTTAGAAATTACCTTTTCCTTCTCTAACTACTTTAATCTTACTTTTAAATTATTTATCTGCTTATTAAACTTAAATTGATTTTGTTTAGTAAGATTATATTACATTATTACCTGCTGCGACAGTGTGACTGGTATTATTTTAACTTTGTGGGTCTAAAGGTGTGTGTGTGTGTGTCATCGGGGCAAATTGTGGACCAGGAGATGCCTGCTGTAGTGGAAAAACCACAGCTGCCACAGAGGGAGTTTTGAGCACCTTGGCAGGTGCTTTTGTAGCTTTTTGCAGCTTCACTACCGTTGGAGATGCACTCATGACACTTGACAGGTGTGCAGTTGAGATCAAAATGAAAACTGAGTCTGAAGATGGGTGCAGTCCAACCCATGAGTACTGAGTCCTCATGTAATAATGACTACTGAGTACTTGCGGGCCGGAACGTCACGCTGACAGGCAGAGCAGCTGGTGTGATCCCATTGCAAGATGGTCTCTTGTTTCAGATTGCAATAGATTGTTGTCATGCAAAGTTCTTATCCTTTGATATCTGGACACTATTTTTTAAATTTAAATATTAAGGTAATATTAACAAGAGACCATCTTGCAGTGGGATCATACCAGCTGCGGTGCCTGTCAGCCTGTTGGGTTCAGAAAGTATGATCCACCCGTTAAAGAACAGCCATGTTCAAGTCACCATATCCTGAAAAGAGCACAGTCACTATTTTTGAAAATATACCCACTTTCTCTTCATCACCTTCACCTTCCTCCTCTTGATTTTTCTCCTTTCTCCCCTTCTCCTTCTTGTGTTTTATCTTTTCCTCCATTTTTTGTTGTTCCTTTAGCAACCTCTTCCTCTTACCTTGTTGCCTCCACGTTCTTATCTCCTTCATTTCAGGAGTATCATCTGAAAGAAACAGAAAATCAAAGATAAGCATGGAGCACAGCTTAACTCCTTCAACCTTCCAATCATTTATAATTCATCTTATAAAAACATTGAAAGTGACTGTTTATCTGGAGGAAGCAACACAGCATGGAAGCTGACTTTCTTACCACCAGCGTCAATGGCCTCCTCCTTCTGGTAGGTCTTTGAAATGGCCTTGATGATTTGGTCCTTCTGGTGTTCATGGTACCGTATTTTCAGGCTTGAAATTAGCCCCCTTTTTTGAAACGATTCATTTCTTTCTGTCTTCTCCTGCTGTTTCTCTCCATCATCCTCATCTTCCTCCTCGCTCTCCTGTCTGTCTTCCTCCAACCATGCATGTCTTTTTGTCTCCTGTCTCTCTTTTCCCTCTCTCCTGTCTCTCTTTCTCCTCCCTTTCCTGTCTCTCTCTTTCCTCCCTCCTCTTCCTCCTTTTCTCCATCCTCACCTGTCTCACTTTTTCCCGTCTTTCCTGTCTCTCTTTCTCCTCCTGTCTCTCTTTCTCCTCTTGTGCCTGTCTCTCTCTCTCCTCCCTCCTCTTCCTGCTTTTCTCCATCCTCACCTGTCTCTCTTTTCCCTCTCTCTCCTGTCTCTCTTTCTCCTCCCTTTCCTCTCTCTCTCTCTCCTCCTGCTCCTGTCTCTCTCTCTCCTCTTTGGCCTGTCTCTCTCTCTCCTCCCTCCTCTTCCTCCTTTTCTTCATCCTCACCTGTCTTTCTTTTTCCTCCCTCTCCTGTCTCTCTTTCTCCTCTGACTCTCTCCTTTCTCCCTCTCCTGTCTCTCTTTCTCCTCCTGTCTCTCTCTTTTCTCCTTCTCCTGTCTCTCTCTTTCTTCCCTTCTCCTCTTCCTTTTCTCCATCCTCACCTGTCTCTCTTTTTTTTCTCCTCCCTTTCCTGCTCTTGTCTCCCTCCCTCCTCCTCCTACTCTCTATCCTACCGTCTTTCATTCTCTCCCTACTCCTGTCTTTCTCCCTCTTTCCAATCTTCCTTTTTCAGTCCTCTTCAGTCTGTCTCTCTTCTCCTTCTTCTGTTTTTCTCTCCCTTTCCACTTGTGTTCTTCTCACTCTGTTTGCTTGTGTTGTTTTCACTCTCCAGTATTCTGAAAGATGAATTAATAATATTGGTTTAGTGTAATTGTAAAATAAATTTTAAGAACACTTTCAAAATTTACTTTGACTACATTTTTATACTCTGTGATCATTGCACTGACTGCTCCCTTTAGAGATGCACAACAGCAACAGGAGCTTCAATTAACCGGCTTAAAGCTCTGGCTGTCCTCTCTCTCTGGATTCTCACTACTTATTAGTCAGCCTGGATTGATGCACCTTACTAAAAAAAATGTAATCAACTGCCAAAAAACAGTAATCATGTTAATGTACTTCATGAAAAGAAAAAGTTAAGGCCACATCTGAAAGTTGCATTTTCTGTATTAAAAACATGTGGAAGTAATAAGACACTGAAAACCGAGCAGCTAGCCAACAGTAGACGTCTTCTGAGCACCAGCAGCTGAAGTCTTGGGCCCCGTTCAGACCTGGTACTAACATCTGTCCTGAGTGATCCGATCTCAAGTGGACAGCTCTAAGTACAGGTGTGAATGCACCCAGGATGCATTCAGGAAGCATTCGAGATCCCGTCTCTCAGACTACATTCGGAGGTGGTCTGGGCCACATGTGTCCACATTGTTTTCCTAGTGTGAGCGCAAATGCGTCCTGGCCACAGTGAAGGACCGCCAACTCTAGTGATGTCCTCTGCCACAGTCTAATGAGTCCAGTCACAGTTTTATAATAAAATAATACAATATTTTACTATTTCTAATGGGTAAAACCTTATTTCCTTAGACGCATGTGGAGATGCATTTTAAAGCCAGGTGTGAACAGATGAACTTGACCACTTGTGATCGGGTCTCTCAGGACGCATGTTAATACCAGGTTAGGGTTAGGGTTATACCTTACTCATTAGCATTACTGAAAAAAATAAGATGATTAATGTTCAACGAAAAAATTAGCTTAGATGCTAATGCTAATGCTAGCTTATTAGCTGAGCGTGGTTGCTAACCTTAGAACCTGCTTAGAACCAAAGTTGACTTACCTCTCCGAAGGTCTCGGTGAAAGTGAAGGGCGTAAGCACTGTGCCTGTATTTATATTCCAACAGCATTCTGGAATGCTGTTGCTATGGGTGAGCAGCAGGTGGTTTCTATGCACATAATCTTATTTTATGTTTTATTTATTTTTACTTTTCGTTTTATAAGATTTTTTCAATACCTAGAACCTATAGTAGTAGTAGTAGTAAAAAAAAGTTGTAAAAAATACTATATATAAATTCACCACTGCTCTCCACATAGTGCCATGTGGAAGGTTAATCAGATTTGTTTATTTTGACAACAGCAGACAGGAGGAGATTGTTGGCGGGGAATCAGCTGTGACCTCTCTCTGGGTTATCATGGTGGACATCCATGGATACATCCATGTGTATATTTGCCAGGCACAGAGTGTATGATCCAGAGCTGCTCAAATTTCAGAGCCCTGCTTCTCACAGTGGGGTGGAGTTTAAGCCTCAGGCAGCTGCACATAGAGAGACGGGCTTCTTCAAGAGTGAATTACGAGACTAAGCAGAGATGTTAGGGGAGGTCGACCTGACAGTTACTGGATAATCAAAAATTAACAGCCTGCCAGGGCTACTAAGGTGTTGGTAACATGTCGGTAGGGCTTCTTTGCTTAGAATTAATGAAGGGTTCGTAGCCACAGCACACTCACAGTAGCTGAGCCGTGTAGGAGCCTTGAAGTGTTCAGTGTAGAGATCATCTCCATTGCATTGTGGCGGTGCAGAGTACTCGTTTATCTCTGGGATAACCCAAACAATCACCAGCAAGATGAAGATGCATTTATCTTGATGGTGGCAGTCGGGTTTCTCAGGGGTTAGCATGTTCAGTGTTCCTTTTAAACTGCACTGTCCTGTCACCCTGTTTTAAAGTCACAGCAGCGGACACAATAGCTTCTACATTTGTAAAAACATACAATATTTAGAGTTAAGTAAAATGTTTAATCAGCCAGTTGTGACGTGTTTTGTGAAAAGATGTGATTGCCCAGCTGCCTGATGGTGTGAGAGAGTCCTGAAACTGCTCTTGCAAGACCTCCAGAGCTACAAAGACGGTCCTACTGAGGGGATTTGCAGGGTCCTGGAGGAGGTAACATGACAAGATGGATGGGTGCATTAATACATACATACTTACTTACATACTCACATACTCTGAAATATTAGACAGCACTTTATAGTTATATTTCCTTTTTACAAAGAGTTTTGTGAGATTAGAGGTCAGGTGGAGGTTAACAAACACAGGGGTAGTTGATTGAGTAAGAGTAAGTAAGGAGACTGTAATTATGGGTACTGTAGGCATCCCCAGTGATAAATCTAATAGCAGAGTGATATACAGCATCTAAGGGCTTAAAGGTGGTGACAGCGGCACGTCTATATATCACATCACAATAGTGACCTTGGACAGTTTGTTCTGTTACAGAAATACAGCAGTTAAGAAGGCTAAACATAATGACATTTTAAAATATTTTTCTCATTTAAAGTGGCATTTACAAACAGAAGAGCACAGGACAAACACATGGAGATTTACCTTATCACTGGCTCAGTCACACTCATGCTGACCCAACCTCCTATAGGCATGTTGCAATATGTTGCTTTCCTGTTTTGAATTCACATAACGTGTGTGTATATATATTAACAGGAGGTTTCAGCGCCTGAAGTGCTGTATGAGGAGGTGATAGACGTGAGCGAGTCGTCCTTTGGCAGACTGGCTGCCAGCTGCCCAGGAAAGATCCCAAACGTACTGTCACAGGTGTGAAACACAGCTATGTGTTCTCTTTTATAGGTGTGGCGGTGCCTCAATATTTTTTCAAAACATAAACTTTGAGTTTATTATAAGCGGGGGTCCATCACTTTCCTGACATAACACTTGCCAAGCTAATTGCACTTCCATCTGTGTCAGTTCTACCTTGTGTTGAGTGCTAATTACTTAATGGTCATATGTTGACACGCTAAACTAAAATGGTGATGCTAGACATTACATCTGCTGAACATCAGCATGTTAAAGTTAAAGTACAAGACACATGCATATACATTTTTTAATCAAGTCAAAAAAATCTGTTTCGTTTGTGCACCCACCTCTACTTCCAAATGTCTTCGAGTTTCTTTCTCTTTCTGTTCTTAATATTTTCACATAATTCATCAGCAGGCTGTATTTTTTGGTTAATAAAGTAGGGCTTTGTGTTCAGTCCAGTGCTGTGTATGATATGTATGAATAATTTGTGTGTGTGTGTCCGTGTGTGTTTGTGTGTGTGTGTGTGTGGTGTTGTGTGCTGGTGCTTCTCAGGCAGTGCTGGGGATTCTCTGGAGGTGTAGAGGGAGCTGGATCTTGAACGTGTAGAAAAAGACCTGAGAGGTTTTCTGTCTTACAGCATCACCAGTCTGGCTGTCCCTCTGCTGCATTCACACATCAGTAGTTCAGCTCCTTTCTGTCCTTTCAGGCACAGAGGCATATATATATTCAAGCTATATTTATTTATTATTTATATTTGAAATATTTTAAGTTAAAACTCACTTATACTACTTTTGTTTATCTTTATGTCAACGTTTACTCAATTATACAGTTCACCTTCTCAGTCTCTGTTTGTCTCTGTGGGAGTAGGGGAGTCCACAGAGACACATGTTAATGGGGACTGATGTCCAATAGCCTGTTTTTGTTGTACATGTAACCCACGTGGTTTACTAGGTGGACGTTCATGTTTTTCTACCTTTGGTTCTTCCCTTTACAAGTCTACTCCCATTTGTTCCTTGAAATCCATTTACATTTAAAGACACAGTCTTACCTCAATCAAAGAGGTGGTGCAGGCCTTGCCTCGAGGTCAAGCATGGGGGCAAAAATCACATCACTGCAGAACAGAGGCAGGATTTTCCAGGTGTTCTAGCTAGTGTCAGTTTCAGACGCTGTTTCATCTGAACATTGAAGTGCTCTTCTATCTCTTGTTCCCCTCCAACCTCAGGATGTAGACATGTTGTTGATGCAGTCAGATGGAAGCCTGACTTCCATGGAACAGTTCTGTGCCTCTCAGGAGATTTTGTCTGGCCCAGTGGAGGGTGTGGGGGGATACACCATCCCCTCTCACAGCCAGATGGAGAAGAAAGCTGTGATTGGCTTCGACATGGGAGGTGAGTAGGGGGAATACCTTGAGCAAACACTGAGTGCACAGACTATGTGAAGAATGTCCTGTTATTGTTTGTAGTTCTTTTTTTCTGTGTAATTTACTGTGCATCTAAATTTGGCCCCTCTGCTTGGTTCCTGCTTGGCTCTGTTGTGCTTTCTTTCTAGGGATGCAGACAATGAGGAGTCCAGTCAGCAGTATGGGATACACCTGGGCCTTGTGTGCCCCATGCATATAGCCAGAGCAGCAGCAGTCAGGGCGTGGGCAGGCCTGGTCACCATACACATAGCTCTGCACAACACCAATACAGTACATTTTCACTCACCCACTCCCTACACAACTGACCTTACATATTTCTCCCATCTACTTTTTGTGTTTTGAATATAATTTTGTTGTAAATAAATTCGTTTTTATTTGATATACCTGTGTGTCTCCCATTGTTTTGTTGCAGTCTAAGAGCCGGGCTGTAACAGTCTAAAATGTTGATTATTACAATTGATAGTTTCTATTGTCTGGAGTCTGTTGTTTGAGTGCTGATGTGAATGTAAAATCTAATGTAAAATCTCAGAATATAGTAAAAGAGTAATAAATCATCAAAATACACAGTTGCCGATTTATTTTCTGTCGATAGATTAATTGATAAACTATTTTATCCTTTGAGCAGCTGCTTTTGTGTATTGTATTATTTAGCCGCCTGCCAGGCTAAACCCAGGGCACACACCATTGTACGTCACTACGTAGATTACGCGTCTCAGTTATCGCGAGGATACACGATAGTTGAATTTGAAAACGAGCGGCAGTGTGGTGTGGGAGAAGAAAACCGCAGAGAAGGTACATTTTTAAAACTCACACTTCGTGTTATTATTCTGTATAATACGACGTCTGTTTTAAACATTCAGATAAACGGTGATGTAAGGTGTCTCTGGGGAACCTCCTCCCATACGACTTGTTGACGTTGTTTTCCCGTTGCTTTCTCAGTGGGAGCTCGATCGAGGTGGGGCTTCGGTTTTCGCTAATGAGGCACTAGAGACAAACAAGTTGCCGTTAGTATTATTTCAGTTGTTAAAGAGCTTCTGCGGCTGTTTGAGTGACTTTGTGTTTTGATTTTTGTTTTCTGCAGAGCAAAGATGACCGCAGACAATGAAATAGACATTAAAGAGGCGTTTCAGCGCGCTCAGAAGGGCCACAATAACAAGGCAAAGTTGGTAGCAAGCCTGAAGAGCCGTTATAACAAGGTGAGTCCTCTGTGTTAATATGCGGCGCTCTTATGTGCGCTCACCTGCATTTATTAATTACCATTAGACATATTACCACACTTCACTCACAGTATAAATACAACTTCTATGAAGATATATTATTTATATATATTATTTACAACTGTGTTTTGCAATCTTGTCGTTCATTATCCGTCATAGAGTTCCAACAATTTGTTCCATTGACAGAAAATTCATTGCAACTTTTTCCTAATTGTTATGCAAAAATGCCCAAAGAATATATGGTTGCATCCTTTCACATCTTGTTTTCACTGTCATACATACACACATACACAGTAAACTGAATAGTTTTGGGTTTCATATTGCTTATCAGGCCAAAAAAAAGAAAATAAAAATTTGAAGACATTATCTTGGCCTGTAGGAAATAATATAGAGAGAGATTTTTTCACTATTTTCTGATGTTTTATAGACAAAACAATTAATTGATTAAGCAAGGAAATAATCTGTAAACTACTAAATAATGAAAATAATCCTAATTTAGCCTTCTTGTAGGCTAGTTATTTGTTCTTTTTGGCTTCACATTCTTCCAATAAGGTTTTCATAAAGGATGCAGAATCAAATCAGATAAAATTATTGCAACAAATAGAAAAAAGTGAATTTAAGTGTATTAGAGCAGAACAGGGCAATTCAAAGTGCTTTGCTAACTACACAAATATGTGGTGCATAGAAACTAATCACTGCTTCTCCATGTATTGTTTTACTTGCTCCGGAAAGCAAGTAAAACAATCCCACTCAACCTGTGAGGTCTGGTTGGGTAATTATTCTGCTGTGAATAAATACTGCAGAAACTGTTTATTTGGTTTCACATATTGCCCATTTCCACTGTTTTATTTTAAACTTAAGTTTATATGACTTCTCTTGGTTTTCATCCCTTGTTGTCTCAACCCCTATCTCCTACTTCAGCTTCAGGATAAGACACTGTTCCATGAAGAGTTTGTCCACTACTTGAAGTACGCCATGATTGTCTACAAGCGTGAACCTACAGTTGAAAATGTCATCGAGTTTGTTGCGAGGTTCGCAACAAGTTTCCAATCTCCACCTAAAACAGAGGAGGGGGAACAGGAGGAGGAGGATGAAGAGGAAGAGGAAGAAGCTGAGGATGATCATCCCTTTCTGAGTTTCATCTTCAACTTCCTATTGGAGGTATAAACAATTTTACACAAGTGTGTGCATTCAAAGTTAAATTCTTAAGGCACTGTTTGTTTTATGTGTGCTAAATAAGTATAAGGGGTCACCTTTTTGTAGGAACTGTTCATCATTTGTTGCAAACTTTTTTTTAAAAGAAATCTTAAAGCCGGTAATTTGTTGTAAAATGTTCTTCTAAGTTTTAAAAGAGCAGTGAGTATGATTTCGTGGCATTCAGCATTGAGGTTACAGATTGTAGAAAAATGGTAGTGCAATAGGGCTCCTTCCAAGCCAATGAAAACAGAACTATTCTTAGCTGTGGTGATATTGCCTTAATGAAAACATACTTATGAATGTTATATTCCATTTCTGCCAATAGATCACCCTAAATCCTACATACTGGTCCTTTACGTGTACACAGAAGCCCTGTTGTGATTGATGTCTCTGCTGCTTCCTAATCAGATTTTATCCTTATTATCTGTCTCCTGTCTCTGCCTGTTGAACTCCATCCTTTTCTCACTCCTACACTTTCCTGTGATATTCAACCCCTTTTCTGATCACCCTCTTTCCTTCGATCCATGTCCACTCCTGTAAACTTTCTGTATTGTCTACCGCTGTCTCCCCATTCCTTGCTCTCCTTTTTCCACTTCTTCTCCCAAACTGTTTGGACCCTTGCAATTTCTACTTTTCTGTCTTTTTAGTCTCATAAAGCCAGTAGCCATGCGGTGCGTTTCCGTGTGTGCCAGCTGATCAACAAGTTGCTGGGCAGTATGGCAGAGAATGCCCAGATTGATGATGACCTCTTTGATCGGATCCACCAAGCCATGCTGGTTCGTGTCACTGACAAGTTCCCCAATGTGAGGATTCAGGCTGCTTTGGCCATGACCCGTCTGCAGCAGCCAAAAGATTCTGACTGTCCAACCATCAGCGGTTTGTTTTTTTTCCCTTCCTTTACTTTCCTTTCTTTTTGATTTTTATAGAACACAGTCAAGCAAATGCAGAAAATATTACAAATTTGTAATATATAAAATTTGTTGTCAACAACCAAATCTGGGAGAACATTGTTTAAAATTGTGTGTTTGAACCCATATATCCACCATCTGTTGTGTTATAGCCTGTGAGTGGGACTTCTTGAGTGTTGCTGCTCACTTCATGACCTTGTATTTTTGATCATGTCTTTAATTCCTAGTCTTTGAAGGAGCTTTCGTTTTGTTTGGTTTTATAGGTATGTTCTATTTATAAACAAATGCTCTGTTTCTTTCCTTTTTTCAGCATATATGTTGATTCTGGACAATGATAGTAATGCTGAGGTGCGACGTGCTGTGCTCTCCTGCATTGCAATGTCCCCACGGACCCTCCCCAAAGTACTGAAACGTACCCGGGACATCAAAGAGAACGTCCGCAAGCTAGCCTACCAGGTAGCCACACATGCTGTCAAATTATTCTGTATAAATATATGCAGACACATGGCAAGTATATCAATAGATAACATAATAAAATTGTTTTGATTGACTGAATACTCATTCTTTTTAAATGCTGTGAATTGAGGTTTGCTCTAACATTTCTGTCTTTGTTTCCTGTTTTAAGGTTCTGGCTGACAAGGTTCACATTAAAGCTTTGACCATTGCACAGAGGGTTAGTCTACTGCAGCAGGGTCTCCACGACACCTCAGGTTCTAACAATTACTGTGCCTCTGTGTGTGTGATATGCTCAAACCATGATTGATTTTTGCATTTTGCAATTATAACAGTTGCCAATTAATCTTTTGCTGATCAGCTGTAAATTCTGTTCAACCCGATTGGATGTGTGTGTTGCAGAAGCGGTGAGGGAGGTGGTTGGATGTCGTCTACTGCCAGCCTGGCTAGTTCGGTTGGATGGTAACGTCATAGAGCTGCTCCACAGGCTGGATGTAGAGAACTGCGCCCAAACAGCTCTGGACACACTGAAAGCCATCTTCAAAAACAAACCTACTGAGGAGCTGCTGCAGGATAGAGTACAGCTCGACAACAGGTACACTCACGTACTTCAAACTCTGGCTCTCTCTTGACATTGCTGAGAAAATATCTGAGGCTAGAGATTCATTATGTTTATTTTTTAATAGGAAGCTGATCCCATGGGACTCTCTGACCTGTGAGAATGTGCTTTACTGGAGAGCCCTGTGTGAGTTTTTCAAGGCTCAAGGAGATGAAGGTGATGAAATGCTGGACCAAGTGTTGCCAGACGCTGCCACTTATGCTGACTACCTCTATGGGTGAGAAGAAACAGATTCACTGAATTATATTCACAGTTTTCTTGCTGTCAGCAGTGTGTTTTACCCCTCCTGCAGAGTAACTTGTGGAGCAAAAAAATCATCAGTGACAACAGGCTATAAAGAATGATTTATTCTTGTAGTCAATATAGTATTAAGTAGCTATAATTAATATTTTTAAATATAATAATCTAAATATGAGCCAGAAAACAACATGATAATGTGAAACTGGCAGAGAATTATCCCCCGACTCTGCAGCTCCCCTCTGCTTTATGGAGGTTCTTTTAAGGGCTGAGTTTCAGCTCATCGTTTACCTGTGCAGTGCATTTAGCAGCTAAAGATCCAAATATCTTCCTCTTCCAGAGCTAAAATAGTGAATATTGCACTTGCATTTGCTAGGTGGCCATGTGTGTAAATAAGCAACAACAACAACAAGTTTGCCACCATAACTGAAATGGTAATGATGTTATGTTCCCAACTTGTGTCTTCTGGCCTTAAGTGGCCAAAAATTCAGTCATTGCAGGTTTCAATAAAGTTCAAGTAATTATGTGATGCTCAGAGTAGCAAATTCACTTGCCATAACCATGTTGTAACTCCAGGTATCTAAAGGCATGCCCCATGTTCTCAGAGGAGCTCTTTCTGTATGTAACTGTGTGGCTAACTCAAGACTAATATAACTGCTTTGACAGTGTGGCTAACCAATGGCTAAAATTTGAACCTAATCATGAAATAATGCCATTTGTAAGTATGACCAGTGTGAAGTGTGACATTTATATTAAAAAAAGACCTCATCCCTGCCAAAAAGTAGAACAACGTACGGTGATATTCAGTGCTCTTGTAAGTCAGTATGTTTTTTATTTACAAGATCAAAGCCAGATACTTCAAAAACAGCTGTGATCAAGTTAACCCCGCCTCAGGGCCCCAACAGACTGTGTACTGTAACTACTTTAAGATTTAGCTGTTAACCCTCACACTCAATATTAGACTGCTTTTATTATACAGCAGCATCTTTGAATTTCTTGTAATGTTTTATCCTTATAGATCTAGTTTTGCTTTTGCTGTGGAAAGCACAGTATTTATCTGGAAGACTGATCATTGTGCTTGAGACTAAAAGAGATTTTACAACATTGACTTTGATTTTCAAGTCAACATACTATATACTGGATATAATCTTATAATGACCACACTCATTCCTATTTTGAAGTCCCAGGACTCAATCATCATCCTTCCCGTGAATCGCTTTTGGAGTGGTCTGTTGCTTTAACACCTGTAATGTGTGTGATGCTGTAATGTAAATAAATTAGCTGTATTTGGGAGGCATGCTTAACATTTATCTGCTCATTAAATACATTTAATATTTTCTTTAAAAAAAGGTTTGTATGAATAATTGAGTGGCTGGCTGAGTGTAGCGGTTGCTTGTTTGTGGTGCAGCTGCAGTGTTCAGCTACAGTATTGCATTTTATATGATTGTAATATTCTGTTTTGTACCACTGTGACTTGGGCAACTGAGAGCGGTCTAAATTTTGTTTTTTTTTTCTTGTGACTGAGTGTGTAGCTGAATAATATCTAATCTACCTGTGCTCTGAGAGCTGTTGTTACCTCTCAGATGTTTGATGTTCGACTCTGACTGTTGCAGATATCTGAGGGCAGTGCCTGTGCTGTCGGAGGAGCAGAGGGCCGACTTCAACCAGCTGGAGCTGGTCATGACCAAAGAGTTCATCTCTCAACAGCTCATCTATCTCATTGGATGTTTGGACACAAACGAGGAGGGAGGCAGGTAAGATGAGGTCATGGTTATGTTGGTACAATGATAAACAGATGGTGGAAAAAATGAAGTGGGAGGGGAAAAAGCCAGCTGTCACAGTGGGGAGAGGGATGCGGTATCATTTAAATATGAGTATGATGGAGGAAGAAAGTTATAGTGTACTTACTTACCTTTGCACCACTGCACGCTGGCCAAACACAGTGTGAAGTGAGTATGAATATCAGATTGTCAGTTTAACAAAGTTACATAACTGGTTAGACACAGACCTCCTAATCAGATGTTGGAAGGGTGTGGGGTGTGGGTTTCCTGCTATCCCAGCATTCGACGTGCACTTTGGAAGTCGTATAAATCCTGGTTCAAGCATAGGTGCACAATTTTTCAAGTCTGTCTTAAAACAATTGTCATATGTCCATATGAACCTAGAAAAGGGTTTTGCTTGCTGTAATCATTGCTCCAGTTTATTAAAGATTTCTGCTGAATGCACTGTCAGTGTAAGTAATGGGGGACAAAATCCACAGGCCTTGCTTTGTGAAACATTGGTTTATTTTAACCTAATATGAGCCTTCAGTTGTCTTTAATCTGACTCATTATTTTATTTGTCTTTGTAGGAAGCGTGTGTTGGCTGTTCTGCAGGAGATGTTGGCTCTTCCACAGACCCCCTCCTCCCTGGTCTCCCTGCTCACTGAGAAACTCCTCGCTCTCATCCCTGATGACCAACGACGCATTCAGATTGTAAATTATGGTTTACACTTAAATTTGAACTGACTAAAATCTGTGTTCATTCTTTTCCACACAGAAAGGAAAATGCATACAATGACGCTCTTCATGAATTCACCTGCCAGACCAATTAGAGAGAAATTAAAATATAAAAGATGAAATTATTTGTCAGTGTTTCCAAATGGAGACACTTGATCCTGTTGATGGATGCGTGAATGAAATTGTCCTTTGCTACAACAGGTTTTTAGTTTGAAATGTGACAAAGTTAAACAAGATTTTCTATTAATTGGTGGTGTCATTACCACAGAGAATGATGTCTAAATGAGTAGGCTCTGTGTTGCACAGGTGGCAGAAATCATCTCAGATGTGAGGGAGCCCATCACAGAGGCCAGTCAGCCAGTGAATGAGAACGAGAGCCGCCGGCAGCAGGTCCAGGTGGGCAACCCTCTGCTAACTGAAAGCACCCAGAGGCAATTACTTTCAAAGATCAGTTGCTACAAAAGGATATTCAGGTTTCTTATACATGAACATGTTAACTGATAATTAAATCTTCCAAAGTCTTGTTCCTGGCTATCTGACGTAACTGTATTTGTATACATACAGGATATATAATAGAGCACTTAAGTATTGATGTTCAGATACCTTAAATCGAGATCACTAACTCATAATTTACTAATCCTTTTGATTTCTAACTCTCCTCTGATTTGCACTTATCTACATTCTTCTGTGCTCTATTTATATTCCTTCTTTGTCGGTTTCTATTTGTTCATCCTGTTGTACCTCCATCTGGTTTGTATTTGGAGGCATAGCATGTGTTAACAAGTGGGGTGGAAGGTGCACATCATTTACGCTAATCTGGTCTTTCCCTGGTGTATCCAGGTTGATTAGTTTTCCCTTTTATGAGTTTTCTTCACCACATTTTTCCCTACTTGACCTTAGTGACAGTCAGGTCCTTACCAGCCTATTTTTGGAAGTGACCTAGGAAGAAAAAGGCACTGAGGGATTATCTAAGAGTCTTGAGTTTCAGTCATGATTGTCAATCCATCTACTCTACAACTAGCTTCCAAACTGTAATATCTCGGAGGCCAAACTTCATCTGCTGCAGATGAAGTGAATCCTAGCCCAGGTGATTAGCTTCCATCCTGTCAGTGCACCTGCTCTCTCTCCTTTTTTCAGTGAGTAAAAGCAAAGTATCCTCTCAGGGATTGTAACCTGGCCCAGAGCCTCAGCTGTTGTTGTTTTTCCCTGTTGGAGGAGGTGTAGTCACCTATCTGAACAGTCAAGAACCCTCTGGAGTATATTTCAGCTAAGGAATGACTCTTGTTTTCCGTTTACGTTACTACCACTCTTTTCTTCCCCTCCTCCCATCCAGCTAGCAGAGGTGAAAGTGCGTCTCTTGGAGGCTAAACAAACCCTGGAGGACTGTATCACTGCCCAGGAGTTCAGCCGTGCAGCAGAGCTAAAGGACTCCATCACAGAGCTTGAGAACCGCAGGAACCAGATCGTCCAGGAAATCACAGAGAGCAGCCAGCCAGCTGACAAGGAGACCCGCACTGAGAAGGTACATAACCAAATAGGAAGCACTGCCTCTGTGTCCTGACGTATTTGTTTGTTTCTTAATTGTTTGTTTTTGTTTTCTGTGTTTCAGAATGACCCAGAGACTCTTCTCAGGTGTTTAACAATGTGTGCTGAACTGCTGAAGCAGATGAACATCAAGACTCGAATTGGTCCAACCATAAGTGCCTTAATGTCCTCACTGGTATATATCCACACCACACACCTCATCCTTTTGTTACACTTGCTGTATGTAATAGATTTATAGATCACAAGCTCAAACTGGTTCTTCTAGAAATCAATAATATTAGAACCTAGCTACCTATACTGTATGGTCTGCCAAGGACTTATGTCAGTAGTTCCCACAGTGCCAATGAACACAGTGTCTGTCTGTCTGTTGCAATAATTATATAGAAGACATGGAAGGGATTCAAGTTACGACAAAATGTAGTGATATGCTTTTTCTCCACTGTGTGCTTGTATAAAATGGTCCTTTTTTACAATGTTGTTTCACCTGCATTTCTAACGTTGTACTTGCTTTTGAGGATGCCAACCAGTTGAAACCTTGGATTCATCTGTGATGACTTGCTTATTGTTTAAGTCATGCCATGTTGGTGAAATCAAGACAGTCAGAAGTTGGTTGAAGTCAGTATTTCTCTGTCTGTCAGGTCCTGCCCAGTATTGCAAATGCTCACCCTGCTGTCCGTAACATGGCTGTGGTGTGTCTGGGAACATGCACTCTGCACAGCAAGGAGCTGGCCAAAACTCACATGGTCTTGCTGCTACAGGTAATGTTATATAAATGATTTATCTGCCTAAAATTATTTTGCATACTTTTACAAACAGGCAACATGACAGTCAGTTAGCCCAATGTTTCATATTGAAACCACCAGTTGTATTCTCCTGTGCAGGTAGTTTTCATTTTAGTTTGAGGTTTTGATATATCTGCTACAGAGACTAGTACTTAAAAATTATATGAAACTTGTGCTTAATAAACACAACAGAAACATGTCTTTCTAGAAACAGCATCCTCGAGATAATCCAGTAACCCACAGATCTGAGGTCCTTTTGATTACTCTGTTTAACTGTAGCTAATATAAATCAAACTTGCATAACCAGGTACAACGAGAGCTAAGTGGTAAAATATCTTTGTGTAATTTTGGTTCGCTGACCCATAAACTCAGACATTAATTTTCTACTGCCAGTTCTAAAATTGCTGTGTGTGTGTTTTCAGATTGCCCAACTGGATGAGGTAAAGATCCGTATCAGTGCTCTGCGCGCCATCATTGACCTTCTGCTGCTGTTCAGCTTCCAGCTGCTGTCTGAAACAGCTCCCACTCAGACAGCCCCACCCTCCCAGTCACCAGACAGACAGGAGGAAGACGCACCACCAGTGGCCGAGGAGAAGGAAGAGGTATCGGAGGACACTGCACAGAGCATCCTTGTGATGCTTTCAGAGTTCCTGGACAGTGAGGTGAGCTATTCCATGACCAAACCTATGTGTTTAGTTTTTTCGGGGAGTAAAATGGAGAAAGTCTTATAAAGGTATACGTTTTCAGGTGTCTGACCTGCGCACAGAAACAGCAGAGGGCCTGGCCAAACTTATGTACATCGGCCGCATCTCCAGTGCCAAGATGTTGTCCCGTCTGGTGTTGCTCTGGTACAACCCTCTCACTGAGGACGACACCCGCCTTCGACACTGCCTTGGCGTCTTCTTCCAACTCTATGCCCGCGAGAGCAGGTCTCACATGTTCTCATACACAGGCAAACAATGAGCAATGTGGTTCATTTATTGTGTGGTATTTATTATGTGTACATGATTACCCATCCTCCTGTTATTAGTATCAGGACTTGCCCAGGTAAAGTTATTAGTTATGCAATACAAACTAACACAGAGTTGGTCTTTGTGGTGTATAAGGGTCCACCAGGAGGTTGTGGAGGAGAGTTTCCTTCCGACTGTTCGGACTCTGATGAATGCCCCAGCCACCTCTCCTCTAGCAGAGGTGGATATTAACAATGTAGTCGAGCTGCTTGTGGAGCTGACCCGCCCCAGTGCGCTTATTAAACCCTCAACCAACACAGAGGTAAGAAACATCCACTGAGACTAGTGTTGTTTATTTTTTATTAGTAGTCATGTTTTTTATTGGCTCACTGAAACTTTTCATCATATTGCTTTATTCCCTCGAATGCATATTCATTTCTTCAACACAGATTAAGTCTGCAAATTGTTCTCTTGAATGCTTCAGTTCACATTAAAGCAGGCTGAGCTTTAATTCACAATTGTTTGAGTAAGCTGTTTACAATTACAACAGTAGCTCAACAAGGCAAAAACTAATCGAATGTATTGGATGCATGTCTTTAGGAGGTGTGTGTCCATGACTATTTGGCGGTTCGTATGTGTGGGGAGATGCTGAAGGACCCTACAGCCCCTGAGGTTCGTCTCTATGCCAAGACTCTAAGCAACCTGGAGCTCAGCAGAGATGGGACTGTCAGGAAAGACCTGCAGACGCTGCTGCAGCAGCTTGTACAGGTATATACAGACATACAGTTAAAAACATAGTCATTCCCACGGTTACGTATACCTATATACCTAGGGCTGCAGCTGACAATTGTTTCTAATAGCGATTAATCTGCAAATTTTCTGAATTAATGGTTTTTAATAAAATGTCTAATAGTGAAAAATGCCCTTCAGTTTCTGAAAGTTCTAGGTGAGGTCTTCAGATGTCTTGTTGTCTTCAACCAAGTCTGAAACCCAAAAATACTATCATATAAGAAGAAGAAGAAGTTGGAACCAGAGAATGTTAATCGATTGTCAAAATAGATGCCAGTTACTTTTCTGTCAATAGACTACTTGATTAATTGACTAATTATTGCACCTTTATGTGCATATCTATAATCTGAAATGTTTAATTTCTCCACTTTCTGACTTCCTTTTCTTTAGGTGGTGAGGGATCGCGTTTGTCTCCGTGCTCTGGAGAAGATGGTTTATCAACTGGTGGACTCAAAAGAACAAGCCGAGCTCCTGAGCGCCAGTGCACTACAACCACTGGATGTTAATGCAGATGGTACATACATAGTGACAATCTGTATAAAAGTCCACCTCACATTCCGCTGAGCATTCCTACTCCTGTGTCTAACTAAATCTACTCTACATTTATTCACAACAGTTCCTCCTGTAAAAGGATTATGTCTTACTCATGTCTTATTACCCCCCCCCCTTGCTCCTAACTTGAAAAATTAAGGAGCACATAAAGAACTTTGTTCATATCAATAAAGGGATATGAAGAGACATTAGCAAGCCTAGTTATATGAATACAAAAGGCAGAGAGAGGAATGGCAAAAATATGAATTTTCTGTCTACCGTGTTTTCACAGAGGCTGCAACAGAAGATCCATCTAAATCTGCCAAGAGAGGTAGAAGAGGTAATGTGGGTTCTGTATACTCATCCAAATCGGCAGTTGTTGATAGTGCCTGTGTATTTTTAGAGCTTTTCTTGTCTACCTGAGAGGAGGACTTGACTCAGCGCTGTGAGGTAACCTGAGTGTTTGTGTACACAGGTCAGAGGAAAGTCTGTACAGCTAAAGGAGGCAGAAAGCCAAGCAGGAGGGCAGAGTCATCTGAGGAGAGGTGAGTCTTCTCTGTTATTCTCATCTATGCATAAGGAAATGTGATGGCTGAAGCCATCATACATGATTTGATACCACTACTCATATTTTTGTTTTGGCTACAGTGATGGAGAAAATGTTCCCGACTCAGTTCCTGTGGTTCGTCCATCGCGGAGGGCCAAAACTACAGCTCTAGAGAAAACAAAGCTGGACCTCAACACCCTCATCAACCAGGAGGCTAATGTGTCATAGAAGTCAGGTTATGAACCGTCAATGCTAAAATGAAAATTTTAATTAGTTACTTTAAAGCAGGATTCAAGGCCTCCAGTTTAATATAATTCAATACTTTTCTAATGTCAACGTCTAGTAAAAGTGATGTCAGTAAATGTAACTGAACCTGACCTAGACCCCCCATAATGGGGTCACCTTTTTATATGTGGTTGTGTTTCCTCTTAAGTTTTATGCATGTGTCTCCAAGCTTAAAGTAGTCATTTTAATCATTAAAGTGAGATGTATGTCAGTAAAGCGTGTCCTCTTCATTATCACAAAACCAGATCAGTGCCCCCCCCAATCTTTTGGGTTAGTATGGACACTACTCATTTGCCAATGTAAAATTGATGCATTGAGGGATGATCAATATGACCGCCAACATTAAGTTAGGGGGGAAAAAAGAACGCACTACACTGCTGAAGGTAAACAGACAGTGGCCTGTAGATCAAAGCGCTGAGCATGCTATACTCCCCAGTGGAAACTATGGATTGTGGCTTTTTCATTTCATAGTCTACTATAAATCATACTGCTCACTAGTAATTTCAAAAGACTCTTTATTGTTCCAATTACAGACACCTGTTTGTTTCATCTGTAATGGACAGTATAAAAACACATCATAAAGAAAATATACAACAGATGTTTAGCACCAGGTTCTTCAACAGAGGGCTGAGGGTTATTTGTCACAATACTGGGCCACCCCACCTCCCTCCTGTTGAAATGGCAACCATAGTGACATACATACAAGGGTAGTCAGGCACACAATACACACTACAGGTTTAAGTTTTGACCTACAGCCAGACATCTTGAATCTAACATGATATTGATCCAAGATTAGTGTTTACCAATCAACTCTCCGACCTCGTCTATCACACGATAAGCAAAAGAGCAGTAGGCCTAGCTGAGCCCCAGTGGAGGTAGGCGTCTCTTGCTGCAACTTGAGAAACACAAAAGGAACTCTAGGGAAACCTTAACAACTAAACATCTCCCACCTGCATTTGAACAGTAATTAACGCTAGTATGTTTATGAAAAAAAAAAAAAAAAATTAATGCTATTATAACATTTAAAAAACTGTTATTTTCTGCTTCATTGAGGAGCGTAAAGCAGGTGGGAAAAAAAGTTGTTATAGCAATATCTTTTAAGCTCACATTACATGGCTATGGAAACAACTGAAGTAACATCCCAGGCCATTGGTACTTGTGTACATCCATTCGTCTGTCAGCAATAAAATAATTACTACATACTGATAAATCCTCTGGGTTTGTATTGCACCAAATAAATTCTCTAGTTTTACAGTAGGGGATGGTAGTGGGACATGGGATGTGCAAAATATGGGGGAGGAATCTGTGTAGTGGGATTAATAATCTCAGATGGAATAGTGCAAGTAGATCTGACACTGATGACATACAGTATATGCTTTGGGTGAAAACAAGACGATCACATAAAGATAGATGAGTTAAAACAAGTCAGATTCCACAAACCAAACAATGAATCTGAATAGTCCACAACTGCATAATGCCACTTCACATACACCTCTGGATTTTCTGACTTGTTGGGACTGAATATGTGGTCATTTAGAACATATACGATTGTGCTAATTGTGGTTTGGTGCTGAGAATTGCAAATATCTTAAAAGAAGTAATGCATAAAATATTTGGTTTTAGTACATATTGATGGCCAATTAGTTCAGGACAGGATCTGAGAGGACCCATACACATATCATGGAAAAGGTAAAAAGATTCCTTCATTCAAAGCATGTTTTTGGCTACTGGCTTGCAATACAACGACAGTGATGCAGCAAACAAGGCTCGGCTTGGAGAATGTCATTAAATTTAAATACAAGTTTTTCAATCCTAAAACACAAAACAAATTATTAAATTAGGGGGGTGGCGGCACTGTCTTTATGCAGTCAAGTCTTTCCTTCCAATACAGCCAATCTGACAAGGCTCACTGTATAAGCACTTATCCCATAAAAACTCGGTAATGATGGATGTACTAAACACACTAGGAAAGACAAAGGCAAGTTGACAATGGGAAAAAAAAAAACATTCTGTACATACATATTCATGGATAAAAATAGTGCAACATCAAGCTTTTGTTAAGTTAGACTGCTACATAATTGCTGAGTGTAAGACTGAACCATAGTGGGATGGTCAGTCCACGTGGTCAGCTCAATGTCCAAAGGCACCACGTTAAACCACAGTCCCTTTCCCAGGAAGGAGGAGGCTTCATGCTTCATTTAATTCTCTGTCAGAAAAGAAAGCATAAGTTGACTTTATGGTGATTTGAAACTGAAGCTTGATAAATGTCAATGTCTTTAATGATTTTCAATAAAAAAGCAAGATAGTTACCAAGAACAAAGTCACACCATCTTGGCCCGGTCAGACCCCTCATTCGCGATTGTCTCAACATTTTCGCTGGTGGTGGTTGTGGTGGTTCAGTAGACACAACCCCCGGACTTTTGTATTTGCCTTTCTGCCTCCCCACCGGCATCTCATTCTGCTCCTGGACTGATTTAGGTGCAGAACCTGCCAGCTCTCTGGAGGTAGTCCTCCTATTCATGCTCCTCTTTCTTTCAGTTTTCACAGCTTTAACAACTCCTACCACTTCTCTCTCCCTTCCTGCAAATAGGTATGCAGAGGGTGACCCATCATCCAGTGTCACAGTACAGGAGTCCCACTCTTCCTCAGTTGATTCATTGTCTGGAGAGTTGATCTTCCTCAGAAACACCCGGCACTCCTTCAGTGTCTCAGGGCTCCAGGCTTTTGAGCAGAGGTTCTGCTCTTTGGGTAAATCCACAGGCTCCTGAGTTTGGTCAACAGAACTGGTAGCAGAACTGTTCTCCAAACAGTCAGATAATTGATCTTTTTCTGATCTGTGTAATGCTTTACGTTTTGGTTGTAGTCCAGTTGCATGTCCATTTGAAGAACTTGTAGCTACTTTTATGTTTTTCTTATTCCTCTGTCTCTTGTGCCACCTCTCCCTTTCTTTCTGGGTTAGGAACCTTGTCCTTGCTCTAAAAAGAGTAGCCTGGTATTTTCTAAATGCTCTGCTTCTCTTCCATTGGACTCCTTGGTTGCGCCTGCTTGTTGTAAACCTGGGAGTGAAAAGTTGTCGCCTGATATTGTGTGTTGGTAGAGGTGCCTTATTCCTCTTGCTCAATCTTCTTTGAGCCTGTTGATGCTGTAAAGGACTTTTTGGCACAGTTTTGGCAAACTTCTTAATATGTTTGCGAAGTCGCTCTGCCTGAGGACTGTGGCAAACACTTTTTTTATTGACAGAACGAGGGAAGTGCCTAAGTTCATAAGGATTACGGGAGCTTGCCTTCTTGACAATAGCCAGAGACTGTGTCTCTGTGGTCTGCATAAACCAGGAACAGAGCTGCTGCATGCTACAGGACCTTGGTTTGTTAGGAGAACAATCAAACAGTGTTCGAACCACAGAGGAATGTTTTGGCTTTCTGGTAAATGAATAGTTTCCTTTAGTGCTTAATTTAGAGTTAAAGGTCATTTCTTTTTCATGGGTCTCCACAGTGTCTGAAACCCAGGTGTCAGAGATCAGTCGTATTCGCCTGGCAAGCTCCTGATTCATTGTTTTTTCCTCAGCTGATGCTGCCCACCATCTTAGTGTCTCTTTTGGGGTAAAGATGGAGTCTACAGATACCCCTGCCACTCTGCTGAGGTCCTGAGAGGTGTTCTTCCTCTTGTCTTGTCCAAATAGCTGTCTTTTCCCCCCAGAAGATTCTACACTACTTTGTTGCTCCTCCTTTTTCCTTTCATTATTGGCCTTATTTAGCAGAAGTTGTTTAGAGCGCCGTAGCAGAGCATTACTGTGGCTGTATGATCTAGAGGTGGAGGTAGCAACGGCATGCAGAAAGTGGATTGAGGGCTTTCTCACTCTCATTGAGTGACGCACTGCTAAAGCCTGATTGGGGAGTTTGTCTTTACCTTCAGCCTTAGTTTCTATCCCTTTCTCAATTTGACTGCTTTTGTTTGTTGACAGATGACTGATTGTCCAGGGCTCTTTGGCAGATTTGAATTCTGGCAGTACTTGCTTATGAATTAGTGTTTCAGGAGACTGCCGAGTATCTTTGTTAATCTGAATTTTGCGTTGCCGAGGAGACACTGTGGTTACTGTGACTGAGATTCCAGAGATTTTAACTTTTGCAGGTCTACCTGGTTTCCTTGAGGGTACAAAATCCTCCCGCTTCAGACATTTGATGTTACTGCTAGATTGAGGGGCAGACTCTTTCACGGGGCTGACAAAACTGAACTCCTCTGACAATTCTGTTGTGGCAGTTTCGATATTACCTGAGCTGGTCTTAGAGTTGTGCATTAAAATGCCCAAATCACTTTTAAGGCCCACTGCTTGCCAAGCATCATGGAATTCTGTTTGTAGCTGGTCAAAGCCCTCAGACACCATTCGTTTGTTTCTCCTAGAACGGCCATACACAACTGTTATTTTGAGGTTCTTGTTTACATTCTCCTCAGTGTCAGATGCTAAATCACCTTTTCCACTTGCTGTTTTTGCCCCAATTACTGAATCTACAGCTTTCTGCTTCCGTGGTCGACCAATTGGCCTCTTCTCTTTTTGCTCCAGCTGTGGTCCCATCTTTTTTGGCCGGCCCGGACGCCTTTTTGGAGGAGTGGATTCATGAAAAGATAAGTCACATGGTGACCTCTGGCTCTCAGTTCCAGCTACACGCTTAGTTGGACTACCTTCACCTGATCTTCTGGAACCTATTTTAGGTGATGAGGAAACTGACTTGGGTGAGGAGGCAGACTTGGAAAATGGAGAAGCAGACTTGCCTGGCGAGGAAGCTGACTTGCCTGGTGAAGAAGCTGACTTGCCTGGTGAAGAAGCTGACTTATGTGTTGAGGAGGCAGACTTGGCTGGCGAAGAAGGTGACTTGCTTGGCGAAGAAGCTGACTTATGTGTTGAGGAGGCAGACTTGGCTGGTGAAGAAGATGACTTGCTTGGAGAGGAAGCTGACTTGGGTGTTGAGGAGGCAGACTTGGCTGGTGAAGAGAGTGACTTGGCTGGTGAAGAGGCTGACTTGGTTGGTGAACAAGCAGAACTTTCAGGTGAGGTAGCAGCCTTCAGTGAAGAAAGAGATTTTACTTTTGAAGTAGGAGACTGGGTGCTCGGGCTTTTGTGTTTCTCAGATGTCCCTGACCATGAAGACACTTCACATGGGTCAAAAGATTCGTCTGCCTGTGTGCTAGAACCAGAGCCTGCTGACTTGAGACTGTATCTGACTCCTTCCTTATCCTTTACTGGTGATACAAACATGAGCTTAATTGGACTAGTGTACTGGACATGGGAGTTGGGAGGTTTCTCAACACAGGGAGCAGGCTTAATGGTGACATCCCTATTTGATGAGTTTTTGGGCATTTTTGAAGCTGCCTTTGAGACCTGAAGTCTTTTTGGAGATGATCGTAGCCTTCCAAAAGGCTTGGCAGCACAGTCACTATAATCTGTCCTAATGTCTGAGCTGTATTTTGCAGGAGTCTGCTCTTTGGCAGCCACGGTTTTTGACTCTGTGTAAGATGGTCTAAATTGTTCTATGTGTGGATGTTCAAAGGCAAGCTTCCCTGTGTCCTCAGGTGAGGACAGAGGGGCTTCATTTCTTGATTCAAGCTGGGTGTCCTTAGCATCTGGATCTCTCGATAAGGCATCCAATGAGCTAGATGTTGAATCCTTGTCCTTTCGTGCTTTCTGGTTAAAGATGCTATCAGAGAAACATGCAACAAAGAACATCTTCCTGGGCTCTGTTACATAGGAAGAGAACCGCTGTGGAGGGACTATGTTTCTCCTGGATTTCCTTGCCTCCTTGGAGTGGTTTGATAGATATTTCTGCCCATCTCTAAAAGGTCTGTTGGAGTCTTTACCTTTACCTGGTCTATTGTCACTGTCAGAGCTTTGACCTGATTGGGCTTCCTCATGATTCATTTCACTTCCAGTATTGGTTACCTTATCTTCTTTACAGGGCCTGCCACGCTGTTTTGCTGAGGTTGCAGTCACTGTCATTACCTGTGTTTGTGAACTGTGACCTTTTGAGCCGTGTTTGCCGTAGTTGCTCTGCAGCTCGGGGGTGGGCATTTCAGTGCTTGAGAGACTAAGATCTTTTCCTTCACAGGATATTTCCCTCTCTTTCTCCTCTGTTTTAAGGATCTGAATATCCCCTGTTACTATAACTGTCTGTATCTCATCTTTTACTTTATCTCTGTCACTTTCTGCAGACAGCATGTTCAGTGGTCCCTGCCCAACTACAGGTTTTACACCTACCTCCATTTCTCTTTTAGACTCTTCTTTGACTAGGTTTGAGTCTGATGAAGTGCATGATGTAGTTACAGTAACATTTCCATCTACCAATCTTGCCCTCTTTGCTGGTGACACCTTCCTCCTACTGCAGGACTGGTCAAGCATGGCAAACTCCCGTTTGATTTGTAAGGTATGCCTTCTAGTTGAGGAGTCATCAGCAGATGTTGCTATAGCAGCAAGGACTTCCTGGCGACGTCGGGCACGGGTATTAGGTGACTTGGGCTCTTTGCTATCATGGCGATTGAACAGCTCACTCAGATTGTAGTCACTACCATTGTCTTTGTGAAGCACTTTGGTGATGATTTCGGTCAGGTGGGCATCAGCATTACACTGCAGGTTCTGACTGGTTGAGGGAGACAGCAGATGCTCCTTTTCAGAAACATTAAGGGCTGTGGAAACTGGAGGTGGGTCCTTCTCTAGAGGTTTGATTGTTTCCAGTTTCTCACTGAAGCGATTCACAACATCCTGCAGCAAAGTCCCACTTGGGTTCTGCTCAGCCTGACTACTTCTTGGGGTCCTGCAATGTAGCTCCTCTTCTGTAGTTGTACCCATGTCTTCTTTATGGTGGCTTGCATTCACAAAACCATTTTTAACAATTAGGTCAGTTTCCTCATCTTGTCTATGGTGAAGGAGAGAGGGTGGCTTTTCATCAGTTTTCTTACTGATGTCTGAAGGGATAGGAGAAAGGGGGGGAGGAGAGGGGCTCTGCTCTCTCTTCAGGACAGGACAAGGAGGATCCCCTTCTACAACCCCTCTGTCTATTGTGTTCTTGACCTGAATCAGACAGGCATGGTTTGAATAACAGGGACAAGAGTGGGGAGTGTGTTGATTACAGCAGATCAATGAGGAAGGGCATAAACTAGAGGGGGGAGTGCACAGTGAAGGGGATTTGGATAATGGAGGAGAGGATGCAAATGAACACACCGTGTTGTTGATACGACCTAAAGTCAGGCTTTGGCAGGAAGCGCAGTGCAGCCTCTTGGGGCACAGGACAGTGTAGGTTTCCATCCTGAACCTCTGCACACAGCAGTAGCTTGAACCCAGAGAACCTTCACTTTTACAGTCTTTTAAAGGGCAGAGATGGATGGTACAATTGGACTTGGAGTCTCGTGGATGGTACATTGTGCTGCCATGACCTTGATGATCACAATCCATTAAAGGGTAGTATGAGTTGCTGTTATGGGCTTTACATTCACTAAGTTCGACTGCATGAAGGTTAGCATTATCCTGTGGGTTTACACCACAGTGACAGCAGTAAGATTGAGTTTGACCTGCAGGTTTATGGTTAAGCAAAGACAGCAATTTTTCTTGGTGTGCCAGCTTCAGGACCTGGTAGAGTAAAGAACGGTGTGCTGGGCAGAGTGAGCTGAGAATAGTATCCAACACAGAGCTCTGATGACATTTATTCCCTCGCTGTCCCAGGTCTCCCAGTTCATGTGTAAATGATGGCAGTAGGGAGCTAGAGGCAAAAATGCAAAGATTAGAGTTAGGAGGTTTTATTCATAGCTGAGTCAGTGTCAAGTACTGACACAGTAACAACCAAATCTGAGCATGTTTTAATCATAACTACAAAAAACATTAAATTGTGTTAATCCTTTCATACTGGTGTTTGAGTTCCACTTCATCCATATGTGAATATTTTGTAACACTGGGGTCTGTTTAATGAGGCAAACAACAAAACCTGCCTCATCTGATCTGCAGTCACCTGCAGCATATGCCAACTGCAGGTGACTGCATTGTCTATATTTACTCGCCTAATCAGAATATCAATACTATGTAGTAAGATATAAGCTAACCACAAAAGAGGATTCAGACAAGATAGTTGTCATCTGCTAAAAAAAAAATGACACTAACTGTTAATGAAATCCATCCGACAACTGATTTAGAAAAAGAAAAAAGAAAAAAAAAAAAATCAGAAACCTTTGTGCAAGTGTGCTCTGAACAAGATGAGAAAGTTTTGGGATGGCCAAATAAGAGTTATTGGTCATTTTCTAGCCAGGATTGTCATTGTCAGGTTTTGTCAAGTCATCAAGAAGGAACAACTGTTCTAGTAAACTGTTAATCTGCAAGACCCTGAAACAAACCATTATATCAGTACAAAGATGACAGGTAACTGATTAGAGAACTGTTTTATTGATGAGTTGCTGAAGGCAAATGATAACATTCTGCTAAAAGCAGAAGGAATGATTGTAGAAACGCTCAAACCAAAATGTTCTTTTCAACAGCACTTTCACCAACAAATTGACAGCTCAAAAACCCGTCTAATGCTCAAATCAACAGTTATATCAGGTCTTGTGAGTGATACATTTCTCTGTAAAAGTGAGTCACTGATTTTAGTAACCTTAAATAACAAATAACATTCAAATTTTGGAAGTAATTCATATTGGATAGTATTTTCAACTATTTAAGTAATGTATGTGTCCAAACCTTGTCAAGGTTCTACATGGCCAGATGCAGTAAAAAGTGTTATATTTTGTAGTGTTACTGTTGAATTTTGTATGATAACCACAATAAATTTTTTTAATCACTTAAATAAGTCTTAACGTAAGCACCAAACAACCACAATACGCAGGGGTGTTATTTTAGGACAAAATAAATTATATCAACTAACATTTAAAAGCGTTCATGCAGTTGTAGCAATACACATTTCACATTGCATCAAAGTGCCTCATTACAAATCAGGAACTACAACAATCAAACTAGTAAAATTACAGTTCTGAAGCACAATCAATAAATAAGTATGCAGCAACAACACAAAACAGATTTCTACAATAAAAATGCTTCTTATAAATCATAGTGCAATTGATTGATGCATAAATAGCAGATTTATGTTTGTCATTTGAAAGATTTGCCAGCAGCTCAGTCCAAAAAAAAAAAAAAAAAAAAGCCTCGAGTTCAATTTGAAGACAAGCCCAGGTGTGTTCCCAGAATATACAACCATTTAACTTACGCAATGAAATAATTATGTTTTCTATTTTTCAAGAGGTTTAGGCTTGTTTACAAACTGGCCCTTGGAGATAAATAGGAGATAATTCCCAGAGTAGACATCATGCTGCACTATGCTGGTGCCCCAGACACAGGCACTGTGTACTGTCACAAGCAGAGACATTCAGGAGCGGAGACATCAGTATTTGTATAATTGCCAGAGTTTGAAAGGTTGAAATGCCAAGCACTCTGACCAAAAAAAGCTTTAAAAATAAAACTGCATTACAATTAGCTTTACAATTACAAATAACACATACAAAACAACAGGATAAATACTTGGCTAAGAACATGGTAGATCACCTGTAAATGCCACAGGGCAGAATTTAAACCATTTTTAAGACAATTTTTTTTAAAAATCATTTCATACACCACCAAATGGCTGACCGACTATATAATAATTTTAAGTTTAGGTGTTGTTGATGGCAATAAATTTACACTTGGGTGTTTTTCCTTGAGAGATAAAGAGCTCATAAGCCTCCCTAAGCTAATAAGAGCTCATACCCCAGCATATTCAGTATCATAACACAGAGGCTTTGATGTGAAACCTGACACTGGGCCATAGGCAGATAAAGTTCAGAGGTATATGTGGCAACGAGGTTAGAGAAAGAGAGAGACAGAGGCAGGCTGACATCACAGCAAAACAAATTGAAGCAGCTTTGTGTGGGTAACCCTGAACTGCTGCTTTGGTAGTAGCACTGTTAATGGATACAGGACCATCTCAGAGGCAGGCATGAGTGTAGGCGCAATATTTAGCATTTCCCTAAACAAAGACAAAGAAGCCTGCGAGCCATGCTCTGAATCAACTCATTGATACACTGCCAGCTTTTCACCAACCTCCAGGAGTCTACACAATCCACCATCAATAACAATTAACCCTATCGATCCACTAAACTAAATCTTTCATTTAGGCTTCACACATTACAATGCATGTCACCTTGGAATTGCATTTGTTGAAATTAGGTCTTTCGTTGTAGCTACACTTCTTTGTGCCAGGGAAACGGCCCCGTAAAGTTAAGTTTCAAGCAGCAGTCATGTATGAGGTTTACAGTAATACAGCTACAGCAGAATTAGTAAATATCTGTCATAATAAAACAATATCTTTCACAAACAGTACACATACACAGTAACATACATTTCCCAAGCTTATCAGTGCACATTTAAAAACATGCTGCACATTTGCATTCCAACTACACTCAATACAATGTCCAGACTAGCTTGCACAAATAGAGCAGAAAACTGTGGACAGAAAATGGCTTTCATAAGCTAATCTCTTCAACAGAAACTCATAATGAAGATGTAGCCACCACAGCAGTGTATACTGTACAATCTCCCTGTTTGTAGAGGTCTCTAACAACTGTAATGAGTTTTTAATCTGTTACAATGGCTCTAAGTCACTTCCATAGCCCAGGTAAGATACCCAGGGAGAGATAGAAAGTTGCAAATCACAATCATCATCGCTCCATTAACAAGGAGCTTTAAGAATTGAATCAAACCTGAATAACCTAATAACCTAACAGATAGCAAATATGAGAGTCACACTTTATTTCTGAGCTTTAAGAGGTCCACAACTGTGTTTCTCGTACTTGGTCCTGGGCAATCTGGTGTACAACAATCATTATCAGTTTTTCTCCTTGAAGAAAAAAAATCATATAAACATAGAAGCAAAGTAAAGGACTTCCTGGAGATCTTTAAAGAATAATGTTGGTGTCATTTTATCCTGTTATTACCAACAAATCCCCTGATGAGACCAACGCCAACAAATTATTTATCCTTACACGTAGGGCTGCAACTATTATATTCATAATTAGGTACTCACTTGATTAATCGTTTGGTCTATAAAACATCTAAAAATGTTTTTTAAAAAATGCCCTGTGTACTATCCTGGAAATTAAAAATTATGGCTTCAAAGTGCTAGTGTTTTCAGAATAACAAAAAAAAAAAATCTAAAGATATTCAGTTCATCATCACATAAGTCAAACATGTGCCTGTTCATATATATATATATATATATATATATATATATATATATATATATATATAAATAACATGAATGATTAATTGTGGCTGATTATTTTTTGTCAGTTGACTTTTCAAGTATGGTCTTTTTAGCCATAATGATTCAGTTTACACCTCCGTCCCATACAAGTCCACTATCATCCAAAAACTGCTATATATAAAAATTCTCTCACCCATAAGATTTGCATTTCAAGAATGAGATCAATTGAAATTGAATTGAGTTGAAACTGAAAAACACAAAATCTAGTTTCAGTTGTGCCTGATGAAAGTCAAAATGACACTTCTTTAATACAGTGTGCACACTTGCCACACAGGGCTGCTGAGAATTTCAATATATCAGGCTTTGGCCTCACAAATAATACCTGTTGTAGGACAAAATTCATTTTTAGTTTTTGACTTTTTATGGCATTAGTTGATAACAGTAAACAGATAATATAATCCAAGCCATTTCCTTTTAAGATCTTTTAGCCTTTGTGAAAAAAAACTGAAGCTACAGCTGCTGAAGGAGTTTGTTGAGTTTAGCAGCTCATGTGAACAAACGCTGCAATGAGCACCACTGCTGCTTGAAAAATGCCGCACCTCATAGCTGCTTTAATTAAAGCCCAGGACGAAGCTGGAGAAATACAGCTAAAAGTATGACTATCACATTACAGACACATTGTCAAAAGACCTGAATATAAATATCCGTATATCTTGTAAAGGCATGTGTTGTGTTTTAACAAGTGTCTTCAGAAAACGTGTGTTTTGTGAGAGGTGTTGAGTTCAAGTGTTGAGGAGTTCCAGAGGCGTTTCATGGTCTAGAACCTCTTTGTGTCAGCAGCTGAGGCAAGAGTCCCTGAGTTTGTTGAACCAGTCATGGTACCAGAACCAGACGAGTTGGAATTGGATGAACTATGGTTGGCAGATTTCTTCTTGGGTGGGTTCTTCAGTGTTCCAGTACGCTCCTTGACTTTATATTCCAGTGTGCTATGGGGCACGCCATAAACTCCCTGGGCCTTGGAAACGCTCATGCGACCTGCCATCACCATAGTGATGGCCTCCTCCATCAGTACGTGGTCGTACTGGCGGTATCTCCCACGTTTCTTTCTCGGTTGTTTGTCTTTATCCCGGCTGCCTGCCACCTCTTCTGAATCATCCAGCGAGGACCCGCGTGGTCCCAGGTGATGAGGTGACTCGTTAGCACTGCCTGGACAGCCGTGAGCTAAGAAAGGAGTTCTGAGCTTGAAAACAGATGAAGGTCTGGCAGCAGCTGTCGATGAACAGGCAATACCCTCTGTTGATGAGGTACGTTGGTGTAGATTTTCAGCCACACTGCAATTCTCAGCTGGGATTGACCTGTTATGGTCAGACACGGAACGGACCTGAGGAATACGCAGGGGTGTGGGTGGGTCCAGGCTGGGAGTGGGGCTTGGTGGGGGCTGGAGAGCATCCCTGAGTTGGGGAAATGAGTGGGGGAGGGATTTCTGTAGACTACGTGGCTGATAAAATGTAAGAGAGGATGAAGGGAAATTTAAGTCTCCATTCTCCTCTGCAGCTCCTCCGATTTCTGCCCGCTCTGCCCACGCCGCTACCTTCTGCAGAACAAGACGGGCTTCACCACCCAGCATCGATGACATCACACTGTGTGATGTCACTTCATCCCTGAAATCCCTGCTTCCTGATGCAAGCTGGGGCAGCATCCCAAGCCTTCCCTCAGCACAGCCCTCCAGGCCTTGCCTCAGGGTGTGAAGAGGTATTCCATAAAGCAATGCGGCCCGCTGCTCCTGCAACCTTCCTGAACGTATATCCTTCAAGGCCTTGGACAGCAACCCCTCAGACAGCTCCCAGCTCCTTTCAATGTACTCCTCCCTCTGCCTGCGCTGCCTCCTAGGAATGGGAGGACCAAACAGCAGGGTCAGGATGGAGGTGATGGAGGGGGTTTGATTTTGGCATAGGGGACAGGGGGGGTGCAGAGCGAGGGGTCCACTCCTTTATGCCTTGTGTTGGTAACATCACTGCGACTCTTAAGTTTCATGTCTGTCTGTTTTCAGTCTGTTTCTGGGCCCTCACACACACTGCTGCTGCGTGTCTGTCACGCACACACATTCTTTGTGCGTGGCAAAGCCTCTTCACGTCCAGGTGGGACAGTCTGTGAATGGCTGGGGTTACTTTGGCGCTCACATACAACCCCTGTAGTTTTGTGATATCCTTCAGTGAGAGTCCTACATGCTCGAAGGTTGAATAATCAAACTCATCATAACTGGATCAGTTATAAAAAAAAAAAAAAAAAAAAAAAAAAAAAAGGAGGTAAAATCGTTGTGAGGTAATGCAATGTTCTCCTCATTGTACAATCCTGAGCTGTTGGCAAATGTTATAATACGGTGCCATTGCTGTGACGTTACCGCTCAAGAGATAAAAGAGTCAACCCCATAGAACCAAAAACCACACACAAGCTAACTCTTTACAATGACTAACAATGAACTGACCCAAAGCACTTTCAAACAAAGGAGTATGCACATGATTCAGGCCAGAGGTGTGCACGGGTAAAAATGACAATAACACTGCATTATATTGATGCTAACCATCAAACCTTGCCATGTTATTTAACTAATGCAAAATAACATTTTAGTCATAGTTGGTTTGAACAAAAATGCCTACATTATGTTAATTTACAACTGAATTTATTAATAACCCCCAGTTTTAACTAATTGTAATGATAGGGCTTCCTTGTGCATTATACCACAAGGACAAAGGCCACTGAATGTTATTGACAGAAGCAATTCAAGAATAACAAAACACTTACCCGGAGGCTTGATTAGATGATGATGATGATGATGATGAAGTTGCTGAGCAGGCAGAGTTCCTGTTTGAGAGGTCAAGCACCCCATCTGTCACAGAAAATATTTATTTTAACTTTGTTAAGGAATTAAATCACATTGCTCTGGTACATTCAGGGCAATGTCAATGTTATAGTCTTGAAACTCTAGAAGCTGGAAATATTTATCAGCTTTGAATTGACAATGTTTTCAATGCTTTCCCTACCTGGTTTTTTCTCCTCCTGGGTTCGGCTCACTGTGAGGTCCAGAGGGGTGTCTGTTGTTTCTGACAAAGGTGATGAGGTCCTTGTTGTAACACCATGTGTACTGGTGTGGAGTTGACACTTAGATGCATAATCCATGGCAAACTGATGTATCATCTTTTTCATCAGCTCCTGGGCAATCAGAGGGATATTCGAATCACAGCCCAGGGGCACGTCTAACAAAGAAGGCACAGATACAGAGAGAAGCTTAAATGAGAGGATTTGACTTACAACATAACAAGCACGATTTCTGCAATTCTTACAGTATTAAGAAATTTTGAGTCATCACAGACAGGATTTTTGTCATCTTGCAATAACTCCATTGTCTCAACACATTGGCAGCTAAAGTGACGTGTCTCCAAAATGTCCTTATTACAGGAAACTCTTATTGGGCAACATATTAGGCGGTAAGAAAGTCCTCTTTAAAATCTTATTTTCTTAATTCCACATAGGAGTGGGCAATTTGACAATTTATACCATCACATTCTGACAGAGTACACAATTGAATATTGCATATGTAATGGTAACCGCACCTTGTATTAGATCACTGTGGGAAATTATGTAACTGACTGATGAGAACAAACCATATAATTTTTCTCCATAACACTTGCATAAATATGATGGTATACATTTATTTGTTAGGTTGGCACTTTGTTGGACAAACAAAAAACACTGTACATACCTGTTTGGTTATTTCACACCTTATACATTTCTCAACTGGTTTTCCAGAAATGTGATTGTTCTTATCAAATCACACTATCTGTCAATACTGCAAATCAGTTGTACAGTGATACAGGATTTCATCTATGTTGTTCACTCCAACTTTGTAAACTACATGGTTGAGTTGCAAGGTTGGAAGTTAGCACTGACCTGGTCTAAGATGAGTCCCTGAGTTATTTACTTTGACTTTCATAATTCAACCACAGAAGCGGTTTGACAGTAAATCACTTTACAGGGGAGACTTTGGGATGATTTTAAAGACCCCTTGAGGACTCCCAACTACGCTTTAGGAACTCATTCAATCAGTTACTTGGAAGAAATTGTCCTTTGATAAACTGCCAGCCCACCTAACCAGGGCATAGCTTGTGAAAAGACTGAACAAATGAACACAAATGTAACTCACTTCACTTTGATTGCAGTGGTATGGGAGTAGCAACATCACAGAGGGATATCTAACACAACCTCAGCACATTAAACCGAAACCGCCAAAAAAGTCTCGATGTCAGACAATGGTATTTGAAAATGTATCTATGGATACACTCATGAAACTCTGCAAACAGTTAGTGCTAAGTGCTAGTGGTAAGCAAATCAAAGCAGACCTCTCCTGTTTCTCAAACACACTGATTTAGATTATTGTTAATATTAGGGCAAATTTTTCTGTTTAGATAGAATAAACACAAGGAGAAAGCTGACAGTTCTGCAATAACGACCCGAGGTCTTGTGTGTCTTAAGTTGACATGTTTGTGCCTGACTCACCTTTCTTGTGAAACACAGCTTGGAGAAACCTGTGAGCTGACTGGCTGCTCTCAGAGATGCTAGGAGCCTGACAGGGAGAGTAATCAGAGGGGGAGGAGAGGGGCGACGTGGCCGCAGGTACTTGATCCTACAAGGATAAAATGAGAAAAGTTACTCTCCTGTTTTTACTAGTATGAATATAGTATATTGTGTAATATTCTATATCTTATATCAAACAATAAAATTATTACAACCATCAAGAACAACAATAAACTTTATGACTGGATTATCTTGACAAAGTCTTACACTGAGTTTGTCGAGGGGAAGGTTGCAGAATGAACACTGAGAGCAGCTTGCTTCTGGTGACCAGTCATCGATCTCTTCGGGTTCACAGTCTAAAGGACACAATAACGCATAACCAGGTATTAATAAATTAGGGTACATCAAAGATCAAGTTTCCTACTTTTGTGATCACTATACATAATTTGACAAGAGGTGGTAGTGGTTTCTAAATTGTATCATCACACTAATCTTATGCTTCTTGCATCAGTCAGTTGCATCCATTTAAGTTCAGCATTTTCATCAATGCTATAAAGCATATGCATCTGCAAATAAACTACTTTTTGTTTCATGCATTGTCTGTAATCAGGAGAAGTTAGAAGCCAATGTGCCACTGATTTATTTCCTTGCACTAGTGCTGTTTTTACTTGCTTCTGATCGGCTGTGTTTGTAAGTTTGATACTATGCTACCTTCTTAAATGACTGCAAGATTGTTTATTTCAATTGTATATTTCAATATATAGCTGCATGTTTTATATAATGCAGATGTTTTATGAAGATTTCCTTTATTGTTGATATTCTTCTGAGTCTGAAATACTAATCTTGAGCCTGTCAGCACACTGTACAGAGTAGAGTCTGAGTTTCATTACCATGGGGGGCATTTTTCAGGAGGTGGGTGACATGAAGTTATGTGATTATAGGACTTAGCAAGACAGGAATGGGTCACAGAGCCACAAATACAAGGCACATAGTAGAGGTACAGGAGACTTTGAGGTGTTGCGTGTCTTGAGATCTAAAGAAGATTTCTAGTTGCATACATACCAGATAATCTTTTTAACCCTTGTGTCGGTGTTACTGCTGTAGAGTCAGATATACTATCTATCTTTACAATCATATTATCTAATAGCCCGAGTTGCCTTGTTTTCATTCCAGGAAAGAGTTTTATCATTTATTATCATCTACCTACAATTATAAAGATAAATATAAAAAGATTAAATGCAACACTTTTCAAATGAGTAGCGGCATATATGAATATTTTAACATGTTTTTAGTTATGAGTCCAAATTCAAAACTGTACATGGGTATCATTAGATCCCTGTCAGGAAACCCAGATTGAAGCACAATACTGAATACTGATGTATTACGTATTCAGTACAAACTAGGTTTTTAATAATTTCTTTGTGTATTCATTTAATATTTAATTTAGCATGACATCATTAATATGAATATTTCAATTATGACAGTCATCATGATATTGACACTGAACAAATACTCAAGGTCATGGTTCAAAAATATAGTCTATAAGCTTCAATTACCTATATGATGTGAAAGAAAGTTCAGTTGGGAGAAAGCTCCTCCCATCTGACAGTGATAGGACGGGTAAGAAGACGTCCCACTCTGTTTGTATAAATTGAAGAAACACTCAGTTCAGTTGTACAGTGATGTCACAGAGTGGACCTACCTCACTTACAAACTATCACTGACAAGCGCTAACAGCGGCGTGTAGTGAGCCAACAAACTGACTAATTTAGGCCTGACATCAAGTTGCTGACAGAATTAACATTAATTAGTGACAGCCGATATGAGGCACCACTGGCGACGATTATCATTTTAACGCCCGAAGGCGACGCTAAGCATCAGCTAAGATGAGCAGCTGCAAATGAATGTTTTCTACATCCGGCATTAGGACATTTCATGAGATTCTGAAGCAGCAGCGGCACTTCAGTGCTCTATTTGGAAAATAAGGCGTTGAATTTATATATATATATATATATTTTTAAGAGTCACACCATAACAACAAATGTGCTCGGGTCCGAGTGCTACAGACAGGGTGGACATGTCAGAAGGTCTTGAGAAGCCACTAATGAATGGTTGGTTTTGTTCGTTTCATAGTTTTTGGGTAATAGATAAAGTAAATAAATAAATAAACAATACATCTATGATTACACAAAGTACTCGAGACTGTTTTAATGTACACACAAAAAAAAAACCCACCATCAAATACATTGAGGTCTCTCATCAGCATCGGGCCATAGATTCCCTCCAGGATGCTTTCAAACCCTGCAAGACAAAAAAGAGAGACAATCCTTATGATAATGATATTAACACGATATGCATGCTTCCAGTGCTGGACATTTGGGTTCAGTATGTTCCACCATTTTTTTTTTTTTTTTTTTTTTTTTTTTTTTTTTTTAATGGAGCCAAACTCAACCAGTTCAAAAGCAACAACATATTTTGACACACAAGTGCACTGTTACAGCGAGCGGTCAACTCCTGTAGACACTTAACACCTGCAATGCTAAATACCGAGAATCACAAAGCGAACAACACAAACAATAAATATCGCTCGTGAAAAGCAGGTAAGTCGACATTAACGCTCTTTCTGTTTGCGTATATTCCGATTTTGTTGTCACTGTGACTAAACCTTATAAACAAGAAGAAATCCAGTTGACTTCGGATGAGCTAGCCTAACGTAACCGGCTCATGCAGCGTAAAACAGTGTTCAAAATAGCAAACGATACGTGGAAATCCGTTACCCGAGACCGCTGAGGTGTTTGCTTTTCTCATATTGCACTGACATTAGCTTCCCTATCGTAGCAACAATCCCAATCCCCTCCCCCAAGTAACACCGACAGCTATCATGTTAGCATAGCAATTTAGCAAGGCATTAGCATAGCAACCTTATCTGTCAACAAACAAATCTAGCTGACGACGTTAACCATCAGTTAGCTACAAATTATACGATACGCCTTAATCCTGCATGTATCCTCTCAGTCATATAACATGATCTGACAGAGCTAGGACCGGCGAGCAGCTAGCTAGCTCAGGGGGACAAAGAAAAGGAGCCAACTCGTACAGCTAGCCAGCTGGTAAATATTAGCCTGCCAGCTTAACTTAACCGCTGATGCTGGCCACCTACGGTGCCAAGCTATTAGGTAGCTAACAGTTAGCTAGCATTAGCTAGCAATCCAACATAGCTCGTGTTAGCGATCGCTCCGATGCCGGGAGAAATCACTTTGAACCCCGTTGATCTTTTACAAAATATGAAGCTGCACATAGATCATACCAACGCAGTGTATCAGTTTGTGTCGCCAAGAATCGAGTTCCCGCCGAAAACCTTTCCTTTCTACCATGCACCTTGGGCACTGCACAGTCGCCATTCTCCGTCCTTCCCCCTCTCTCTCCCTCTGTCTAAACACGACAGGAAGCTGCTTGGACGGTTTGCCGCGGCAGCGCAGCAGTCGCACCTCAGCCGGCCGCTAGGGGTACGGCAGGCCCCGCAGAACATATCATACTGATGCTGCACTCACGACACATCGGAAAGTAAGAAATTACACCTCCCAGCTCGAAAAATTGTTTCACCGCATGAACAGGTTGGGTGTTTGCGCGGACACCCCTGCGGAAATTAACCAAACTTGATATCATAACAACTACATTCATTGCGTCCTCCGTCGTGACTATTAGGGCTAATAATACAAACGCTGTTTACACTTTTGTGATATATTTACGTTCTTAATACATGAATGAAGTTTTTGCAAAGACATTTGTAATAATTAATATTAACCCACTAGCCTACCCGAGCTTCTTTCATATTATCATGAGCGGCTATTGATGTGATCATGTTTCTGTTGGCATCCATGATCATGTGAAGGCACGTTTATCGGAACTCGGATGAATCCCACTCAGAAGTTCCCGAGTTTACCGGCGTCCGTGAACACAGCATGACGGCGACGTCTATCAGCCGGTGGAAGACAGCACGTAGCAATCACAAAAGAAAAACATTTTTTTCACCTGTTTTTCATAAATATGACTCACTTCTTTACATTGCATTGTGGCGTTACCTGACGTTACCTTCCTTTTATTTTCTCCTTGGTATGACACAGTGTTGCCCTGGAATAGGTGATTAAGATGAACCTATTTGTTTGCATTTTGGAAATTGAAAGATGCCGAATTAGCTATTAGCTGTTCCCTTTTGCTGTGTACCATTGTATGTACTGACAAATGTCAGTGAGTAACTTTGATACTGAAGAAAACGTAAAAACCTGATAATTAACAGGCATGTTCTGAAGTGTTCCAATTCCTAGTCTCATAATTATGAGATATATAGAATATATAGAATATATTCTTGGACAGTTTATTCTTGGTGTTCTCTGTGGGGTCGTTTGAATGCAAAATGAATGGGTGAATGAACATCTCTTCTTATCTACTTAAAGAGCTGTAAGTTCTGGTGTTTGTGTGGCTGTTTGTATTTAAGTGAATAGGGATTCTCATTCCCTGTCTGTCTCCTCTGTGTGCAGGCCCAGGGTCCACTTCATGTGCTTCTGTCTGAAGGCGGGGTTGGGCTTCCTACCTCTAAGGCTGAAGTGTGTGTGACAAGCCTTGACCACGGTACAATTATCATGGATTGCGGAAGCAACCAACCTGCAGTGCAGCTCACCCTTGACCCTGGACTTTTTTCCCCCTCATACTTATGAGATAGTAATAATCAAGAGATTCTAAGGGGCAAAATCTTTTCTCGTAATTTTGAGATAACATTGGGACAACAATTTTTTTTCATGTGTGAATGTAGTGCGCCGCAGTAGCAGTTGAGGAAGTACTTAGATCCCTTACCTTTACAAGTAAATGTAACAATACCACAACGTTAAAACGATATGTTACAAGTCCTGCATTCCAAATTCTACTTGTGTAAAAATACAGAGGTATAAGCAACAATATACTTAAAGTATCAAAAGTAGAAGTATACTACTGCATAAGTGTTTAATCATGGAGCATCCAAGGATGGAAGATTTCTTTTTTAATCTTGTGTGCAAAAAATAATGAATTGTGCACTGATAAATCTAGTGCAGTAAAAAGTACAATATTTTCCTCTGAAGTAAATACTTCAGTCAAGTACACATACCACAACATTGTTATGTATTTACTTAGTGGCATTCCACCACAGGTTCTCTGCTGCTCTCTTAAAAGCCTACAAAAGTTATTTTTGTTAGATGTAAACTATAAATAGATGAAGACTGAAGAGCATTACAAAGCCCCTGTACCTTAATGTCAATGAGCTTGTAATGATAATGTTGGTTTCAACCTTAGTTGGTTCCTTTGAATACATATATTTCACACTGCCATGCATTCATGCAATCACCACACCACTGATCCTACTGACTTACATGTGTTACCTTAAGCTTTAGTTTGCTTATTCTTAGTTATAATAAATTACATTTTGCTTTAAACCTTATGTATTTGTGTGGTCTCCCTTGTTTTGTCGTGAATTGTTGAGCCTGTTCATGACACCCTAAACAGAATCATAGCTGACTGAACTACATCCACATGTCTGTTTTGTTTTATATAAACCCAAAACCAAAACCCAAAGTCTTGGTGGTTTAAAAAAACAGCTTGGTGCATACCTTGTTTAGCGCATACCCACGAAAAAAATGCCTTTTTTAATGGGTTTGGACTATAATAAACCATCAGGTTTACCAGACCCCATATGTGCTTTCTCAGCAGATACTGACAGTGTCTGAACGTTCTGCCAGCTTCTCATCAGTGTGACCACATGGGGGCAGCAGAGCACTTTAGCATTGTCAGAATAGATCAATTAGGTTCTGTGTGCATCGAGGTGTTACAATGAACCCAGGGTCGACTGAATTTAACTGATGAGACAGTCTAAAGTGTTATTCCTCCTGCATTCCAATACTTTATGATTATAGTTTTTTTGTTTAGTTTACTCAAGGCTGCTCTGTCAACAGGGAAGCCAAGCCCCAGATCCTCATGGGCTCTCAATATTCTATAGTTTCACTGTGCATCCATTTGTCTGAAAAATTGTAATTAATGGCAAACTTGCTAGGATTAAGCACCACCAAAACATGTTATACAATTATATAATGGATTTAAAGGTGGATTTTACATAATCTGGGGCCCCTTTCTTGAAAGGGGGCCAAATATAACTTTGTATAAAAAATGTGTTTTGAAACTTGTCGCTCTTTCTGTCAAAGACTAATTCTGTGTTCACTGTTTTTAAATAGTGCAGAGTTGGAGACTTAGTTAAATTACACAAACTGTGACACAGCAAACCTGAGGTCAGGTAATCCACCACAGTTGGTTTCTGGGGCTCTAGCCAAAATATAATTAGGATGCCATGTGTACTCCTTTGTGTGCACTCCACCTGATAAGCATTTGCATGGGAAGAATGGGGTTTTAATAGGGGCCCCAGCTCATTTTTGGCACAGGCCCCTCTGGCAGGTAAATCAGACTATGCATTCAGTAATGCAGAACATCAGAAAGGTATGAGAATAACCCACAGAAAAGGGTTCATGGAGAGCGTGTCAGTGATTGAGTCGGGGACAGAGGCAGAGAGGCCGATTAGGGAACATATGTAATAAAGTTATAAAGAGCTATGGAGGGTTGTAGAGTAGATAGGGAGATGTGATTGAATGTTGAGCTCAGAGGAGGCAGCAAGTGTCACAGGCCCAGGTGGAATTCGTTGTCACGGTGACTTAGAGCGTAGTTGCCGTGGAGATGGTGATGAAAGATGGCAGTCTTGTGAATGGCATTTCAGGGCCGGAGCGTGACCAACAGCATACAGCCTTGCGTGCCCCGGGGACAGAGATGATTACGTGCAGGGTCACCACAATGCTGTGTGTTTACGTGCACGGTTTGGGCACATGAGTATGTGTTTGGATGTCCATGCATTTAGTGCAACAATGCAGTCTACCCTTCAGTGTGATGGCATATGTATTGAGTGATCAGGAAATGAACGGCAGCTTAGCACAGAGGTGGTGGTCCCTCTGCTGCCTGTGCAGCCGCCCAAAGGAACTTTTAACACCTCAGTCACCAGCATATCTCATTACTGCAACACCACACAGTCCTAACTACAGCAAGGGCCACTCAGAGGTGTGTGTGTCTGTGCGTAATACAGAGCTTGCATGTGTGTGAGCATGACTGTGTAAGAGCACACCTGGATCTTGTTATGTAGTTCAGAAGAGGGGCACAGTAGCTACACGTTTTAATTTCCCTCAGTTTCACTGCCTCAACAAGTCCAAACACAACAGCCAGGAATAGACCGCATCAACAAACTACCAGGTTATAAATATAGCCACAGAATGAAGAAAATCAAGAGAACTCATTACACCCAAGAATAAAGTTAGTCCTCAAAATAACCAGGGCAAAATGAGGACCAAATCATCCATCTTAATTAATCTAACCAATTCCTCCTTTCCACATTTTTTCACCTCTACTCCATCACTTCTCATCTCTGTTCCCTGTAGAGGGCAGTGTGGACGATGCTTGTTAAGGGGTTTTCAAGTCAATTAAATTTACAGGTGCATTCCATGAGCCAACAGATTTTTTTTAAAGATGATTAGAACCAGTTCTCCATATGCCTTAAAAGAAACACCTCGCATATTTAATATAAACAGGATTTACCTGGTATTAGTAGAGTTTCATTGTTCACACCAACAATTAAAGTGGCTCAGCGTGACGGCTCAGTATGTACTCACTCTCCTAGCCCTGTGTGCCCTAGAACTGACTGTGACGCATGTTTCTTGTTGTTTCATCTCGTCTAAAATTCAAGGCATCTTGCTGAGTTTACTACATTTTAAGTGAAGGGATAGAAACCTCAGTCTTGTGCACACTTATGTATATGGCATTGAATTTTCCCCTCTCAAAGGTTCAGATACATTTTATTTTACGGCCTTGTGGTGTGCACAAACCAGAGGGGCTCATGTTTAATTAGATGGGGGTAGACAAATTAGAAAAATACTCCAAAAAGGCTTTATGTTTAAAAGCTCAGGCTCAGAGCCAGGGCCTGGCTGATTTTAAGGTGGTGATTTGTGACAGTTGATGGATTGAGTATGCTATTTGTGCTAATACTTGGATCCAATATGTTTAATTATTTGGACATTGAATGAATCAAAATGAGCCTTTTACTGAGGTGAAACCACAGTGACTGCAGATTGGTAGAGTCCAGGGTCTCATTGTGTTTTTGGCAGCAACCTCTCGTATAATCTGTGACACGGTACAGACGCCCACCGCACTTTGTGCGAGGCCCTCCAAATGGGATTTCCAAAAATCACTTATTTAACCCCCTTTGGGAGCCTTGACATTGTTTTTATGAAAACATAGAGTGTGGAGAGGAATTTGAATGCAAAGAAAGTAAATATGGAAATGATTACCTGAGTGTTTTTTTGAGCGTGTGTGCCTGAGTGTCTGTGTATGTACAGAAATATATGCATGTGTGTGTGATGTGGAGTCTTGGGGATCAGTGTTGTGGTTGGAGCATGGCCATTATGATTACTACAGAGGTGCAGTATTCTCGTCCCAACAGAATCGAGTGTGAACGCTCACTTCAGCTTCCCATGTCCAAACACACGGCTATACTCACTGTTGTGCAAGCAAATGTATTAAGACATCTGTTTAGAATTCCTGGCTTTAAATGAGAGATGGCAGTTGCTGTATGAAAGAGTAGTGTTTATTTGTCATAGGGCCTTTCTCTATGTTCTTGTATAAAGATTTGCCAACACGTTCTCTGGCTCACCTGACAGATATATCCTACATTTTAGAAGCTGTGCTCTGGATTAGAGTAATAAGCAGCAAAATTGTAGGAATAGGTGGAGAAGGTAAATAGGAAGAAGGAAGGAAGGGCAATAAAGCAAGAAAAGGAGAGTGTAATCAGAGCGGGAGTGTGTGTGGACATGCATGCAGAGACCTGGAGAGCTGCACTGCTGTGCAGGGAGACACCAAGCTGCTGCTGATTTGCAGAAGTCTTTCATAACTTCTGCTCTGTCCAGCTGGTTCCAACTGACCCCCCTCACTCTCCGTCTCTGTCTGAGCTGTCTGTCTTTTGTGCATATGGGAAGGTCTTTAGGTAAGATGGGGCTCAGTGAGACGTGCGTTGTTCTGGAGGTAAAAGGTAAAAAGGGGCTCAAGGGGCTTATGCAGCACAGGAGCACTACAGAGGATTATCATTAATTCTGCACACAATAATGCACTTGACTTTGAAGATGAATGCTCATGCCCACACACGCGCACACATGAGCACATACACACATATACAAACCATTTGAGGAGCGTGAAGGTGCATTGTGGAGGGTGGAGGGTCATTTTAAGTGGAGGTGCATGGGGCCAGCCCTTGCCCCTGGGATGATGGAGGGAGGGAGGTGGAGGAGGGATGAGAGGAAATAGCCAAACTAAAAACACATGCAAGGTCAAGTGTACTCCTTCATCTAGCATATAATGGAAGTAAAGGAATAAAGGAAGAAACCAAGAAATACCCATGTTACTGTGAGACATACCAGTATAGATTATTTGGTCTCTGCTTCTTCAGTTGACTTGTCTTCATGTGTGATTTGTTCTGTCTTTTATCTGTCTTACTGTTCATCTATCTGCTTCTTTTGTGTCCATGTCTTTGCATACTGGTTCCACAACTTCTATATTACATCACTGCCATTTGGACCATATCCAGTTATATACCTTATTTAACCCCCACAATGCAAAAGTTTTTGTTTAACGCATAAACGGTCTATGGTCTAACATTTATTTTCTACCAAGAAAATTTTGACTTTAGAAATGTATCTATCCCTTTTGAGAAATGGTTGACTTAAGATCAGCATGTGTTTGATTTTCTCCTTTTTTTTCCATCAGAGGAACATAACCAAAATCAGGCCCATTTTTTCTCAAACCAATAATTATCCATGCATTGATTTTTGTCCCACTTGGATCACTGTAACTCTTTTCAACTGCCTTAGCAAGACATCCAACGCTTTCCAAAGGTCCTATAAATGGGCTCTTCTACCACTCATCTTGATTTCCATACACACACACATTCAAATTCCAATTTACAATCCTTCAGCTCACTTTCAGAGCTCTGTGTGGTCAGGCACCATCTATGCTAGTGATTCATACAGCCCCACACAGTCCTGAGATAACTGAGATCCAGGTTTATACAGAGGATTGTACTTTTTATATCATGGCTTCAAAATGATGTAAGATTAAAAGAGTGACAGCTGCACATTTGACTCCAAATCAAAATGACATGACAAACCATTTTGACCTTAGTCTGACTGGACTGAGGACTTCATGTCTGAGGGCACTGAGCACCTTTAAGAAGCAGCTAAAATCCATCTGTTCAGCCTTTGTTTAAATTCCAATCTTTTAATTACAGTCTTATATTGTGCTTGTTGCTGTGTATGCCATGCATTATGTTGTGTTGTATTTCTGTTTCATACATACTCTGGAAAGATGCTATATAAATAGGCTACATTTTACTTTCTAATAAGAGCCTCCCTACTTGATTTTTCATGCACAAACGCTCACACACGTAAATACTCCCACCCTGATCTTCAAAAACTGGAAAAGAATAATTCAAATATTTCTTATTTAGAACTGTGAGAGCACAGACAGGGCATAAAGCAAATACAATGTAAATTCCTTCCCCCGTGTGTGTCTGACTTAGTAATTCTCTGATGTGTTTTCAGAAAGCATCAGCTGGTGGTGTTATTTACAACCAGGCTATAAAAACACTGTAGCCGAGGCCAGATACCAAATTCTCCTCTGTCAATGGTAAAATCAAAGAGACTTGAGAGGTCTGGAAGAGTCCCGTGCTTATTTCTTGGAATAACTGCAAGACCACGTTTCAATGCAGATAATAATGGAAAGACAAAAACACAGTATTTTCAAGCCAGTGTGATATCTACCTATTGATAGTGAAATGAAATTGTAGTTTGATATTTGAAGCTGTCAGTGCTCACAGACCACTCATAAATCCATATAGCTGTCTTCCTGTGTGTGTGTGTGTGTGTGTGTGTGTGTCTGTTGTACGTCATGTAGTTATGATCTTTTGTGCAACTCATGTTTCTGATAAAAGCTGTGACTTGCTTGTAACAAACAAAAACCAGATAGCTTGTATGTATATCTGCCTGTGTATCTGGCTTTAGCAAGATAAGACGAGTTGGGAGCTTATTCACACAAATCATCATCCTTATTATAGATTTTATCATTAAAAGTGAGCGCAAATGAACCTTCAACCACCTCCTTTTGTGAAAAACTCTTTCTTATGCCCTCATAATAGCTGCACAGTTATGAAGAAAGCTAAACACACTTCCAATAAAAGTTTGGGTGATTCAGGGACAGTGATTAAAAAGGTGAGATACCATGAACAAAAGATAAATCAAAAGGTATTATAACAACACTAAGGGTCGACAGCCACAGTAACGGCTCTGTAAGGCTGTACTTGCAGGCATAGCAGTGGTTTGAGCAAAATGCTAACACTGACATGTTGACATGCACACAATGGCAATGCTGGCATCCTAATGTTGAGTGGGTTTAATGTTTTCCATGTTCATCATTTTAGCCAGTTTAACAACTGCTGAAATAATAAATAAAAAA